>NC_091984.1:4556608-4889176 GCF_044704955.1 Pristiophorus japonicus | reverse complement strand
AAGAGAGGGGAGGGGGGAATTGAGAGGGGGAAGAGAGGAGGGAGGGGGGAATTGAGAGGGAGGAAGAGAGGGGAGGGGGGGAATTGAGAGGGAGAGGGAAAGGGAAGAGGAGGGGGGAATTGAGGGAGAGGGGGAATGAGAGGGAGGGGGAATAGAGAGGGAGAGGGGAAGGGAGGGAAGAGAGGGAGGGGGGAATTGAGAGGGGGAAGAGAGGGGGGGAATTGAGAGGGGGGAAGAGAGGGAGGGGGAATTGAGAGGGAGAGGGGAAGAGAGGGGAGGGGAGGGAGAGGGGGAAGAGGGAAGAGAGGGAGGGGGAATTGAGAGGGGGAAGAGAGGGGGGGGGAATTGAGAGGGGAAGAGAGGGAGGGGGGGAATTGAGAGGGGGAAGAGAGGGAGGGGGGAATTGAGAGGGGGAAGAGAGGGAGGGGGGGAATTGAGAGGGGGAAGAGAGGGAGGGGGGGAATTGAGAGGGTGAAGAGAGTGAGGAGGGGGCTAGGGAAGGAGGGAGAGAATGAGGAGCGAGGGAGGGGGGAATTGAGGGGGGAAGAGAGGGAGGGGGGGAATTGAGAGGGTGAAGAGAGTGAGGAGGGGGCTAGGGAAGGAGGGAGAGAATGAGGAGCGAGGGAGGGGGGAATTGAGGGGGAAGAGAGGGAGGGGGGGAATTGAGAGGGTGAAGAGAGTGAGGAGGGGGGAGAGGAAGAGTGACGAGGGGGAGGGAGAGAGTGGGAAGAGAGAAAGAAAGAGGAGGCAGGGGAGAGTGGGTGAAGGGGGAGAGATGGGAAGGGTGAGTAGGAAGGGGAGGGTTAAGAGGGAGAAAAAAGGGGTGAGGAAGGGGGAGAGAGAGAGAGAAAGAAAGAGGAGGGAGAGTGAAGGGGGAGGGAGCGGGGGGCACCTGGGGGAGGTAACAAAGACATGAAGGGGGGTTTCAGCAGCAGGTGAGTTGAGGCAGGGCCAGCGATGGGCGGTGTTGGTGATGGAGAGGACATGGGGTCGGCAGCTCAGCTGAGGGACAAATAGGATGTCGAGGTTCAGCCTCATCCAGTTGCTAGGGATGGAGTGGGTGGCTACGGAACGGAGTTTGTGGCGGGGACCGAAGATGACTGTCTTCCCGGTATTTAATCGCAGGCAATTTGTAGCAAAAGCAGTGTGCTCGTACAGGCAATGGAGGGATCGCTAGAGGGTGCTCAGGTGGAGCTGGGTGTCGTCGGTGTACAGGGAGAATCTGACACTGTGTTTCTGGGTGATGTCACCAAGGGACAGCATGTAGATGAGGAGGAGGGGGCCAAGGATAGATCCTTGGGGAACTCCAGGGGTAACGGTGCAGGAGTGGAAAGAGAATCCATTTCTGTCGAATCTGTTGCTATGACTGGATAGGGAAGAGTATAAACAAGGGGGAGAGCAGGCCCACTGAGCTGGGCGATGGAGGAGAAACATTGGAGAAGGATGGTGTGGTCAGACGTATCAAAGGATGCAGGCAGGTCCAGGAGGGAAATGTCAGAGATTTATGATAGAGCAGGGGAAAGCTTTTAACACAGGGTTACAATGCCTTGGAATGCATCACTGGACTTAATGATTGTCAATATTTAAGAAATGGTTCGATGGGTGGTTGAAGAAAACGGGGTCGTGAGAACAGGACTAAAGCTCATAGAATCATAGAAGTTTACAGCACGGAAGGAGGACATTTCGGCCCATCGTGTCCACGCCAGCCAACCAAGAGCTACCCAGCCTCATCCCACTTTCCAGCTCTCGGTCCGTAGCCCTGTAGGTTACGGCACTTCCAAGTGCACATCCACGTATCTTTTAAATCTTTTCAGGCAGTGAGTTCCAGACCCCCACCACCCTCTGGGTGAAGAAATTTCCCTCAAATTCCCTTTAAACCTCCCCCCAATTACTTTAAATCTGTCCCCCCAGGTTTTTGACCCCTCCACCAAGGGAAACGGGTCCTTCCTATTCACTCTATCCAGGCTCCTCAAAATTTTATACACCTCAATAAGGTCTCCCCTCAGCTGCCTCTGTTCTAAAGAAAACAGAACCAGCATCTCCAATCTTTCCTCATAGCCAAAATTCTCCAGTCCAGGCAACATTCTTATAAATCTCCTCTGCACCCTTTCCAGTGCAATCACATCTTTCTTGTAATGTGACCAGAACTGCACGCAGTACTCCAGCTGCGGCCTAACCAGTGTTTTATACGGTTCAAGCATAACCTCCTTGCTCTTGTATTCCATGCCTCGACTTATAAAGGCAAGTATTCCATATGCCTTCTTAACCACCTTATCTACCTGGCCTGCTACCTTCAGCGATCTGTGGACCTGCACTCCAAGGTCCCTTTGTTCCTCTATACTTTTCAGTGTTGTACCATTTAACGTGTATTCCCTTGCCTTGTAGGCCTCCCCAAATGCATGACCTCACACTTAGCTGGATTGAATTCCATTTGCCACTGTTCTGCCCACCTGACCAGTACATTGATATCTTCCTGCAGTCCGCAGCTTTCTTCATTATCAACCACAGTCTATTTTAGTCATCCCCGACATTTAAGTTCAAGTCATTGATAAATACCACAAAAAGCAAGGGACCCAGTACTGAGCCCTGCGGAACCCCACTGGATACAGCCTTCCAGTCACAAAAACACCCATCGACCATTACCCTTTGCTTCCTGCCTCTAAGCCAATTTTATATCCAACTTGCCACTTTGCCCTGGATCCCATGGGCTTTTACACTCGTGACCAGTCTGCCATGTGGGACCCTATCAAAAGCTTTGCTAAATCCATATACACTACATCATCGACCCTCCTGGTTACCTCCTCGAAAAATTCAATCAGGTTATTCAGACACTAGCAAAAACAATAACACGGACTAGTTCGGCTGAATAGCCTGTTTAAGAACACAAGAACTAGAAATAGGAATTGTCCATACAGCCCCTCGAGCCTGCTCTGCCATTCAATAACATCATGACTTATCTTCTACCTCAACTCCACTTTCCCGCCCGATCCCCATATCCCTTGATTCCCCTAGAGTCCAAAAAATTTTCTTCCTCAGCCTTGAATATATTCAACGACTGACCATCCACAGCCATCTGGGGAAGAGAATTCCACTGATTCACAACCCTCATCTCAGTGTTAAATGGCTGACCCCTTATCCTGAGACTGACCCATGATTCTAATCTCTCCAGCCATAAAAACATACTCTCAGCATCTACCATAAGACACAGGAATAGGCCATACGGCCCCTCGAGCCTGCTCTGCCATTTAATACAATCATGGCTCATCCAATCATAGACTCAGCTCCACTTCCCTGCCCGTTCCCCTTAATCCCTTTATCGGTTAAGAAACTGTCTATCTCTGTCTTAAATTTATTCAATGTCACAGCTTCCACAGCTCTCTGGGGCAGCGAGTTCCACAGATTTACAACCCTCAGAGAGAAGACATTTCTCCCGAGTCCATGATCGGATCAGCCATGATCGTATTAAATGGCAGAGCAGGCTCGAGGGGCCATATGGCCTACTCCTGCCCCTATTTCTTATGTTCTTATAGTCTCAGAATAAGGGGCTGTCCATTTAAGACTGAGATGAGGAGGAATTTCTTCTCTGAGGGATGTAAATCTGTGGAATTCTATATCCTTTTTCTAATATGGTGATCAGGACTGTACGCAGTACTCCATGTGCGGTCTAACCAAGGTTCCATACAAGTTTAGCATAACTTCCCTACATTTCAATTCTATACCTCCAGAAATAAATCCTAGTACTTGGTTTGCTTTGTTAATGGCCTTGCTAACCTGTGTTGCTACTTCTAGCCATTTGTATATTTGTACTCCGAGATCCCCTTAATGTGTTCCTGTCCGGTGCCTGGTGCCCGGTGTCCCTGTGCCCGATCACAAAGCCGGGTGTCTAATGTGCTGTGTTTCTGGACCTTCTCAGTGTAATGGCTGCAGCAGTTTCCGTGGAGAATGTCTCCCTTCAAATCAAGAGCAGCAAGACCATTCTGGTGCGGCATCTCCCTTCCGAGCTAACGCGCAACGAGAAGATGGAACTGCTGAAATATTTCGGAGCGCAGTCCGTGCGGGTTCTGTCGGACAAAGGAAGACTGGTATGAATACCACAAATGCTGCATTAGTGCTGGAACAGAGTGCTGTTCTATCATCCGCGGTCATAGCATGAAATGTCTCTTATATTTTGAATCTTCGATTGATAATCCAGAGGCCTGTTATAATAATCCAGACAACAAAAAAGACTTGGATTTCTATAGCGCCTTTCACAACCACCGGACGTCCCAAAGCGCTTTACAGCCAATGAAGTACTTTTGGAGTGTAGCCACTGTTGTAATGTGGGAAACATGGCAGCCAATTTTCACACAGCAAGCTCCCACAAACAGCAATGTGATTAATTACCAGATAATCTTTTTTGTTATGTTGATTGTGGGATAAATCTTGGCCCAGGACACCGGGGATAACTCCCCTGCTCTTCTTCGAAATAGTGCCGTGATCTTTTACGTCTGCCTGAGAGAGCAGACGGGACCTCGGTTTAACATCTCATTCGAAAGACAGTGAGGCGTCCCTCAGTACTGCACAGGAGTGTCAGCCTAGATTTTTTTGTGCTACAAGTTCCTGGAGTGGGACTTGAACCCACAATGTTCTGACTCAGAGGCGAGAGTGCAAAGACTTCAAATTCATCGTGATTTGAAATCGTTTTTTTAAATAAAAATAAATGCATCTGGGATCAGGAAAAGTGACCATGTGGATTGTCGGAAAACTGGTTCACTAATGTTCCTCAGGGAAGGAAACTTGTCCTTACCCGGTCTGGCCTGTACTAGGTGTCGGCCGTGGCTCAGTGGGTAGTTCTCTCGCCCCTCTGGCAGTAGGTTACGGGTTCAAGTCCCACTCCAGGGCAGTACTAAGGGGAGCGCTGCACTGTCGGAGGTGCTGTCTTTCAGATGAGATGTTAAACCGAGGCCCCGTCTGCTCTCCCAGGTGGACGGAAAAGTCTCATGGCCGGGCTGACACTGACTCGGGCTAGGGCTGGGCTAACACTGACTCAGGCTAGGGCCGGGCTAACACTGACTCGGGCTAGGGCCGGGCTAACACTGACTCGGGCTAGGGCCGGGCTAACACTGACTCGGGCTAGGGCCGGGCTAACACTGACTCGGGCTAGAGCCGGGCTAACACTGACTCGGGCTCAGGCCGGGCTGACACTGACTCGGGCTAGGGCCGGGCTGACACTGACTCGGGCTAGGGCCGGGCTGACACTGACTCGGGCTAGGGCCGGGCTGACACTGACTCGGGCTAGGGCCGGGCTGACACTGACTCGGGCTAGGGCCGGGCTGACACTGACTCGGGCTAGGGCCGGGCTGACACTGACACTGACTCGGGCTCGGGCCGGGCTGACACTGACACTGACACTGACACTGACACTGACTAGGGCTGGGCTAACACTGACACTGACTCGGGCTAGGGCTGGGCTGACACTGACTCGGGCTAGGGCCGGGCTGACTCGGGCTAGGGCCGGGCTGACACTGACTCGGGCTAGGGCCGGGCTGACACTGACTCGGGCTAGGGCTGGGCTGACACTGACTCGGGCTAGGGCCGGGCTGACTCGGGCTAGGGCCGGGCTGACACTGACTTGGGCTAGGGCCGGGCTGACACTGACTCGGGCTAGGGCCGGGCTGACACTGACTCGGGCTAGGGCCGGGCTGACACTGACTCGGGCTAGAGCCGGGCTGACACTGACTCGGGCTAGGGCCGGGCTGACACTGACACTGACACTGACTCGGGCCGGGCTGACACTGACTCGGGCTAGGGCCGGGCTGACACTGACTCGGGCTAGGGCCGGGCTGACACTGACTCGGGCTAGGGCCGGGCTGACACTGACTCGGGCTAGGGCCGGGCTGACACTGACTCGGACTCGGGCCGGGCTAACATTGACTCGGGCTAGGGCCGGGCTGACACTGGCTAGGGCCGGGCTGACACTGACTCGGGCTAGGGCCGGGCTGACATGGGTTAGGGAGGGACTGCTGATTGCATACACTGACACGCTCCAGCCTGACTAGGCGTGGTATCCAGGCAAATCCTTCCCAGTAAATGGGGCCTCCATAATCCTGATTTAATTACTGATAAAACATGCTATTTTCTGAACTCTTAAGTTTATAATGTTCTTCCTTTGCAGAAACGTACAGCGTTTGCTACGTTTTCCTCAGCTCATGCAGCATCGAAGGTAGGTTATACATTAAATGGCATGTACTTAGCCAGAGATTAAGCTGATGAGAGGGTTCAGAAATGGCCTCTTGTCTCGATTGTTGGACTATTCCCACGCACTCCTGGCCGGCCTCCCATCTTCCACACTCCATAAACGTGAGCTCGTCCAAAACTCTGCTGCCTGTGTCCTAACTCACGCCAAGTCCCGTTCACCTGTCACCCCTGTGCTCGCTGACCTACACTGGCTCCCAGTCTGGCAACGCCTCAATTTTACAATTCTCTTCATTGTGTTCAAATCCCTCCTTGGCCCTTACCCCCTCCCTATCCCTGTAACTTCCTCCAGCCCCACAACCCTCCGAGATAACTGTGCTCCTCCACTTCTGCTCTCTTGAGCATCCCAGGTTTCCATCACTCCACTGTGCCTTCAGCTGCCTGGGCCCGAGGCTCTGAAATTCCCTCCCGAATCCTCTCCACCCCCTCCATTTCCTCCTTTTTAAGATGCTCCGTAAAACCTCAGTGACCCAGCTTTTGTCCTAATATCTCCTGTGGCGCGGTGTTATATTTTGCCTGATAATCGCTCCGGTGAAGCACCTTGGGCCATTAACGGCACTATGTAAATGCACGTTGCTATTGACTTGAACCTTTCGGTCGTGTGCATTATGGAGCTAAACTGTGAAAGGGCAAGATTGTGCAGTCAGAGAGGAGGGAGGGAAAACAGTGTTGAGTTATCCTGCAATGTGCTGTTTCAGGCTCTGATTCGGCTGCACCAGTTAAAATGTCTGGGCCACACTTTGGTGGCGGAATACGCGAAGGAGCAGGAGCATGTAGAGCTACTGGATCAGCCGCTATTCTCCGACAAAAGCAAAAGGTATGTACTTTTGAGTTCATGTCCGTACCTGTGACAGTAATGGGAAGGCAGTGGAAGCAGTCTTTGGCGGGTATGAGCGGGTTCCACGCTGGCCCCCAGATCTGTGCTCAAATCCAGCTCCGATAGACTGTAAGGAGCTTCTTCCTACCCTGACATGAGTCAGACTCTTAGCGGCTGTCAGCTGTGGCTCAGTGAGCAGCACTTCTGCATCAGAAGGTTGTGGGTTCAAGTCTGGTTCCAGAGACGTGAATCCCAAGCTGACAATCCCTGTGCACTGTCGGAGGGGCAGTGCTGAGGGAGTGCCGCACTGTCGGGGGGGGGGGCAGTGCTGAGGGAGTGCCGCACTGTCGGGGGGGGCAGTGCTGAGGGAGTGCCGCACTGTCGGGGGGGGGGGGGGCAGTGCTGAGGGAGTGCCGCACTGTCGGGGGGGTGGGGCAGTGCTGAGGGAGTGCCACACTGTCGGAGGGGCAGTGCTGAGGGAGTGCCGCACTGTCGGAGGGGGCAGTGCTGAGGGAGTGCCGCACTGTCGGAGGGGCAGTGCTGAGGGAGTGCCGCACTGTCGGAGGGGCAGTGCTGAGGGAGTGCACCACTGTCGGGAGGGGGGGGGGGGCAGTGCTGAGGGAATGCCGCACTGCCGGGGGGGGCAGTGCTGAGGGAGTGCCGCACTGTCGGAGGGGCAGTGCTGAGGGAGTGCCGCACTGTCGGAGGGGCAGTGCTGAGGGAGTGCCGCACTGTCGGAGGGGGCAGTGCTGAGGGAGTGCCGCACTGTCGGAGGGGCAGTGCTGAGGGAGTGCCGCACTGCCGGGGGGGGCAGTGCTGAGGGAGTGCCGCACTGTCGGAGGGGGCAGTGCTGAGGGAGCGCCGCACTGTCGGAGGGGCAGTGCTGAGGGAGTGCCGCACTGTCGGAGGGGCAGTGCTGAGGGAGTGCCGCACTGTCGGAGGGGCAGTGCTGAGGGAGTGCACCACTGTCGGGAGGGGGGGGGGGCAGTGCTGAGGGAATGCCGCACTGTCGGGAGGGGGGGGGGGCAGTGCTGAGGGAATGCCGCACTGTCGGGAGGGGGGGGGGGCAGTGCTGAGGGAATGCCGCACTGTCGGGGGGGCAGTGCTGAGGGAGTGCCGCACTGTCGGAGGGGCAGTACTGAGGGAGCGGCACATTCTTGGAGAGGTAGTACTGAGGGAGCGCTGCCAGTTCGTTGGCAGCAGTCAGTCTGTTATCACATTGTTGTTTGTGGGAGCTTGCTGTGTGTGAATTGACCACACTTTAAAAGTACGCCATTGGCTGTAAAGCGGTTTGGGACGTCCGGAGGCCGTGAAAGCGCAATATAAATGAAATGATCTGGTTACATCAGAACATAAGAATTATGAGCAGGAGTAGGCCCCTCAAGCCTGCTCCGCCATTCAATAAGATCATGGCTGATCTTCAACCTCAACTCCCCTTCCCTGCACTATCCCCATATCCCTTGATTCCCCTAGACTTCAAAAATCTATCGATCTCTCTCTTGAATATACTCAAAGACTCAGCCTCCACAGCCCTCAGGGGTAGAAAATTCCAAAGATTCTCCACCCTCTGAGTAGAGAAATTTCTCCTCATCTCAGTCCTAAATGGCCGACCCCTTATCCTGAGACTGTGACCCCTGGTTCTAGACTCCCCAGCCCGGGGGAAACATCCTCCCTGCTTGGGCTGCCTGGCCTGTTTCTGTATTTTCTATATAAGTCTGTTATCTAGTTCCTAAAGGAATTACAGCATGAAAACTCTCCCTTATGAGACGCGACTCGGCAATGTCATTCCCTATCCACAGGAGGGCAGCAGAGGATCTCTGATTGCCCTGCTGAGGGCGAGCATCATTACATCAGCTTGCTGTGTTAAATGTCGCTGATTGGGTGCCTGAAATTTCGGGCCCTCAACATCTCTCCCCTAAATGAAACCAGTCCTGTTAACCCATCACCCCTTGTGCTCGCTGACCTGCATTGGCTCTCGCTCCGCCAACGCCTTGATTTTAAAATTCCTCGTCCTTGTGTTCAAATCCCACCATGGCCTCGCCCCTCCCTATCTCTGTAACCGCCTGCAACTCCACAACCCCCCGAGATCTCTGCACTCCTCCAATTCTGGCCTCCTGTCCATCCCCGATTTTAATCGCTCCACCATCGGTGGCCGTGCCTTCAGCTGCCTGGGCCCTAAGTTCTGGAACTCCCTCCCTAAACCCTTCTGCCTCTCTCACCTCCTTCATGATGCTCATTAAAACCTACCTCTTTGACCGAGCTTTTGGTCACCTGTCCCACTATCTCTTTCCATGTGTCAGCCTCTGTCTGATGTGTGTGCGTGCCTGTGTTTGTGCATCCGAAGGTGGTCTCCTTTTGTGGCTGTCAAGTTTTTGTTTGATAATCGCTCCTGTAAAGTACCTTGGGATGTTTTATGACATTAAAGGTGCAATATAAGTGCAAGTTGTTGAGGTGCTTTATAAAATGCAGATTTTTATCGTAATGTTTTTGCACTGCTTTTACTTATAGTGCCGACAAAGCTTCGATCGATAAAGATGAGAAGCAGGTACTGAAACCAAGACATCCTGTTATCGAAATTGGGATTGCTCCAAGCCTCGGGTTAGTAGCATGCTGCACTGTCAGAGGGGCAGTACTGAGGGAGCGCTGCACTGTCGGAGGGGCAGTACTGAGGGAGCGCTGCACTGTCGGAGGGGCAGTACTGAGGGAGCGCTGCACTGTCGGAGGGGCAGCGCTGAGGGAGCGCCGCACTGTCGGAGGGGCAGCGCTGAGGGAGCGCCGCACTGTCGGAGGGGCAGCGCTGAGGGAGCGCCGCTCTGTCGGAGGGGCAGCGCTGAGGGAGCGCCGCACTGTCGGAGGGGCAGCGCTGAGGGAGCGCCGCACTGTCGGGGGGGTGGGGCAGTGCTGAGGGAGTGCCACACTGTCGGAGGGGCAGTGCTGAGGGAGTGCTGCACTGTCGGAGGGGGCAGTGCTGAGGGAGTGCCGCACTGTCGGAGGGGCAGTGCTGAGGGAGTGCCGCACTGTCGGAGGGGCAGCGCTGAGGGAGCGCCGCACTGTCGGAGGGGCAGCGCTGAGGGAGCGCCGCACTGTCGGAGGGGCAGCGCTGAGGGAGCGCCGCACTGTCGGAGGGGCAGCGCTGAGGGAGCGCCGCACTGTCGGAGGGGCAGCGCTGAGGGAGCGCCGCACTGTCGGAGGGGCAGCGCTGAGGGAGCGCCGCACTGTTGGAGGGGCCGTCTTTCAAATGAGGTGTTAACCCAAGGCCCTGGGTGCCCCCTCGGGTGGGCGTAAAAGATCCCACGGGACTATTTCATAGAAGAGCAGTGGCAGTCTCCCCGATGTTGAGGCTGAGATCGCTAAAAGACATTAAAGGAATGCATAGAAATAGAATGTCTGGATTTAAAATGGGGGCTGATGTACCCGGGTCCCAGGAATCGTGATGCCGTGCGGGGTTTTAGTGCCTGGGTGGGGTTGTGTCGGCAGGCCTCCAGGTATCGAGCTGTGTGATACTCAGGTGTGTGTCGGGGGCGGGGGCTTTGTCCCGTTGTGTGTTGCAGGTTGACCTTTCCCGCTAACCCGTGCCTGAAGTACCTGTATCCCCCACCAACCAGCGTAATTCTGGCCAATATCGCCAACGCTATGGCCAGTGTGCCCAAATTCTACGTACAGGTCAGTGAGCTGGTTTATATATTTTCTTCATTTCACTGCAAGCAAGTTTTAGCATTCTGGTTTCACTGAGTTTCTAAGTTGAGAAGTATACTCTCGAGTTTTGAAATGGGATTAAAGTTTGTTGCGACTTGTTTTACACAAAATGTACAGCACAGAAACAGGCCACTCGGCCCCACCGCTCCGTGCCGGGGTTTATGCCCCACCGCTCCGTGCCGGGGTTTATGCCCCACCGCTCCGTAAGCCCCACCGCTCCGTGCCGGGGTTTATGCCCCACCGCTCCGTGCCGGGGTTTATGCCCCACCGCTCCGTGCCGGGGTTTATGCTCCACACCAGCCCCCTCCCACCCCTCTCCATCTCACCCTATCCCCATATCCTTCTATTCCTTTCTCCCTAGTATGTTTAGAAGAATGAGAGGGGATCTCATAGAAACATATAAAATTCTGACAGGACTGGACAGGTTAGAAGCAGGAAGAATGTTCCCAATGTTGGGGAAGTCCAGAACCAGGGGTCACAGTCTTAAGGATAAGGGGTAAGCCATTTAGGACCGAGATGAGGAGAAACTTCTTCACCCAGAGAGTGGTGAACCTGTGGAATTCTCTACCACAGAAAGTTGTTGAGGCCAGTTCATTAGATATATTCAAAAGGGAGTTAGATGTGGCCCTCAAGGCTAAGGGGATCAAGGGGTATGGAGAGAAAGCAGGAATGGGGTACTGAGGGAATGATCAGCCATGATCATATTGAATGGTGGTGCAGGCTCGAAGGGCCGAATGACCTACTCCTGCACCTATTTTCTATGTTTATCCAGCTTCCCCTTAAATGCATCGATACTATTCCCCTCAACCCCTCTCTGTGGCAGCAAGTTCCACATTCTCACCCCTCTCTGGGTAAAGAGGTTTCTCCTGAATTCCCCATTAGATTTATTAGTGACTATCTTATATTGATGGTCCCTCAGTTCTGGTCTCCCCCACAAGTGAAAACATCTCTACGTCCACCCTATCGAACCCTTTGATAACCTTAAAGACCGCTATCTGGTCACCCCTCAGTCTTTTTTCTAGAGGAAAGAGCACCTGCCTGTTCAATCTTTCCTGATCGTTATAGCCATCTTTTCATGTGCCATCCTTGTAAATCTATTTTGCACCTTCTCCAGTGCCTCAATGTCCCTTTTATAATATGGAGAGCAGAACTGTGCACACTGCTCCAAGTGTGGTCTAACCAAGTTAGTTATGTGATAAGTTAAACATAACTTCTCTGCTTTTAATGTGAATTGAAACGGCTGAAGTATATTCCCTCAGAAGTGGTCTTAAACCGAGGCTCCTGTTTGCCCTTTGACAGTTAAAGATCCCATGCCGCTATTTAACAAGCACTGAATTCTAGGTTCCTGGTCATAATTCATCCCTCAACCGCTGCACCCAATATTTAATACATTTTGCGGGCTATTGCAGGACGGAATGGCAGCTTTTAGATTATATTAACACTTGGAGAGAAATATTGACAGGTTTGGGGAAAGGGCAGGGAAGTGGGATTGGATTAGAGAAAGTGTGGAAATGGAACCTGCACAGGCTTGATGGGCTGAATGGCTTTTCTATGTTAGCCACTGTTCAGTGCAATGTCTCCGAGTCACAAAGTTGTGGGTTCAAGTCCCACTCCAGGAACTTGAACACAAAAATCTAGGCTGACATTCCAGTGCAGTGCTGAGGGAGTGCTGCACTGTCGGAGGGGCAGTACTGAGGGAGCGCTGCACTGTCGGAGGGGCAGTACTGAGGGAGCGCTGCACTGTCGGAGGGGCAGTGCTGAGGGAGCGCTGCACTGTCGGAGGGGCAGTACTGAGGGAGCGCTGCACTGTCGGAGGGGCAGTGCTGAGGGAACGCTGCCCTGTCGGAGGGGCAGTGCTGAGGGAGCGCTGCACTGTCGGAGGGGCAGTACTGAGGGAGCGCTGCCCTGTCGGAGGGACAGTACTGAGGGAGCGCTGCACTGTCGGAGGGGCAGTACTGAGGGAGCGCTGCACTGTCGGAGGGGCAGTACTGAGGGAGCGCTGCACTGTTGGAGGGGCAGTACTGAGGGAGCGCTGCACTGTCGGTTGTCCCGTCTTTCAGATGAGACAAACTAAGCCCAGTCTGCCCCCTCAGGTGGACATAAAAGATCCCATGGCACTATTTCGAAGAGGAGTAAGGGAGTTCTCCCTGGTGACCTGGGGCCAATATTAATTGCTCAAACATCTTTAGCAAAAAACTAATTATATGATCATTATCAAATTGCTATTTGTGGGAGCTTGCTGTTTGCAAATTGGCTGCTGCATTTCCTACATTACAGCAGTGACTGCACTTCAAAAAGTACTTAATTGGCTGTAAAGTGCTTTGGGATGTCCTGAGGTGGTGAGAGGCACTATAGAAATGCAGGTCCCTCCTTTAGAGTCAGTGGCTTACATTCATGCAGCACTGAATATCTTGCAATTGTGCTTACAGGTTCTGCATCTGATGAACAAAATGAATTTGCCAGCTCCCTTTGGGCCCATCACTACTCGGCCTCCAATGGTAATCTGCAAAATTTTATATGTAAAAATAACATGCGCAGTATCCAAAGTTATCCCGATTATGAGGGGGTGTGGAGGGGATTTACGAGAATGGTATCAGGGATGAAGGACTCAAGTTATGTGGAGAGACTGGTGAAGCTGGGGTTGTTCTCCTTAGAGCCGAGGGGAGGGGCGATTTAATGGATGTGTTCAAAATCGCGAAGCGTTTTGATGGAATAAATAAGGAGAAGCTGCTTCCAGTGGCAGGAGGGTTGGTAAACAGAGGGACACAGATTTAAAATAATTGGCAAAAGGACAGAGGGAGATGAGGACAATGTTTAATACGCAACGAGTTGTTGTGATCGGGAACGCGCTGGCTGAAAGGGAGGTGGGAGGAGATTCAATAGTAACTTTCAAACCGGGAATGGGATCAATACCTCAAGGGGAGAAATGGGCAGGGCTGTGGGGAAAGAGCGGGGAGTGGGACTAATCGGATAATTGTTTCACGGAGCCGGCGCGCACACGATGGGCCGAATGGCCTCCTGCTGTGCTGTGAGCTTCTATGGTCGGACTGTGACACTGGGCCCCACGTTTGGGTCGAGGATATTGTTTCGTTGCAATGGAAATTTTTTTTTTAAAGGAACAGGAAATGCTCAGCAGGTCAAGCAGCTTCCGCGGGGGAGCGCGAGAGAGAGAGAGAGAGAGCGAGGGGGACCGAGGTCGGGTTAATGTTTCTCCTCGGTGACTCTTTGCTCAGAAGCAGGAGATGTTAAGGAGCCGGAGGGGAGGGGAGGGAGGGAGTGGGCTGTAATGTGATTGGGGTGGAGTTGAACTTTTGGGGGCTGGTCAGGTGCATGCTGTTGAACAGCCCATTCCTGGAGTGGTAAGGCTGCCGTGTTTCCTACACTCCAACAGTGACTATTCGCTGTAAAGCGATTTGGGGTGGTGACGGGTGCTATAGAAATGCAAGTTTAGAACTTTCCCACAAAACAAAGAAAGACTTTGATTTATATAGCGCCTTTCACGACCACCGGACATCTCAAAGCGCTTTACAGCCAATGAAGTACTTTTGAAATGTAGTCACTGTTGTAATGTGGAAAGCAGTAGATGCCAGCTCAATGAATCATTTTAAATCTGAGATCAATAGATTTTTGCAAGACAAGGGTATTCAGGGTTACAGAACCAAAGCGGACAGATGGAGTTAGGATACAGATCAGCCATGATCTCGTTGAGATTGGTGGGACCGGCTCGATGGGCTAAATGGCCTCCTCCTGTTCCTGTAAGCGTTGGAGCTGTTGTTAAGGTCACAAAGTTGTTCAAATATTTCGAGCTAGCTTCCGTTCCGTGGGTAATTGCTGATTTTTTTTTTCTCGACTATCCCCGCTAGTACGAGGAATACGTTCCTGCCCCTCCCCCCATGCCCCCGCTACCCCCGGAGGAACCGCCTTTGCCAGAGGAGGATATGGCCGTTTCCAGTGAGGAGGAATCGGAGTACGAAAGTGGGAGTGAAGAGGATAAAGAGAGGTGCGTAAAACAACAACAACATCCATTTATACAGCGCCTCTAACATAGTAAAAACATAGGCCATTCAGCCCCCCCACCATTCAATCAGATCAGGCTGGTCTGTATCTTAACTCCACCCACCTGCCTCAGCTCCGCAAACCACAACACCCCCTGCCCGACAACAAATCGTCGATCCCGATTACGCCCCCTTGTTCTGCACTCGCCCCACCAGAGGAAATAGTTTCCCTCAACTTACCCAATCAACTCCTTTAATCACAAACCCCTCGATGAGACCCTTGGTGTTCTATATTCAAGGGAGCACAAGCGTAGTTCAGCAGCCTGTCCTCATAATCTAACTCTCTTAGTCCCAGTATCATTGTGGCCAACACGGCATGTGAGGGGGATGTTCCAAGGGCTGTCTCCTGGCTTGGTGCCTGGTGAATTATTGGGAATAATGTGAGTTGTGTAATATTATTTAGACTTGTGCTACAGTCTTGTGCCTGTATTAATGATAAGTTCAAAATATGGAGTGACGACACTTCAAAAGTACTTCATTGGCTGCAAAAAGGGCTTTGGGATGTTTTGAGGTCACGAAAGGCGCTGTAGAAATGTAATTTCTTGGTTCCGTAACCCTTAATCCCCTTACTGAACAAAAGTCTATCATCCTCAGTTTTGAAATTTTCAATTGACCCAACAGCTTTTTGGGGGAGAGAGTTCTCCAGATTCCCACGGCCCTTTGTGTGAAGAAGTGCTTCCTAGCATCACCGCCGAACGGCCTGGCTCTAATTTTAAGCTTCCGACCCTTGTTCTGGACTTCCCCCTCCCCCTCGCCCTCTCCCCCCCCCCCCCCTCCCGCCCCCTCCCCCCCCCCTCCCGCCCCCTCCCCCCCCCCTCCCGCCCCCTCCCCCCCCCCTCCCGCCCCCTCCCCCCCCCCCCCCGCCCACCACCACTACCAGAGGGAATAATTTCTCTCCATCCCAAGGCGCTTCACAGGAGCATTTCAAACAGACTTTGTAACATAGGAGATATTAGGACAGGTGACCAAAAGCTTGGTCAAAAAGGTATGTTCTAAGGAGCTTCTTAAAGGAGAGAGAGGTGGAGGGACAGAGGGGTTTAGGGAGGGAACTCCAGAGCTTAGGGCCGAGGCAGCTGAAGGCACGGCCACCGATGGTGGAGCAAGATAAATCAGCGATGCGCAAGACGCCAAATTTGGAGCAGCGTAGAAATCTCGGAGGGTTGTAGGGCTGGAGGAGGTTAGAGATATGGAGGGGTGTAGGTTGAGAGGGGGTTACAGAGATAGGGAGGTGCGTAGGGTGGGAGGAGGGGGTTACAGAGATAGGGAGGGGCGTAGGGTGGGAGGAGGGGGTTACAGAGATAGGGAGGGTGTAGGGTGGGAGGGGGCTACAGAGAGAGGGAGGGGTGTAGGATGGGAGGGGGTTACAGGGATAGGGAGGGGGTTACAGGGATAGGGAGGGGTGTAGGGTGGGAGGGGGTTACACGGATAGGGAGGGGTGTAGGGTGGGAGGGGGTTACAGGGATAGGGAGGGGGTTACAGGGATAGGGAGGGGGCTACAGGGATAGGGAGGGGGTTACAGGGATAGGGAGGGGTGTAGGGTGGGAGGGGGTTACAGGGATAGGGAGGGGTGTAGGGTGGGAGGGGGTTACAGGGATAGGGAGGGGGTTACAAGGATAGGGAGGGGTGTCGGGTGGGAGGGGGTTACAGGGATAGGGAGGGGTGTAGGGTGGGAGGAGGTTACAGGGATAGGGAGGGGTGTAGGATGGGAGGGGGTTACAGGGATAGGGAGGGGTGTAGGGTGGGAGGGGGTTACAGGGATAGGGAGGGGTGTAGGGTGGGAGGGGGTTACAGGGATAGGGAGGGGTGTAGGGTGGGAGGGGGTTACAGGGATAGGGAGGGGTGTAGGGTGGGAGGGGGTTACAGGGATAGGGAGGGGGGGAGGCGAGACCATAGAGGAGGCGTTGCTGCACCGGGAGTTTATATAGATCTGTGAGCACAGGGGGTAGCTGAACGGGACTTGGTGCGAGTTGAACTACGGTGAAGTGAAAGGTGATGGACTGCTTCAAGTGGTTAGCAAGCTGGGACAACAGGGTACAAATTGAAGAGTCACAAGAAAGGGATGGTTTGAGAAACATTCTTTACACGGAGTGTAGTGAGAATGTGGAGTCCATAAGTTCATTTGAGAGAATTGGATGGTTTCTTGCAAAGAATAAATACTTATCAATGAGGCGTAAGCTAAGCAAGGGAGTTATTCTAAACCTTTATAAATCGCTGCTCAGACCCCAGCTGCAGTATTGTGTCCAATTCTGGGCCCCGCACTTTAGGAAGGATGTGAAGGCCTTGGAGAGGGTGCAGAGGGGATTGACCAGAATGGTACCAGGGAGGAGGGACTGCAGTTACATAAGAATTAGGAGCAGGAGTAGGCCATTCGGCCCCTCGAGCCTGCCCCGCCATTCAATGAGATCATGGCTGATCTTCTACCTCAACCCCACTTTCCTGCACTGTCCCCATATCTTTTGATTCCCTTCATCTCCAATTACATGGAGAGACTGGAGAAGCTGGGATTGTTCTTCGAGCAGCGAGGGTTCGGAGGAGATTTAATAGAGGTGTTCAAAATCATGGAAGGGTTTTGATAGCGTAAATAAGGAGAGACTGTTTGTAGTGGCAGGAGGGTCGGTAACAGATTTAGGGTAATTGGCAAAAAAACCCAGAGGGGAGATGAGGAGAAATGTATTACCATTGAGAGTTGTTGTGATCTGGAACGCGTTGCCTGAAAGGACAGTGGAAGTGGATTGAATATTGGGCCAACAATTCCGCCGCCTTCACACCCACCTCCCCACCCCCGGGTCCGTCCGGAGTTCCTACGGACCCGGGAAGACATCGGAAATGCCGTTTTCCGGCGCGCAATGCGCATGTGCTGGAAACCGGCATTTTCGATCAGTCAACTTTCTGGCTTGACACGTGACCGCAGATTGGGGACGAGGACATCTGTAAGTGGAAATTTCTGATATTTACGCTTACTGGGAGAAATTTAGAACTCAGCAGAGGAGGACAAAGGGTTTGATGAGGGCAGGGAAAATGGGAGTACGAGAAGAAGCTTGCAGGGAACATTAAGACGGATTGCAAAAGTTTCTATAGATATGTAAAGAGAAAAAGGTTAGTAAAGACAAACGTAGGTCCCCTGCAGTCAGAATCAGGGAAGTCATAACGGGGAACAAAGAAATGGCAGACCAATTGAACAAGTACTTTGGTTCGGTATTCACTGAGGAGGACACAAACAACCTTCCGGATATAAAAGGGGTCGGAGGGTCTATTAAGGAGGAGGAACTGAGGGAAATCCTTATTAGTCGGGAAATTGTGTTGGGGAAATTGATGGGATTGAAGGCCGATAAATCCCCAGGGCCTGATGGACTGCATCCCAGAGTACTTAAGGAGGTGGCCTTGGAAATAGCGGATGCATTGACAGTCATTTTCCAACATTCCATTGACTCTGGATCAGTTCCTATGGAGTTGAGGGTAGCCAATGTAACCCCACTTTTTAAAAAAGGAGGGAGAGAGATAACAGGGAATTATAGACCGGTCAGCCTGACATCGGTAGTGGGTAAAATGATGGAATCAATTATTAAGGATATCATAGCAGTACATTTAGAAAGAGATGACATGATAGGTCCAAGTCAGCATGGATTTGTGAAAGGGAAATCATGCTTGACAAATCTTCTGGAATTTTTTGAGGATATTTCCAGTAGAGTGGACAAGGGAGAACCAGTTGATGTGGCATATTTGGACTTTCAGCAGGCTTTCGACAAGGTCCCACACAAGAGATTAATGTGCAAAGTTAAAGCACATGGGATTGGGGGTAGTGTGCTGACATGGATTGAGAACTGGTTGTCAGACAGGAAGCAAAGAGTAGGAGTAAATGGGGACTTTTCAGAATGGCAGGCAGTGACTAGTGGGTTACCGCAAGGTTCTGTGCTGGGGCCCCAGCTGTTTACACTGTACATTAATGATTTAGACGAGGGGATTAAATGTAGTATCTCCAAATTTGCAGATGACACTAAGTTGGGTGGCAGTGTGAGCTGCGAGGATGCTGCTATGAGGCTGCAGAGTGACTTGGATAGGTTAGGTGAGTGGGCAAATGCATGGCAGATGAAGTATAATGTGGATAAATGTGAGGTTATCCACTTTGGTGGTAAAAACAGAGAGACAGACTATTATCTGAATGGTGACAGATTAAGAAAAGGGGAGGTGCAAAGAGACCTGGGTGTCATGGTACATCAATCATTGAAGGTTGGCATGCAGGTACAGCAGGCGGTTAAGAAAGCAAATGGCATGTTGGCCTTCATAGCGAGGGGATTTGAGCACAGGGGCAGGGAGGTGTTGCTACAGTTGTACAGGGCCTTGGTGAGGCCACACCTGGAGTATTGTGTACAGTTTTGGTCTCCTAACCTGAGGAAGGACATTCTTGCTATTGAGGGAGTGCAGCGAAGGTTCACCAGACTGATTCCCGGGATGGCGGGACTGACCTATCAAGAAAGACTGGATCAACTGGGCTTGTATTCACTGGAGTTCAGAAGAATGAGAGGGGACCTCATAGAAACGTTTAAAATTCTGACGGGGTTAGACAGGTTAGATGCAGGAAGAATGTTCCCAATGTTGGGGAAGTCCAGAACCAGGGGACACAGTCTAAGGATAAGGGATAAGCCATTTAGGACCGAGATGAGGAGGAATTTCTTCACCCAGAGAGTGGTGAACCTGTGGAATTCTCTACCACAGAAAGTTGTTGAGGCCAATTCACTAAATATATTCAAAAAGAAGTTAGATGAAGTCCTTACTACTAGGGGGATCAAGGGATATGGTGAGAAAGCAGGAATGGGGTACTGAAGTTGCATGTTCAGCCATGAACTCATTGAATGGCAGTACAGGCTAGAAGGGCCGAATGGCCTACTGCACCTATTTTCTATGTTTCAAATGTCCTTAAAAATCTCGCGCCTGAAAAAGCAGGTGCATAGCCTACTGTTATAGGCGTAAGCGTTTTAAAACACACAAAAACATCTCAAAATAAAGTTATTAACACACATTTTATCATTAAAAACCCTCCCCACAACGGTAAGTTTATTTTTAAAAACTTTTAAAAATCGGGAAATTATTTTTAAGAGACATTAATAATTGAAATTTAAATGAATGTAGTGTAATTATTTTCTATTTTTTTTATTAGTGTTTTGGGTGTTTGGGGCTATGTTTTGGGTGTTTCGAGCTCTATCACAATCATAGTAATAGGAGTTTAGGACCTTGCGGAACTCCTGTTACTATGATACTTTACCTGATTGGCTGCCCAGAGCCATGTGACTCCAGCTGTCGGCCTGCGCACGCGTCGACGTGCACATGCTACAACTGGCAGTCAGGAGAGGCCTCAGCATCGGAAAGTCGAACGTGGGCAGCAGCTTAAGGTAGGTGCGTATTTTTTTTCTCAAATGCTCGCGGGGAAGGCCAGAACGGAATTTCAGGGCCAATAACTTTCAAAAGGGAGTTGGATAAATACTTGGAAGGGGAAGATTTGCAGGGCTACGGTGAAAGAGCAGAGGGTGTGGGACTAAGTGCATCGTTCTTTCACAGAGCCGGCACAGACACGATGGGCCGAATGGCCTTCTGCGCTGAGAGATTCTCAGCCAGGGAGTGGGATTAGAGTAGGTGGCTCATGGTGCGGCTCGGCCTGGAGGAGAGGGGGAGGCAGCACAGACCTGGTGGCTCAGCACCCTGTTTCAGTGCTGCAACATTCTGATTCTGAATGCCTACAGTCTGTTGTTTTTCTCACCGCGATCAGCCCGGAAACATCTCGCTTTCCTTCCACTAGTTCAAGGACCCTCTGATTAATGTTCAACATGTGCTGGCAGCACCATACGGTTGCCTCAGTTGGTAAAAGAAAGAAAGGACTTTGTCGGTGACTTTCACAGCCCCCGGATGTCCATAAGCGCTTTACAACCAATGAAGTACTTTTTGAAGCACTGTTCCAGTGCAAGAAACACGGCAGCTAATTTGCGCACAGCAAGCTCCCACACTGTTTTGGTGATGGTTGGGGAATAAGCGTTGTGCTGTATCATTCTATGAAATACCGTTTTATCCTTTTGGGTGTCAGCTGTGGCTCAGTGGGTAGCACACTCCTCTCTGAGTCAGAAGGTCATCGGTCCAAGTCACACTCCAGGGACTTGAACACAAACTCCACTGCAATAGAACATCAGAAATAGGAGTCGGCCATACGGCCCCTCGAGCCTGCTCCGCCATTCAATAAGATCATGGCTGATCTGATCATGAACTCTGCTCCACTTCCCCGCCCACTCCCCATAACCTTTTACTCCCTTATCGCTCAAAAATCTGTCTATCTCCGCCTTAAATATATTCAATGACCCAGCCTCCACAGCTCTCTGGGGCAGAGAATTCCACAGATTTGCAGCCCTCCGAGAAGAAATTCCTCCTCATCTCAGTTTTAAATTGGCGGCCCCTTATTCTGAGACTATGTCCCCTAATTTTAGTTTCCCCTATGAGTGGAAACATTCTCTCTGCCTCCACCTTGTCGTACTGTCGGAAGGAGAATTCCCCTGCTCTTCTTTGAAATAGTGCCATAGGATCTTTTACGTCCACCCGTGAGAGCGGGCAGTGCCTCGGTTTAACGTCTCGTCCAAAAGACGGCACTTGCGACAGTGCAGCACTCCCTCAGTACCGCATGGATTTTGCGCTCAAGCCTCTGAAGTGAGACTTGAACCGATGCCCTTCTGACTCAGAGAGGAGTGTGCTACCCACTGAGCCATGGCTGATATCCAAAGGGGTAGGAGATTATTTCATACAATGATACGGCACAGGAGCAGGCCATTCGGCCCATCGTGCCTGTGCTGGCTCTTTGGTAGAGCTATCCAATTAGTCCCACTCCCGCCTCCTCTCTTTCCCATAGCC
This sequence comes from Pristiophorus japonicus, assembly GCF_044704955.1. Taxonomy (NCBI): domain Eukaryota; kingdom Metazoa; phylum Chordata; class Chondrichthyes; family Pristiophoridae; genus Pristiophorus; species Pristiophorus japonicus. Next base: position 4,867,489 of record NC_091984.1, on the reverse strand, counting down.
CTGCTAATTATTTTCTCCCAGTATTTATCCAATTACCGTTTGAAAGTTACTATTGAATCTGCTCCCACCGCCCTTTCAGGCAGCTCGTTCCCGATCACAACAACTCGCTGCATAAATAAACTCTCCTCGCCTCCCCCTCTGGACCTTTTGCCAATTACCTTTAATCGTGACCTCTGGTTCCCGACCCTCCTGCCACTGCAAACAGTTTCTCCTTATTTACTAGATCAAAGTGCTTCATGATTTTGCTGGGGCCTCAGCTATTCACAATCTATATCAATGGTTTGGATGAGGGGACCAAATGTCATATATCCAAGGTGGGAATGCAAGTTGTGAGGAGGATGCAAAGAGGCTTCAAGGGGATACAGACAGGCTCAGTGAGTGGGCAAGGACATGGCAAATGGAATATAATGTGGAGAAATGTGAAGTTATCCACTTTGGTAGGAAAAATAGAAAAGCAGAGTATTTTTTAAATGGAGAGAGATTGGGAAATGTTGGTGTTCAGAGGGATCTTGGGTGTCCTTGTACACCAATCACTGAAAGTTAACATGCAGGTACAGCAAGAAATTAAGAAAGTAAATGGTATGTTGGCCTTTATTACAAGAGGATTTGAGTATAAGAGTAAAGACGTCTTCAATTATATCAGGCCCTGGTGAGACCACACCTGGAGTATTGTGTACAGTGTCGGTCTCCTTACCTAAGGAAGGATATACTTGTCATAGAGGGAGTGCAACAAAGGTACACCAGACTGATTCCTGGGATGGGGGGATTGTCTTATGAGGAGAGATTGAGTAGACTAGGCCTATATTCTCTAGAGTTTAGAAGAATGAGAGGTGATCTCATTGAAACATACACAATTCTTACAGGGTAGATGCAGGGAGAATGTTTCCCCGCGGCTGGGGAATCTAGAACCAGGGGTCACAGTCTCAGGATAAGGGGTCGGCCATTTAGGACTGAGATGAGGAGAAACTTCTTCACTCAAAGGGTGGTGAATCTTTGGAATTCTCTTACCCCAGAGGACTGTGGATCCTGAGTCTTTGAGTATATTGAAGACAGATTGATACATTTATGGATATGAAGAGCGATGGGGATAGTGCAGGAAAGTGAAGTTGAGGTACAGCAAGTGATCAGGAAGGCCAATGGAATCTTGGCCTTTATTGCAAAGGGGATGGAGTATAAAAGCAGGGAAGTCTTGCTACAGCTATACAGGGTATTGGTGAGGCCACACCTGGAATACTGCGTGCAGTTTTGGTTTCCATATTTACGAAAGGATATACTTGCTTTGGAGGCAGTTCAGAGGAGGTTCACTAGGTTGATTCCGGGGATGAGAGGGTTGACTTATGAGGAAAGGTTGAGTAGGTTGGGCCTCTACTCATTGGAATTCAGAAGAATGAGAGGTGATCTTATCAAAACGTATAAGATTATGAGGGGGCTTGACAAGGTGAATGCAGAGAGGATGTTTCCACTGATGGGGGAGACTAGAATTAGAGGGCATGATCTTAGAATAAGGGGCCGCCCAATTTAAAACTGAGATGAGGAATTTCTTCTCAGGGTTGTAAATCTGTGGAATTTGCTGCCTCAGAGAGCTGTAGTAAGCTGGGACATTGAATAAATTTAAGACAGAAATAGACAGTTTCTTAACCGATAAGGGGTTATGGGGAACAGGCAGGGAAATGGAGCTGAGTCCATGATCGGATCAGCCATGATCGTATTAAATGGCGGAGCAGGCTCGAGGGGCTGCTAGTTCTTATGTTCTTATCTCCTCTTAACCTTCGCCGCTCCAAGGAGAACAACTCCAGCTTCTATAGTCTGTCCACATAACTGTAATCCCTCATCCCTGGAAATTTGTTGAAGACTGAAAGCGTTTTATTTTCTCTGCAGAATGGTACGATTGATGGGATTAGCTTCACTTCCACCAAAACGGACGCAGAAGAAAAAACGGGTTTCAGTCAGAAAACGGCCCAGGTTAAAGGACCTGATTAATGTTCCAAAAGCTCCTTCCCAAAGGTGAGCATACAAGAAAATAACTGCTGCTTGGAGCGTGTGTAAGGGATGTAACGTTTAACATCCGCACTGTTTTTAACAAATGTAATCCCACAGCAGTATTGAATCTGTTATAAATCCTGGGACATTTTATCCAGTCAGGTGGTATTCCCAACAGAAACTCGCTCCCGACCTGCAGTTGGCAACGTGTAGTTGGCCATCTGTTGGCGGTACTGTTTGAACAATTGGGCCAATTGAGTTAATGTTCCAACACACCACAGCACTGTCCCCACACACACTGGGACACCAATCACCAACACACCCCTGCTGGGACCCGGCACACACACAGTCCGTTGCACACACTCCGCCGTGATGAGTCTCGTGTTTACATCGAAGCGTGTTGTGAACCAGTGAAAGAAAAAGGTCGACTTAACGGTTCGTCAAACAGCTGACCCCCGTCCCAACTCCGAAGCAAAATGTCTTTCACTCTGGACGGGGGGGGGGTGAGTAGGTGGGGAGGGGGGAAGGAGAGAGGCTGGTGTGTGTAATAGCCTTACTGTATGACCAAGCTGTGAATAATGTATGAATATTAATGCTACTGTTTGTTGGAAGGCCGGGCACAACAGAGCAACAGCATATCACGTGTGTTAACCTGGTCCTGAATCCTAGCACTGAGCAGCCTAATCGGAGAACACTCGGTGGCGGTCTAGGCTGCAGTGCCCTGCTGTGTACAGCGGGTAGAGGGAGTTACCGGCAACGAGCCTGCTGTAAACGGTGGGACTGCCCCACCCCGAGTGTAAACAGAGTCCTGATCCTTTGATAAAGACGGACTGGCGATCAGCGGTTGACTGGTATCCTCCTCTGCCTTCCCAGCTCCCATCCCGCGGTGTCACCATCCGAAGTCTTTGACCAGCCGCAAACTCACGGGCAAAAGAAAATAGAATTCCACATCTCCGTCGATGTTGGCGGCTTGCTGGAGGGAGGAGGGGAGCGTCGGGCAGGTAGGAGGTCACCGACTCGGTGGGCGCTCCGTTTGTGCCAGGCTCTTTAAGCGTTTCCCCAGTTGCGAGAAGAACAAATCTCCAGCTAGATACTGTTGAGATATAGTTAATGTCGCGTCATGTCATTGGGACCTTGACGTGTGTGTGTGTGTGTAAAGAAAGGCCCTCCCATCGCACAACAGCACCACCTTTCACCTCCATAACATCACCCGTCACTCCTCCGCCTCTGTCTCTTTCCCTCCTCCCCCCCAATCTCCGTCTCCCTCCCCCCCGGCCCGGCTCGTGTCTCCCACTCAGCTCTCTCCTTCCCCCCCCCCCCCCGGTCCAGTTCTCCCACTCGTCTCTCTCTCTTCCCCCACTCCCCCCCCCAGCTCCTCTCCCTCACCCGTGTGAATTATTACATGAATGATACATTGGGTCCCGGTCCGGCAACAATTTCCATTTTAAAATTCTCATCCTTGTACACCCATCCCTCCATGGCCTCGCCCACTCCCATCTCTGTAGCCTCACAACCCTCCGAGATCTCTGCGCTCCTCCAGTGCTGCCCTCTTGGGCATCCCTTTTAATCACCCCACCATCGGCGGCCGTGCCTTCAGCTGCCTGGACCCCAAGCTCTGGAACTCCCTCCCTAAACCTCTCCTCCTCTCTACCCCTCTCTGCTCCTTTAAGACACTTCTTAAAACCTACCTGTTTGACCGAGCTTTTGGTCACCTGTCCTAATGTCTCCTTATGCGGCTCGGTGTCAAATGTTGTTTGATAGCGCTCCTGTGAAGCGCCTTGGGACTTTTCACTGTTAAATGTGCTGTATAAATGCAGGCTGTTATGCAGTTGGTTAAGAATCGAGTCACATTCTAGATGAGAATTACTGTAAACAAAACTGGTGGTGTCGTTGTGAGGCCATTGTCAGAGATGAGTGTACGATTATTGAGCACAGTCTTAACTACGAGCTTGTTTTCAGAGCCACAGGAGAATTCCGAGCCTCAAAACTCTGGGTTTGGAAAGATCCGGCCCGCTCCTGTCTGTTCGAAAAGTGAAAGCAAGGAGGAGGGAGAGGAAGAGATTCCTTCCGAGTTCATCTCCAAGAAACAGCTGGCGAAGGGCAGAATCGCGAGAGACGGTATGTGCGATGGGGGGAGTGTGTGTGAGGGGGCGGAGGGAGAGGGTCCCGCTGTGAGGGGGCGGAGGGAGAGGGTCCCGCTGTGAGGGGGTATGAGGTGCCAGGGTAGCATTGTGCCACAGTTTCAGGGTAATGAGCTGTGGGTGCTGAGGTGATCAGGTGAGATGGGTGAAGGTGTGTGCTATACGGGCTGCTGTTGACTGGAGTTGTGTGCGAGGTTAGAGTGCCAGGGAACCTGCGTGTTCCGCTTGCTTACATTCACGTTTTGAAAGCCAATTCTAGATTGTAGCATTTTTGCATTTTGTAACGATTGCAGCATTCCAAAATACTGATCAGCAAAAGTATTCAATGATTTTTAAAAAAATACAGATATTTAAATATTGGCTGGAATTGAACTATATTCTTTTAGTTCACTAGGCAGTCATGAGCGCAAAACTTTTGGGCTAATATCCTATTTCCTCTGGTGGGGAGCCCAGAGCAAGGGTACTTGATGGGACACAGTATCAGCTGTGGCCCACTGAGCAGCACTCTCGTCTCTTGAGTGAGAAGGTTGTGGGTTCAAGTTCCACTCCGTGGGCTTGAGCACAAAAATCTAGGCTGACACTCCAGTGCTGAGGGAGCGCCGCACTGTCGGAGGGGCAGTGCTGAGGGAGCGCCGCACTGTCGGAGGGGCAGCGCTGAGGGAGCGCCGCACTGTCGGAGGGGCAGTGCTGAGGGAGCGCCGCACTGTCGGAGGGACAGTGCTGAGGGAGCGCCGCACTGTCGGAGGGGCAGTACTGAGGGAGCGCCGCACTGTCGGAGGGGCAGTGCTGAGGGAGCGCCGGACTGTCGGAGGGGCAGTGCTGAGGGAGCGCCGCACTGTCGGAGGGGCAGTGCTGAGGGAGCGCTCATATCATCATAGGCAGTCCCTCAAAACGAGGATGACTTGCTTCCACACCAAAAAGGGATGAGTTCACAGGTGTTTCAATGAAGCACCTAATATTCCAGATCCTGAACTACATCCTGAAGGGTGGATGATGCCTATGTGTGGATTTTTTTAACGTGTGGTTGCCGTTACACATCGTTACACACCGTTACAGTGGTCGTGAAAGGCGCTATAGAAATCCAAGTCGTTCTTTAATACTAGAGCTGGTCCGTTGAGGGATGACGCCAGGATGCACTGTTTCACACAGCAATACTGGCTTCCCCCAAGAGGCTGGAGGGTCAGTTGAAAATTTCAAAACTGATAATGATTGACTTTTGTTAGGTAAGGGTAGTAAAGGTTACGGAGCCAGGAACTTACATTTCTATAGCGCCTTTCATGACTTCAGGACGTCCCAATGCCCTTTATAGCCAATGAAGTACTTTTGAAGTGTTGAGGCTGGGGGTCAATTGGAGGTTTAAAAACTGAGATTGGTTGATCTTTATTGGGTAAGGTATCCAGGGATATGGAACCAAGTAGATGGAATTAGGATAAATCAGCCATGAACTAATTGAATGGTGGAACAGGCTGGAGGGGCTCAATGGCCTCCTCCTGTCCCTGTGTTTCTATCGATATGCAGTTGAATGGGTTTTATTTCTAACAGAAATGGATTGCGTGTCGATGTTCAAGAATTACAATCCAGGCGAGCCAACCTGTCGGCTGTACGTAAAGAATCTATCCAGGCAAGCTGAAGAGAAGGTAATCTCCCTGGCAGCGCCGCCCGTGGCTAGCTACTTTTTATTAAAAATGTAACTCCAGTCAGAGTTGCGAAGTTTTCGTGTTGGTATTTTCACACTTTGATCTCGTTCCAGGACTTGAAGTTCATCTTCGGCAGATACGTCGATTTCTCATCACAGGCTGAAAGGAACATGTAAGAGACCTTCGTCCTGTTATATCGAGGGAGGGCTGCACTGTCGGAGGGGCAGTACTGAGGGAGTGCTGCACTGTTGGAGGGATAGTACTGAGGGAGGGCTGCACTGTTGGAGGGGCAGTACTGAGGGAGTGCTGCACTGTTGGAGGGGCAGTACTGAGGGAGTGCTGCACTGTTGGAGGGACAGTACTGAGGGAGTACTGCACTGTTGGAGGGGCAGTACTGAGGGAGTGCTGCACTGTTGGAGGGACAGTACTGAGGGAGGGCTGCACTGTCGGAGGGGCAGTACTGAGGGAATGCTGTCTTTGGGATGTGGCGTTAAACCCATGCCCCAACTACCCCCTCAGGTGGATGTAAAAGATTCCACGGCACTATTTTGAGAAGAACAGGGGAGTTCTCCATGGTGTCCTGGCCAATATTTATCCCTCGACCAACATCACTGAAATAGATTATCTGGTCATTATCACTGCTGTTTGGGAGCTTGCTGTGTGCAGATTGGCTGCCGACTTTCCTACATTACAACAGTGACTACACTTCAAAAGTACTTCATTGGCTGTAACGTGCTTTGGGACGTCCTGTGGTCATGAAAAGCGCTATATAAATGCAAGTTTTTTTTTATTGATTGGCAATCGAACTAATTTTATGGGACCTCTCCCTGTCACATTGAATTTATTTCCTGTTTACAACAACAACTTGCGTTTAAATAGCACCTTTTTAAAGTAAAAAAAAAATTTTCCAAGGTGCTTCATCGGAGCGCAATCAGAAAAAAAAAACTAGTGATACCGAGCCACATAGAGATATTGGGACAGGTGACCAAAAGCTGGTAGAAACATAGAAAATAGGTGCAGGAGTAGGCCATTCGGCCCTTCGAGCCTGCACCACCATTCAATATGATCATGGCTGAACATGCAACTTCAGTACCCCATTTCTCTCCATACCCCTTGATCCCTTTAGCCGTAAGGGCCACATCTAACTCCCTTTTGAATATATCTAACGAACTGGCCTCAACAACTCTCTGCGGTAGAGAATTCCACAGGTTCACAACTCTGAGTGAAGAAGTTTCTCCTCATCTTGATCCTAAATGGCTTACCCCTTATCCTTGGACTGTGACCCCTGGTTCTGGACTTCCCCAACATTGGGAACATTCTTCCTGCATCTAACCTGTCCAATCCCGTCAGAATTTTATGTGTTTCTATGAGATCTTCTCTCATTCATCTAAATTCCAGTGAATATAAGCCTAGTCGATCCAGTCTTTCTTCATATGTCAGTCCTGCCATCCCAAGAATCAGTCTGGTGAACCTTCGCTGCACTCCCTCAATAGAAAGAATGTCCTTCCTCAGATTCGGAGACCAAAACTGTACACAATATTCAAGGTGTGGTCTCACCAAGGCCTTGTACAACTGCAGTAAGACCTCCCTGCTCCTGTACTCAACTCCTATACAGGTAGGTTTTAGGGAGAATCTTGAAGGAGTAGACAGATGCGGAGAGGTTTAGGGAAGGAATTTAAGAGTTTAGGGCCCAGGCAGCTGAAGGCATGGCTGCCGATGATGGGGTGAATGGACTGAGGGATGGACAAGAGCCAGAATTCGAGGAATGCAGAGATCCCGGAGTATTGTAGGACTGGAGGAATTTGCAGAGATAGGGAGTGGCGAGGGGGCTTGGGGGGGCACACATGGATTTGAACATGTGGATGAAAATGTTAAAATAGAGGCTTTGCCGGACCGGGAGCCAGTATAGGTCAGCGAACACATTTAGTTCACCAACTTGGAAAAGAACAATGAGTGACTGTCTGAATAGGAAATCAATTTCTCTTTTTTTTTAATATTAACCAGAAAATACTGGCTATACTCAACAGGTCAGGCAGCATCTTTGGAGAGAGAAACCGAGTTAACGTTTCAGGTCGATGACCCTTTGTCAGAACTGGAAAAAGTTAGAAATGTAACCAGTTTTTAAGCAAGTGCAGGGGCAGGGGACCAGGCAGGGATAGAACAAAAGGGGAAGATCTGTGATGGGGTGGAAGGCAGGAGAGATTCAGAGACAAAAGGGATGATGGTGCGAGGTGAAACGAGATGGTAATGGGACATGTTAAGAAACAAACGATGAGTCTAGAGAGGGTGTAAATGGCAGAATCATCACCAGCTACTGTGGGAAATAAGAAAAAAATAGAAAAAAAAGTAAAACAATATGGCCAGAGGTTACAGTCTGAAGTTGTTGAACTCGATGTTGAGTCCGGGAGGCTGCAAACTGCCTAAACAAAAGATGAGGTGCTGTTCCTCGAGCTTGCGTCGAGCTTCGTTGGAACAGTGTAGGAGGCCGAGGACGGAGAGGTCGGAGCGAGGAATTAAAGTGACAGGCGACCGGAAGCTCAGGGTCGAAGTTACAGACTGAATGGAGGTGTTGGTTTTGATTTTGTATTTGAATGACGGGTGATTTTAAAAAGCTGTTCTTTTGCCATGACAGGTTCGACATCCGATTGATGAAAGAGGGCCGGATGAAGGGACAAGCTTTCGTTGGACTCCCCAACGAGAAAGCAGCAGCCAAGGCCCTGAAGGAAGTAAATGGGTTCGTCCTCAACGAGAAGCCAATGGTGGTCGTATCCTTTCATTGATCAGCGGGGGCTTATAATGGCCGCTGGGCAATGGATGTTCACATCAGCAATTTCTGGAGGAGATTAGAATCGTTTTCATGTCTGAGTGGAGTTAAAGTAACACTCTGAACATCCCAATTATATTGGAGAGAGGGGTGCAGAGGAGATTTATTTACAAGAATGGTTCCAGGGATGAGGGACTTGTTGAGGGGAATGCAGCGAAGGTTCACCAGACTGATTCCCAGGATGGCTGGACTGACCTATGAGGAGAGACTGGATTGACTGGACCTGTATTCACTGGAGTTTAGAAGAAAGAGAGGGGATCTCCTAGAAACGTATGAAATTCTGACGTGACTGGACAGGTTAGATGCAGGAAGAATGTTCCCGATGTTGGGGAAGTCCAGAACCAGGGGACACAGTCTAAGGATAAGGGGTAAGCCATTTAGGACCGAGATGAGGAGAAACTTCTTCACTCAGAGAGTTGTTAACCTGTGGAATTCCCTGCCGCAGAGAGTTGTTGATGCCAGTTCACTGGATATATTCAAAAGGGAGTTAGATATGGCCCTTACGGCTAAAGGGATCAAGGGGTATGGAGAGAAAGTGGGAAAGGGGTACTGGGGGAATGATCAGCCATGATCTTATTGAATGGTGGTGCAGGCTTGAAGGGCCGAATGGCCTACTTGCACCTATTTTCTATGTTTCATTTACGGGGATAGACTGGAGAATCTGGGGTTGTTCACCTTGGAGCAGAGATGATTGAGAGGAGATTTGATCGAGCTGCTCAAAATCATGAGGGGTCTGGACAGAGTAGATAGAGAGAAACTGTTCCCATTGGTGGAACCAGATGTTACAGATTCAAGATAATTGACAAAAGAGCCAGAGGCGACATGAGAATTTTTTTTAAGCTCCGAGTTATGATGATCTGGAACAGGTTGCCTGAAAGGGCATCGGAAGCCGATTCAGTGGTAACTTTCAAAAGGGAATTGATTGAAAGGGAGAAAATTGCAGATCACAGAATTAGACCGCGCAGGAGGCCATTTGGCCCATCGTGCCTGTGTCGGCTCTGTGACAGCGATCCAATCAGTCCCACTCCCCGCTCTTTCCCCACAGCCCGGCAAATGTTTCCCTTCAAGTATTTAATCAGTTCCCGTTTGAAAGGTACTATTGAATCTGCTCCCACCGCCCTTTCAGGCAGCGCGTTCCCGATCACAACAACTCGCTGTGTAAATAAACTCTTCTCATCCCCCCCCTTTGGTCCTTTTGCCAATCACCTTCAATCTGTGACCTCTGGTTCCCGACCCTCCTGCGACTGGAAACAGTGTCTCCTTATTTAGTCGATCAAAACCCTTAATGGTTTTAGACACCTATTAAACCTCCCTTTATCTTTCTCCACTCTCAGGAGAACAACCACAGCTTCTCCAGTCTCTCCATATATCATCATTATCCACTTGAATTGAGTTCTTGGGTGGCTGAACAGTCCAGTACGAGAGCCACAGACTGTGTCACAGGTGGGACAGACAGTGGTTGAAGGAAAGGGTGGGTGGGACAGGTTTGCCGCACGCTCCTTCCACTGTCTGCGCTTGATTTCTGCATGCTCTCAGCGATGAGACTTGAGGTGCTCAGCGCCCTCCCGGATGCACTTCCTCCACTTAGGGCGGTCTTTGGCCAGGGACTCCCAGGTGTCAGTGGGGATGTTGCATTTTATCAGGGAGGCTTTGAGGGTATCCTTGTAGCGTTTCCGCTGTCCACCTTTGGCTCATTTGCCATGAAGGAGTTCCGAGTAGAGCGCTTGCTTTGGGGGTCTCATGTCTGGCATGCGGACAATGTGGCCTGCACAGCGGAACTGATCAAGTGTGGGCAGTGCTTCAATACTGGGGATGTTGGCCTGGGCGAGGACGCTGATGTTGGTGCATCTGTCCTCCCAGGGGATTTGTAGGATCTTGCGGAGACATCGTTGGTGATGTTTCTCCAGCAACTTGAGGTGTCTACTGTACATGGTCCATGTCTCTGAGCCATACAGGAGGGAGCCCTATCACTACAGCCCTGTAGACCATGAGCTTGGTGGCAGTTTTGAGGGCCTGGTCTTCGAACACTTTTCCTCAGGCGGCCGAAGGCTGCACTGGCGCACTGGAGGCGGTGTTGGATCTCGTCGTCGATGCCTGCTCTTGTTGATAGGAGGCTCCCGAGATATGGGAAGTGGTCCACATTGTCCAGGGCCGCGCCGTGGATCTTGATGACTGAAGGGCAGTGCTGTGCGGTGAGGACAGGCTGGTGGAGGACCTTTGTCTTATGGCTGTTTAGCGTGAGGCCCATGCTTTCATAGGCCTCAGTAAATACATCGACTGTGTGTTGAAGTGCAGCCTCTGTATGAGGCCAGACGCAGGCGTCGTCCGCGTACTGTAGCTCGACGACAGAGGTTGGGGTGGTCTTGGACCTGGCCTGGAGACGGCGAAGGTTGAACAGGTTCCCACTGGTTCTGTAGTTTAGTTCCACTCCAGCGGGGAGCTTGTTGACTGTGAGCTGGAGCATGGTGATGAGAAAGATTGAGGAGAGGGTTGGAGCGATGACGCAGCCCTGTTTGACCCCGGTCTGGACGTGGATTGGGACTGTAATGGACCCGTTGGTAAGGATCACGGCCTGCATGTCATCGAGGAGCAGGCTGAGGATAGTGCCAAACTTTTGGGGGCATCCGAAACGGAGGAGGACGCTCCATAGACCCTCGCGGTTGACAGTGTCAAAGGCCTTTGTAAGGTCGAAGAAGGCCATGTATAACATGTTATGGGAAGCCTATCAGTCCAGTTTGTGATGGTTTGATTTCCCTGTGTTTTTTTAAAATTCATCTCGATGTTTTTAATTCCTCACAGATAATATTTTACAGCTGTGGACCTGGTGGTGTTATCGTACTGACAAGAAAAGCACTTTTTCTTTTCTGCAAAAGCAAAATTCTGTAGATGGTGGCAATCAGAAATAAGAACTGAAAATGCTGGAAACATTCAGCAGGTCAGGCAGCGTCTGTGGAGCGAGAGAGAGAGAAAGAGAGAGGGGAACAGAGTTAATGTTTCAGCTCGATGACCAGATTTTAAGCAAGTGGTGGGACAGGGAAAGGGGGAGGGGAGGAATGCACTGAAGGGCAGGTCTGTGCTAGGGTGGAAGGCAGGAGCGATTAAATGGCAATAAATGAATGATGGGGCAGACAAAAGGGGCTGATAATGGGGCAGGTAAAAAAGATCAGTCCAGAGGAGGTGTAAATGGGAAAGGCAGAATCAGCAACAGCTGTCATCTGGAAAAATGGGGACCACAGTTACAGTCTGAAATTGTTGAACTTGATGTTGAGTCGGGAAGGCTGTAAAGTGCCTAATCGAAAGATGAGGTGCTGTTCCTCGAGCTACGTTGGCAGAGTGTAGCAGACCAAGGACAAAGGTCAGAGAGGGAGTGGAGCAGAGAATTAAAGTGACAGGCGACCGGGAGTTCGGGGGACCCCTTACGGACTGAATGGAGGATTCTCAAAACAGGCTGAACCTCTCTTACCCAGAACTCCCCCGGCCGGCACCATTCCCGTCCGGCACCACCCCCCCGTCCGGCACCATTCCCGGCTGCTGGGTGGCACATGCACAGAAAGCGGCCGGACAAAATCCTACTCGCCAATATAATCTTTCTCCTTGATCGGCTGCGGCCTTGTCTCCTTGCTGGAACTCCTGCAGCCGCAGTCCTCAGGCCGGACTTTCCTCCCCACAGCGCTCCCTCCAGGAGTCGGGCCGTGTCGTTGGGAGCCCGCTTGGGTCGCCGTGCTTCCCCCACCCTCCATCTCCCCGGGCCTCAGGCGACTTCCTTAACCCCCCCCTTTGGGCAACCCCACCGACGATGACCTCCCCTCATCCTGCAAAATACTTCATCCGGCACAGGCCAGGTCCCGAGGCTGCCGGATAAGGGAGGTTCAGTCTGTTTCTCCTTGTGTGACTCGGTCAAATCTTTCTGATTTACGCACCCGTGAAGCGTCGTGGGCCGTTTTACTGTGTTAAAGGCGCTATATGAATGCAAGTTGTTTATGCCTCGTCGATTATTTGCAGCGTTGGTCCTTAGCGTCTTTACAGCAATTTGCCCGCTCCGCACGGCCAAAGCAAGATTCGTCAGAAAGCAAGAGAGGCCGAGGAAAGTGAGGATTGGCGGCTCTGTATGGTGGGTCTCCTGCTGTCTCGTTGACTTAGTGTTTCACCCTGATGTCACGCGTAGAGCCAGGCCCTGAGGCTGGTTGATGTCTTTTTTCTCTTGGTTGCAGTTCACACTGTGTACAGTAAAAGCCAAGGTCATCAATTTGGGGGAATGGTAATTCAATGTATCCTTTATAATGTATCCTTTATGTACAAGCAAAACATAATGAAGTGCAAAACTCAGTTACCATTGTTGCTCCATTCAACCACGGAGCATGTGCAGGGGAGCAGGCTACTTCCCAGTTAGCATTCAGGGTTTTGTCTTTATTTTGTTGTCCGCTGAAAATCCGGTAACTCCCAGCTGACCAGCTATGGTCATCCGCTGAGCGGAAACTACTTTTCAAAAAGGTCTTTTGCCGCTGTGGTTTGTAAGCAGTTCGCCGCAGCAAGACATTGCACACACGCAGGCACACACAGCCTTTTGGGTCAAGAACGCAATCACCAATCCAGTTGGCGTGGGAAATTTTTTTTTTCAATAAATAGAAAAGGAATAGAAGTTTTCGCTGCTGGGACAGTCAGGACTTACGAAGATATTACCCACTGGTTCATCCGGTCCTAATGCCCCACGCCTCGACTCTCCCCACCCATCATGGAATCTCCGGGGAGAAGGGGAAAACCAAATTAAACCCCAGCTAATTAGGGAGGGTGGATATTTCTCTCCAAACCCTTTGGACTGTGCAGACTAGCCCAAGTGATCTGACTGGACAGGACAGCCCACATCGTGCAATCACTTTCCTTTCTTTAACATGCTCTATTTACCCAAGTCAAAGAAGAGCACAGTCATGCTCCAGCCCATTGGCCTGGCCTTGGAGAGACCACCATAGCCTTGCTTCAGTCTGGCCTTGGAGAGACCACCATAGCCTTGCTTCAGTCTGGCCTTGGAGAGTCCTCTTGCATTCAAATATCAGATGCAGACATTACAATCTCATTTTGCCAGAACAGCTGGGAGCAGTGAGCTCCTACTCTCCCTCACCCTCTCACCCATAACATAAGAAATAGGAGCACGAGTAGGCTCGAGCCTGCTCTGCCATTCATTGAGATCATGGCTAATCTTGGACCCCAGCTCCACTTTCCCGCCCGATTCCCATAATCACTTGATCCAAAAATGTATCCGTCAATCTCGGATATACTCAATGGCTGAGCATCCACAGCCCTCTGGGGCAGAGAATTCCAAAGCTTCACGGTGAAGAACTTTCTCCTCATCTCAGACCAAAATGGCCGACCCCTTATCCTGAGACTGTGACCCCTGGTTCTCCACTCTCGAGCCGGTGAAACAGCCTCTCAGCATCTACCCTGTTAATCCTCCTCAATCTTATATGTTTCAATCACCTCTAATTCTTCTAAACTCCAGAGTATAGGCCCATTTTACTCCATCTCTCTTCATAGGACAATCCTCTCATCCCAGGAATTAATCTAGTGAGCCTTCGTTGTACTCCCTCTAAAGCAAGTATATCCTTCCTTGGGTATGGAGACCGAAACTGTGCCCAGTACACCAAGTGTGGTCTCACCAAAGCCCTGGGCAATTGCAGCAAGTCTTCCTTACTCTTGTCGTTCAACCCCCTTGCAATAAAAGGCCATTTGCCTTCCTAATTGTTTGCTGTACATAACATAAGAAATAGGAGCAGGAGTAGGCCATACGGCCCCTCGAGTCTGCTCCGCCATTCAATAAGATCCTGGCTGATCTGATCATGGATTCAGTTCCACTTCCCCGCCCATTCCCCATAAACCCCTTATCCCCTTATCGTTTAAGAAACTGTCCATTTCTGTCTTAAATTTATCCAATGTCCCAGCTTCCACAGCTCTCTGAGGCAGCAAATTCCACAGATTTACAACCCTCAGAGAAGACATTTCTCCCCATCTCTATTTTAAATGGGTGGCCCCTTATTCTAAGATCATGCCCCCTAGTTCTAGTCTCCCCCATCAGTGGAAACATCCTCTCTGCATCCACCTTGTCAAGCCTCCTCATAATCTTATACGTTTCGATAAGATTCTTCTGAATTCCAATGAGTAGAGGCTCAGCCTACTCGACCTTTCCTCATAAGTCAACCCCCTCATCCCCGGAATCAACCGAGTGAACCTTCTCTGAACTGCTTCAAAGCAACTATATCCTTTCGTAAATATGGAAACCAAAATTGCACGCAGTATTCCAGGTGTGGCCTCACCAATATCTTATATAGCTGTAGCAAGACTTTGCTGTTTTTATACTCCATCCCCTTTGCAATAAAGGCCAAGGTTCCATTTGCCTTCCTGATCACTTGCTGTACCTGCATTCTAACTTTTTGTGTTTCATGCACAAGTACCCCCAGGTTTGTTAACTTTGTGTCTCATGTACAAAGATTCTCTCTCTTTCGCTCCCCTCACTGTCTTACTACTCCACTCTCTCGCTCTCTCTCTCCTACTCCTGTGTGTAAGGTGCCTGATTAGCAACTCCACACTTGGTGCTGCCCTTACACTCGCATCCAATTCATTACCCTGCCGACAGTGCGAAGGATGGAAGAGGAAAGAGTAAAGAAAGGGACGAGGAGGTTTGCTGATTTCCTCCCTGACAATGATTAAAAGAGTACGTATGTTCTCTTCCCAGGTCCTCAATCCTGAAACAACTCCTCTCCCTCAGTCTCTCTCCCCCCGCCCCCATACATAGCTTGGCCTCGATCATTACTTCCCCGATTTACCCCGCTCCTGTATTCTGAATCTTCGATGTCCTGCCCAGTCAGCCCTTGATCGTCACTCTGCTCTCCTGTCCAATGCTCCCTGTTCCCCATCAGGACTTTCTGACCACATTCTGCAAACCGCCCTTCAGAATTCAGTGAGCACCCACAGAACAATTCTTACACAGAATCTACCGCACCGCAAATGTGCATTGGGCCCAGCGCTCCGTGTCGGGGTTTATGCTCCACACCAGCCCCTCTCCCACCCCTCTCCATCTCACCCTATCCCCATATCCTTCTATTCCTTTCTCCCTCATGTGTTTATCCAGCTTCCCCTTAAATGCATCGATACTATTCGCCTCAACCCCTCCCTGTGGCAGCGAGTTCCACATTCTCACCGCTCTCTGGGTAAAGAGGTTTCTCCTGAATTCCCCGTTGGATTTATTAGTGACTATCTTATATTGATGGTTCCTGAGTTGTCGTCTCCCCCACAGGGGGAAATATCTCGATGGCTACCCTATCCAACCCGTTCACAATTTTAAACATCTCTATTAGGTCAACCCACAGCCTTCCCTTTCCTCGAGAAACAAGCCCCAGGCTGTTCAATGTTTCCAGATAGTTATACCCTCTGGGTTCTGGTACCCTTGTGAATTCTTGTACGAGATGAATGGAACATCCTTTTGTCCCGAGAAGGTCTGAGAATATTTGACTTGTGCTTCCAGCATACGCTGTAGTGCTGTGTTCAGGAACGTAGAAGCTGGAGGGTTGGAGCACCGTCACTCTGAGGGCGAGCTAGGCGTGTGCTGTTTATCGCTGCTGTGTTTCCTTCGCCTCCAGTGTCGCAGTTTGGGTTCTGGGGGAGTGCTTGTTGGTCACGGCCAGCACAGGAAAACCCAGGGCCGTGAGACGGCAGCAGATACTGCGTCGAAA
The DNA here is from genome assembly GCF_044704955.1 of Pristiophorus japonicus. Classification (NCBI taxonomy): domain Eukaryota; kingdom Metazoa; phylum Chordata; class Chondrichthyes; family Pristiophoridae; genus Pristiophorus; species Pristiophorus japonicus. The sequence continues at coordinate 4,851,186 of NC_091984.1, read as the reverse complement.
TCCTTGCTCCATCAGGACGCATCGGATATGAAATACTGTTTGTTTTTTAACTTTGTGACAATGTAAATGGTGACAGTCAATTTTTGAATTGTCGGTGCTTGCCATCAAATGAATGTATTCAATAAAAGTACTTGATGCTGCAGGATTATTTTTATTTGAGCTGGTTTTGTTTTGGTTGTGTTGCTAAGTTTCACCCGTGACTTCTCTCGTCCTTTTGATACTCAATTGGAATTCTAGAGTGATCCTGTTCCCCCAGTCTCTTCCATACCCTGACTGCCCCCTCGTCTCTCCCGTACCCTGACTCCCTCCCGTTCCGTCTGTCTCCCCACCCCCGGTCCCTCCCATACCCTTACCCCCCCCCCCCCACTCCCTCTCGTACCCTGACCCCACCCGGTGGTTGACTCTTAACTGCCCTCTGAAATGGCCGAGTGAGTAACTTCACCACATGGACTGCAGCGGTTCAAGAAGGCGGCTCACCACCACCTTCTCGAGGGCAATTGGGATGAGCAATAAATGCCAGCCTTGTCAGTAATGCCCACATCCCGTGCATGGATTTTAAAAAAAAAAGCTGCCTTTCTATTCTCATTCCCTCTCTTTGCCCCCCCCTTATTTTATTTTTCACTTTCTATATTTAGCCCGATTCTCAGATGTATTCTCGACCTGACGTCTGTTATACGTGCTCTTTTCCTGCTTCATCTTACTATCTCTTTCGTCATCCAGGGAGCTCTGACTTTAGTTGCCCCACCTTTCCCCCTCACGGCAATGTACCTCGGCTGTACCTGAACCATCTCTTCAAAGGCAGCCCGTTGTTCGATTATAGTTTTGCCTGCCAATCTTTGATTCCAATTTACCCGGGCCAGATCCATTCAAATTGGTCTTCCTCCAATTAAGTACTTTTACTCTAGATTGCTCCCTGTATTTTTCCATTGCTAATCTGAACCTTATGATAATATGATCACTGTTCCCCAAATGTTCCCCTACTGACACTTGCTCCACTTGACCCACCCCATTACCCAGAACCAGATCCAGCAATGCCTCCTTTCTCATTGGGCCGGAAACATACTGATCCAGAAAGTTCTCCTGAACACACTTCAGAAATTCTTCCCCCTCTGCCCTTTACATTATGACTATCTCAGTCTATGTTACCATAGTTGAAGTCCTCCATTATCACTGCTCTATAGTTCTTACATCTCTCTCTCATTTCCAGGCAAATTTGCTCCTTTATATCCTTCCCACTAGTTGGTGGCGTATAGAATACACCTCGTAGTGAAATGGTACCTCTATTATTAATTCTAACCAAATAGATTCTATCCTTGACCCCTCCAGAACATCCTTTCCCTCCAGTACTGTAACATTCTCCTTAATCAATACTGCCGCCCCACCTCCCATCTTTCCATCCATATATCCGAAACCCAGAGCTTGAGCAACAAACGTCGCCTAGTACAGAGCCCTGTGGAACCCCACTGTATACAGCCTTCCAGTAACAAAACATCTGTCGACCATTACCCTTTGCTTCCTGCCTCTGAGCCAATTTTAGATTCATCTTGCCACTCTTCCTTGGATCCCATGGGCTTTTATTTTTCTTACCAGTCTGCCATGAGGGACCTTATCAAAAGCTTTACTAAAATCCATATACATGACATCAAATACTGATGGAGCGCTGCACAGTCAGAGGGGCAGTACTGAGGGAGTGCTGCACTGTCGGAGGATCAGTACTGAGGGAGTGCTGCACTGTCAGAGGTGCTGTCTCTCGGCTGAGACATTAAACGTCTGCCCTCACATGGCACTATTTTGAGTTATCACCGATGTCCTGGACAATATTTATCCCTCAATCAACATTGCTGAAAGAGATTATCTAGTCATTTTGATGTTTGTGGGAGTTTGCTATAGGCAAATTGGTCGCTGCGCTTGAAACAGTGACTACTGAAATTGACTGTAAAGCACTTAGGGACATCCGGTGTTCGTGAACGGCGCTATATAAATGCAAGTCCTTTCCCTTTTTATCGAAACATAGAAAATAGGTGCAGGAGTATGTCCGAGCCTGCACCACCATTCAATATGATCATGGCTAATCATACAACTTCAGTACCCCATTCCTGCTTTCTCTCCATACCCCTTGATCCCTTTAGCTGTAAGGACCACATCTAACTCCCTTTTGAATATATCTAACGAACTGGCATCAACAACTTTCTGCGGTAGACAATTCCACAGGCTAACAACTCTGAGTGAAGAAGTTTCTCCTCATTTCGGTCCTAAATGGCTTACCCCTTATCCTTCGACTGTGTCCCACAACATCGGGAACATTCTTCCTGCATCTAACCTGTCCAATCCTGTCAGAATTTTATATGTTTCTATGAGATTCCCTCTCCTAAATTCCAGTGAATATAAGCCTAGTTGATTCAGTTTTTCTTCATATGCCAGTCCTGCCATCCCGGGAATCAGTCTAGGAGATTAGGAGACCAAAACTGAACACAATATTCAAGGTGTGGCCTCACCAAGGCCCTGTACAACTGCAGTAAGACATCCCTGCTCCCATACTCAAATCCTCTCGCTATGAAGGCCAACATGCCATTTGCCTTCTTCACCACCTGCTGTACCTGCATGCCAACTTTCAATAACTGATGTACCATGACACCCAGGTTTCGTTGCACCTCCCCTTTTCCTAATTTGTCACCATTCAGAAATAATCTGCCTTCCAGTTTTTGCCACCAAAGTGGATAACCTCACATTTATCTACATTATACTGCATCTGCCATACATTTGCCCACTCACCTAACCTGTCCAAGTCACACTGCAGCCTCTTAGCATCCTCCTCACAGCTCACACTGCCACCCAGCTTAGTGTCATCTGCAAACTTGGGAGATAGTACATTCAATTCCTTCGTCCAAATCGTTACTGTATATTGTAAATAACTGGGGGCCCAGCACTGAACCTTGCGGTACACCACTCGTCACTGCCTGCCATTCTGAAAAGGACCCGTTTATCCCGACTCTTTGCTTCCTGTCTGCCAACCTGTTCTCTATCCACGTCAATACATTACCCCCAATACCGTGTGCTTTAATTTTGCACACTAATCTCTTGTGTGGGACCTTGTCAAAAGCCTTTTGAAAGTCCAAATACACCACATCCACTGGTTCTCCCTTGTCCACTCTACTAGTTACATCCTCAAAAAATTCCAGAAGATTTGTCAAGCATGATTTCCCTTTGGTAAATCCATGCTGACTTGGACCGATCCTGTCACTGCTTTCCAAATGCGCTGCGATTTCATCTTTAATAATTGAATCCAGCATTTTCCCCACGACTGATGTCATGCTAACCAGTCTATAATTCCCAGTTTTCTCTCCCTCCTTTTTTAAAAAGTGGGGTTACATTAGCTATCCTCAGTCCATAGGAACTGATCCAGAGTCTATAGAATGTTGGAAAATGATCACCAATGCATCCTCTATTTCTAATCTGGAATAAAAAGCTAGAAATTACTGGATTGTCATAAAAACCCATCTGGTTCACCAAGGGAGGAAATCTGCCACCCTTGCCCACTCTTAGCTGCCCTATGTGGTTCAAGAAGGCGGCTCACCACCACCTTCTCAAGGGGCGAAACTTCTTTACCCAGAGAGCGGTGAGAATGTGGAACTCGCTGCCACAGGGAGGGGTTGAGGCGAATAGTATCGATGCATTTAAGGGGAAGCTGGATAAACACATGGGGGAGAAAGGAATAGAAGGACATAAAAACATAAGAAATAAGAACAGGAGTAGGCCATTCAGCCCCTCGAGCCTGTTCCGCCATTCAGTAAGATCATGGCTGATCTGATCATGGACTCAGCTCCACTTTCCCGCTCGCTCCCCATAACCCCTTATCCCCTTATTGATTAAGAAACTGTCTATTTCTGTCTTAAATTTATTCAATGTCCAAGCTTCCACAGCTCTCTGAGGCAGCGAATTCCACAGAACTACAACCCTCTGAGAGAAGAAATTTCTCCTCATCTCTGTTTTAAATGGGTGGTCCCTTATTCTAAGATCATGCCCTCTAGTTCTAGTCTCCCCCATCAGTGAAAACATTCTCTCTGCATCCACCTTGTCAAGCCCCCTCATAATATTACATGTTTCGATAAGATCACCTCTCATTCTTCTGAATTCCAATGAGTAGAGGCCCAACCTACTCCACCTTTCCTCATAAGTCAACCCCTCATCCCCGGAATCAACGAGTGAACCTTCTCTGAACTGCCTCCAAGCAAGTATATCCTTTGGGAAACCAAAACTGCATGCAGTACTCCAGGTGTGGCCTCACCAATACCCTGTATAACTAGCAAGACTTCCCTGCTTTTATACTCCATCCCCTTTGCAATAAAGGCCAAGATACCATTGGCCTTCCTGATCACTTGCTGTACCTGCATACTATTCTTTTGTGAGATGGAGAGGGGGCTGGTGTGGACCATAAACACCGGCACGGAGCAGTTGGGCCGAATGGTCTGTTCCTGTGCCGTACATTCTGTGTAAACAGAAGTGTGATCCAGGTAAATGTCCGCTGGTCTCATTTTCCACTTTATTGATTAATTATTAATGCTCAGTAAATGCAATAGGACATTGGGTAGCGACTGAAAGCAAACAGTTGTGGGACAGTCGCTGTTACTGTTCAGCTGTACACGGCCTTTATCTTTGTTTTGTTTATGATTATTGGTATTTCCCTTACGTGGAAAATTCTCATTGCGATTATTAATTATTTGAGCAAATATCACGGCCATGTATAAACGGTGAATTGTTGAGCCCAGCAGGCCACACCTGCAGTGAGGATGAAGGTCCTGGCCGCGTTGGCATTCCTCGGAGGGTGCTTGGCACAGTACACCCCACACACCCTGCCGAACCGCACTTCCATCGTTCATTTATTTGAATGGCGCTGGACGGATATCGCGGCCGAGTGTGAGCGCTATCTGGCCCCCAATGGATACGGGGCTGTTCAGGTAGGTGGCGGTGCCCACTTTTGTTCCAATCCTTCCCCGGGGACTTTATCCAGTGGGCAGCAGAGAGACGGCAGAAGCTGGGGACCATTCCCCTTGGAGCAGAGAAGGCTAAGCGGAAATTGACTTGGTTGGTACGAGGGTTGAGCGTCTTCAGTTCTGTAGAGAGACTGGAGAAGCTGATGAAACAGAACTTGAAGATGTGGTAAACAGTGAGGAGGACAGTAACAGGAGGACATCAACGGACTGGTGGAATAGGCAGAGGCACACCACATGAAATTTAATACAGGGAAGTGTGAAATGATTCCTTTTGATAGAAAGAATAAGGGGAGGCAACATAAGAATTAGAAGCAGGAGTAGGCCATTCGGCCCCTCAAGCCTGCTCCGCCATTCAATGAGATCCTGGCTGATCTTCTACCTGAACTCCAGTTTCCTGCACTCTCCCCATATCCCTGGATTCCCTTAATATCCAAAAAACGATCGATCTCTGTCTTGAATATACTCTTGAATATATTACATAAGCTAAAAGGTACAATTTTAAACGGGGTGAAGGAATAGTTAAACCAGGGAGTGTATGCACACAAGTCTCTGAAGGTTGCGGGACAAGTTGGTAAGGCTGTTAAGAAGACATAGGGAATCCTGGGCTTTATAAATAGAGGCATTGAGTACAAAAGCAGGGAAGTTAGGACTGACATATGAGGAGAGACTGGATCGACTGGGCCTGTATTCACTGGAATTTAGAAGAATGAGAGGGGATCTCATAGAAACATATAAAATTCTGACGGGTTTAGACAGGTTAGATGCAGGAAGAATGGTCCCGATGTTGGGGAAGTCCAGAACCAGAGGACACAGTCTAAGGATAAGGGGTAAGCCATTTAGGACTGAGATGAGGAGAAATTTCTTCACTCAGAGAATTGTGAACCTGTGGAATTCTCTACCACAAAAAGTTGTTGAGGCCAGTTCGTTAGATATATTCAAGAGGGAGTTAGATGTGGCCCTTACGGCTAAAGGGATCAAGGGGTATGGAGCGAAAGCAGGAGTGGGGTACTGAGGTGAATGATCAGCCATGATCTTATTGAATGGTGGTGCAGGCTCGAAGGGCCGAATGGCCTACTCCTGCACCTATTTTCTATGTTTCTATGTAACCTATACGAAACATAGCTTTGGCCTCAACTGGAGTATTGTGTCCAATTCTGGGCAGCACACAGATGTCAAGGACTTGGAGAGGGTGCAGAGGGGATTCACTCAAATGGTGCCTGGGATGAGTGACCTTAGTTATATGGATAGACTGGAGAAGCTGGGATTGTTCTCCTTAGAGCAGAGAAGGTTAAGGGAGATTTAATAGAGGTGTTCAAAATCAGGAAGGGGTTTGACAGAGTAAATAAGGAGACACTGTTTCCAGTGGCAGGAGGGTCAGTAAACAGAGGGACACAGATTGAAGGTAATGGGCAAAAGGACCAGAGGGGGAGATGAGGAGAAACGTTTTTACATTGGTGTGATCGGGAACGCGCTGCCTGAAAGGGCGGTGGGAGCAGATTCAATAGTAACTTTCAAACGGGAATTGGTTCAATATTTGAAAAGTATAAATTAGCAGGGCTATGGGGAAAGAGCGGGGAGTGGGACTAATTGGATCGCTCTGTCACAGAGCCAGCACAGACACGATGGGCCGAATGGCCTCCTGCTGTGTTTCGGCCCCAGCTGGAGTATTGTGTCCAATTCTGGGCACCGCACTTTAGGAAGAATGTCAAGGCCTTGCAGAGGGTGAAGAGGGGATTTGCTACAATGTATGATTCTATAAGTTCTCCTTCAGTCATACGCCACTGTGTGACTGAAAGATGGACAAACGGACCTTGTTTCCTTAGCCTTGTCTTGAGGTGGTGTTCACCAGTAATTGGAGGTTCTCGAACCACCTCTGATAGTTTCCTCAATCTCTGTGACTTGCACATCATTTTCATTCGAGAAAGAAAAACAGGGGATTCCCCGGTGGGGAAACCCATTGTGCCTTGTGTGAAATGGACATCGTCATTGGCAACAGCGAATAAAACGATGAACCTTCCGAAAGGAGCCAGAGGTAAGTCAGAAACTGACTCTGCAAACCGTTGATGCTTTAAGCTTCCTCCCGCCTTTGGCCGAGTAACCTAGCAACCTTGGGCGCCTGTTTTACGTAAAACAACGAGAAGGTGAATCCGTGCGGATGAGGCAGAAATGACAGAAAATGAGGCAACCTGCTTCATTTTCACGTAATGTCTGAGAAAGGGATGGGACAGGACGGCGGTGAAATGGGGCGGATCCAAAAGTGGGCCGTGTTTTAGTGTCGCACTGCCCCGCCCACTTTCCCTGGTCAGAAAGCCCAGCATTCTCCATTGGCACATAAACTTGCATCTGTCCTTCACTATTCACAAATGGACAAGAAAATTCACCCCAACACCTCAACGACAATGTGCATGGATACAGCGCCTTTAACTAGTAAAACGTTCCACGGCACATCACAGAAGCATAAATTAGACATAAATTGGCACCGAGCCACATAAGGGATATTAGGGACAGGTGGTACTAAGGTGAATGATCAGCCATGATCATATTGAATGGCGGTGCAGACTCGAAGAGCAGAATGGTCTGCTCCTGCACCTATTTTCTATGTTTCTATGTGAGCAAAAGCTTGGTCAAAGAGATAGGTTTGAAGGAGCGTCTTAAAGGAGGAGAGAGAGGTGGAGAGGTTTAGGGAGGGAATTCCAGAGCTTAGGGCCCAGGCAGCGGAAGGCACGGCCGACAATGGTGGGGCGATGGAAATCAGGGATCTGCAAGAGGCCAGAATTGGAGGAGTGCAGAGATCTCGGAGGGCTGTGGGGCTGGATGAGGTTACAGAGAGAGGGAGGGGTGAGGCCATGGAGGGATTTGAACACAATGTGCCTTACCGTGCCGCAAGTCCTGGCCTTTGGCTTCTATCGTTAAATAAATGTATTTATGTTTCATTGGCAAGGAACGCGGGTCGGAAAGCTTTGATCACGGGTGATTCCATCACGGCCTGCTCTGCTTGTGTCTTTGTGACAGATCTCTCCACCCAATGAACACATCGTCCTCCAAAATCCGTGGAGACCTTGGTGGCAGAGGTACCAGCCAATCAGCTACAAGCTTTGTTCAAGATCAGGCAACGAAGAGGAATTCCGGGACATGGTGACCAGGTGCAACAATGTTGGTGTAAGTAGGCCAATATGCCCCGAGTTTGCCAACCAACGGAATCCATGCGCCTATCCCGGAAGACCCAGTGTACACACGAGTGGGTTGATCCTCATCATCCACACCGAGGGTTAATGGGACTAGTAACGGCCTCGAAATGGGATGGGTGGCCTTACCAATCCTTTACCACCAGTGATGCGGGCGGCTCCATTTTGAAAGGGTCCTACTATCGGGTGTCCAAAACATGTGCCTGGGATACGTAGAGTGTACACCACAGAAACAGGCCATTCAGCCCGACTGCTCCACACCAGCCCCCTCCCACCCCTCTCCATCTCACCCTATCCCCATGTCCTTCTATTCCTTTCTCCCTCATGTGTTTATCCAGCTTCCCCTTAAATACATCGAAACTATTCGCCTCAACCCCTCCCTATGGCAGCGAGTTCCACATTCTCACCCCTCTCTGGGTAAAGAAGTTTCTCCTGAATTCCCCATTGTGTTCATTGGTGATTATCTTATATTGATGGCCCCGAGTTCTGGTCTCGCTCGTAACTGGGAACATCTTCTCTACATCTACCCTATCAAACCCTTTTATAATTTTCAAGATCTCTATTAGATCACCTCTCAATCTTTCCTGATGGGTATAACCTCTCAGTTCTGGTATCTTGTAAATCTTCTCTGCACCCTGTCCGATGCCTCGATATCCCTTTTATAACATGGCGACCAGAATTGTACGCAGTGCTCCAAGTGCGGTCTAACCAAGACTCAATTCAAGTCTAGCATAACTTCCCCACTTTTCAAATCTATCCCTCTAGAAATAAACCCAAGTTCTTGGTTTGCTTTTTTATGGCCTTGCTAACCTGTGTCGCAACGTTTAGTGATCTGTGTATTTGTATCCCAGGTCCCTTTGTTCCTCGACCCCGTTTAGACACTTATTAATAAGTGACCCCCTTATTTTTCTTACCAATATGTAACACCTCAAATTATCTGAGTTAAAATTAACTTGCCAATAATATGCCCATTCTGCCAGTTTACCCAGTCAGACGGCACTCCGCGGGTGGCCATGCCTGAGGCCTGGATCCAGGCGAGTTGCACCGGCAATGCCTGTTTGGCTCCCCACAGCTCACCTGCCTGATTGAAATGTGACTGGGGCCTCAAAATCCCAGGGGAGGGCCTTCCCCGAAATCGAGGGGCAGACCACCGCCCCGCCCCTTCCCCCACCTCGATTAGACCCCAAAAGTCCAATATGTTCCCAATCTGTTTTAACTTTATTTCTTCTCAGAATGTGGGCAGCGCTGCCAAAGGGAGTAGTTATTGCCCACCCCTAGTTGGCCAGAGGACATTGAGGGGCCGAAATTCAGGGTCTCAGTCAGAACCGTTACTGCCCGTTTGCGGTGACCATGCGGCGGAATCCCGTGGCCGCTGCTTTGTGGTCAACTGTCCGCCCCGACCCACATTCAGGTCGGGGATTTTTCGGCCGGTACCCAATTCCGTCCCACTGCTGATGACCGCCGCAAACACGTGATCAAAACACACACCGCCGCTCTCCCTCACCTGCAGAATACAGCGCCCCAAATTCACTAAAAACAATCGGTGCCCCGCCGCGTGGTGCCCCAGACAGATTTTTCTGTCAGTGCAGCTTCTCCTCACTGTGTGTGGTCCAGCAGTGCGGCGGCCCTTCGAGGAGAGGGCCCACTGCCGTGGCCGGCTTCCTGATCGGCCGGCAAAATAGTGCCCACAGGTTCGGCCGGGCCGCCAATGGGCAGCCTGGCACCCGCTCTTGGCCGAATCCCTCCCTGGTGGCCCAGTGGGCCGAAGGTTTAAAATGTCCGATTCTCTCCCCTTTAACGGAGGGGGAGGGGGAGGTGGTGACGCACGCGCGCTGTGACATCATCACCGCTCCGCCGCTGAGTGACGGTGACGGAGTCCCGGTCCCGACCCAACTCCCGCCCCTCAGCCTTCCTTCCTGTCGGTCTCCCGATCCCACTGTGGCCCACCTCTGGTGGGACGTTGAAAAAATGTCAAAGTCCTGAAAATCGATCATCTGGCCGCATCATGGATCCCAGCGGTAAGAACAGAAAAAAAACACTCACAGGTGCGCCAGCTTTCTTGCGCGACTGAATTTCGGCCCCTAAAACTCAACCACCTGGTGTGAGACGGGAGTCACTTAATGGGCCCAAACCGGGTCGTGGTTTTTGCTTCCCTTCCCTCAAGGACATCAGTCAACAAGAAGGCAGCACAGGAACATTGGGAGCAGGAGGAGGCCATTCAGCCCCTCGAGCCATTCAATGAGATGGAGGCTGGTCTGTATCTGAAACCCACTGACCCTCCATTGCTCCATATCCCCCGATACCCTTACCCAACAAAACCCATTCCACCTCAGTCTGAAAGCTCCATTTGACCCCCAGCACCCACAGCCTTTTGGGGGAGAGAGTTCCCGATTCCCACTGCCCTGTGTGTGAAGAAGTGCTCCCTGACGTCACCCCTGAACGTCCTGGCTCTGATTTGAAGGTTCTGCCCCCTTGTTCTAGACTCCCCCCACCCCAGGAAGTACTTTCTCCCAATCTACCCCATCAAATATCTTTAACGTTTTAATCATCTTGATCAGATCACCCCTTAATCTTTTAAACTCAATGGACTACAAGCCAAGATTATGCAACATGTCCTCATAATTTAACCCTCTAAGCCCTGGCGAACCTGCACTGCTCCCGCTCCAATATACCCTCCCTGGGGGGCGGTGCCCAGAACGGAACGCAGGGTCCAGGTGGGGTCTGACCGGGGCTCTGTGCAACTGAAGTCATTTCTTTCCCTGATCCCAACCTACAGACTAGCAGATTTATTCAATTGAACTTCGCAAGTTGCCACAAATGGGATTTGAATCCCAGCCTGTGGGTTGGTAGCCCAGTACCGTAATCACGAGCACCTGCCAGCACCATGGGAGCAGGCCGGGGAGCGGAAGGAGCAGTGTGGTGGTCTACCGCTCCAGGGAGCTGCACGTGCTGGAGCAGGAGAGCAAGGGCAATGAAAAGGGACGTCACCATAACCCAGGTCGGTGATTGGAGCGTGGGGCAGGTACAGCAGGGGCGGCGAGCTCGGGGCGAAGGAGCGGCGAGAGATTGTAGAGGGACGAGATCGGGGCCCAGGAGAGGCGAGGGCCCAGGGGCAACACGAACCAGCCCACACTGTGCGATATGTGAGCGCACTAGGTCCGTGCAGCAGAGCTGGTCTCCAGTCGTTTCAGTTAACCCTTGCCACTGGACCAAGACCTCGCTCTGTCAAGCCCGTGTGGTGGCTGGTGTGCAACGCCCACCACACGTTAAAAAAGTCCACCCACAGGCATCTTCCACCCTTCAATATATAGTTCGGGACCTGGAATATTAGGTCCATCATTGAAACACCTGTGAACTCATCCCTTTTTTACGTGGAAGCAAGTCATCCTCGATATGAGGGACTGCCTATGATGATGATAATGATGACCGTAGCCACTATACGACCGCACCTGTGATTCACAATGTCATTTACAGTAAAGTCATGCTCCTTCCCTGCCCCAAATTCTTAATGACTGGATTAACAACTAACGCATCTTTAGCCGTGGCTCAGTGGGCAGCACTCTCGCCTCTGAGTCAGAAGGTTGTGGGTTCAAGTCCCTCTCCAGAGATTTGAACACATAATCTAGGCTGAGGGGCAGTACTGAGGGAGTGCCGCACTGTCGGAGGGGCAGTACTGAGGGAGCGCCGCACTGTTGGAGGGGCAGTACTGAGGGAGCGACGCACTGTTGGAGGGGCAGTACTAAGGGAGCGCCGCACTGTCGGAGGGGCAGTACTGAGGGAGCGCTGCACTGTCGGAGGGGCAGTACTGAGGGAGCGCTGCACTGTCGGAGGGGCAGTACTGAGGGAGTGCTGCACTGTGGGAGGGGCAGTACTGAGGGAGCGCTGCACTGTCGGAGGGGCAGTACTGAGAGAGCGCTGCGCTGTCGGAGGGGCAGTACTGAGGGAGTGCTGCACTGTTTGAGGGACAGTACTGAGGGAGTGCTGCACTGTCAGAGGGGCAGTACTGAGGGAGCGCTGCACTGTCGGAGGGGCAGTACTGAGGGAGTGCTGCACTGTTTGAGGGACAGTACTGAGGGAGTGCTGCACTGTCAGAGGGGCAGTACTGAGGGAGTGCTGCACTGTCGGAGGGGCAGTACTGAGGGAGTGCTGCACTGTCGGAGGGGCAGTACTCATGTTACCTCTATGCAGCACAGGCTGCTCACCGGCTTCTCCAATGTAAATACCACACATGCACAGAAATTTAAGGGGACCCTGCACGAAAAAAAACAGGCTGTGCAGAAGAAAGCACAGCTCACAGGGAACCTTGGTCAGCACCGAGGGAATGCTGCACTGTCAGTGTTAAACCGAGAACCCATCTGCCCTCTCAGGTGGACGTGAAAGATCCTATGAAGAGCAGGGGTGTTGTCCCCGGTGTCCTGGCCAATATTTATCCTTCAACCAATGTCACTAGAACAGATGTTCGGGTCATTATCACATTGCTGTTTGTGGGAGCTTGCTGTGCGCAAATCAGATGCCGCGTTTCCCACATTACGTCAGTGACTACACGTCAATTAAAATATTTCCTGGGCTGTAAAGCGCTTTGGGACATAAGAGATTGTGAAAGCAGCTGAACAAAATGTGCGCTTTCGTTCCGTCCCTTTAACCCTTTCAGGTGCGTATCTATGCTGACGTTGTGATTAACCACATGTGCGGAGCTTCGGGTGGGTCTGGGACACACTCATCCTGTGGAAGCCACTTCGATGCTGGAGCCGAAGACTTCCCCGCCGTTCCATACACTTCCTGGGATTTTAACAACGGAAAATGCAATTCCCCGAGTGGCAATATCGAGAACTACAACGACATCAACCAAGTAAGGGATGCCTGTGCATTTAACCCGATCTCTTTTACTTTCAATTCACCGTAGTGCGTGTACGTAATCAAGCTGTTTCAAAATTCTCATCCTTATTTTCAAAACCCTCCATGGCCCTCGCCCCTCCCTATCTCTGTAATCTCCTCCAGCCCCACAACCCCCCGAGCTGTCTGCGCTCCTCTAATTCAGCCCTCTTGACCACCCCTGATTATAATCGCTCCACCATCGGTGGCCCTGCCTTCAGCTGCCTGGGCCCCAAGCTCTGAAACTCCCTCCACCTCTCTAACTCTCTTTCCTCCTTCAAGTTGTTCCTTAAAACCTACCTCTTTGACCAAGCCTGTGCTAATTTCTACTTATGCGGCTCGCTGTCAAATTGTTTTATCTCATAATACTCCTGTGAAGTGCCTCGGAATGTTTCACTACTCTAAAGGTGCTAGATAAATGCAAGTTGTTGTTGTGCGCTCATGCCCCCGTTTGCCTTCCTCCACCACACAGCACCACGTGACCTGGGGGTGGGAGGGGAGGGAGCACATAGATCAGCAATATCACCAGCGAGCACCGTTAACATTACCAAACACCCGAAAGCACTTTGCCCAGGCAAATGGAATAACCAGCTGTCTGGCAGTGGTGGGAACAGGGGCGATTAGGGGTTAGCAACTGGAGGCAAAGTCAAAGTTAAGGTTTTTGAGGAAGATTTGACAGGAAAGGAAGGCACCAGCGAGGTAGAGGTGTTCCAGAGGGTGGGACTGAGATGGTTGGAAGCCTCAGGGCCAAAAGTAGAGTGGTGAGAGAGAGAAAGAGGGAGAGGCTGGGGTAAAGGAGAGTTCAAAGGGTGGACGGGAACCACTGGACTACATCCTACGCATTCGAGCAGTGATGGCATCCACCCTACGCTGTCCGTGCACCCTCCATAAATTCAGCTCATCCAAAACTCTGCTGCCCCGCGTCCTAACTCACACCCAGTCCCGCTCACCCACCACCCCCTGTGCTCACTGCCCCGTGTCCTAACTCACACCAAGTCCCACTCACCCATCACCCCCTGTGCTCACTGCCCCGTGTCCTAACTCACACCAAGTCCCACTCACCCATCACCCCCTGTGCTCACTGCCCCGTGTCCTAACTCACACCAAGTCCCACTCACCCATCACTCCCTGTGCTCACTGCCCCGTGTCCTAACTCACACCCAGTCCCGCTCACCCATCACCCCCTGTGCTCACTGCCCCGTGTCCTAACTCACACCAAGTCCCGCTCACCCATCACCCCCTGTGCTCACTGCCCCGTGTCCTAACTCGCACCCAGTCCCGCTCACCCATCACCCCCTGTGCTCACTGCCCCGTGTCCTAACTCACACCCAGTCCCACTCACCCATCACCCCCTGTGCTCACTGCCCCGTGTCCTAACTCACACCGAGTCCCACTCACCCATCACCCCCTGTGCTCACTGCCCCGTGTCCTAACTCACACCAAGTCCCGCTCACCCATCACCCCCTGTGCTCACTGCCCCGTGTCCTAACTCGCACCCAGTCCCGCTCACCCATCACCCCCTGTGCTCACTGCCCCGTGTCCTAATTCGCACCCAGTCCCGTTCACCCATCACCCCCTGTGCTCGCCGACCTACGTTGGCTCCCAGTCCGGCAACACCTCGATTTCAAAATTCTCATCCTTGTTTACAAATCCCCCCATGGTCTCGCCCCTCCCTATCGCTGTAATCTCCTCTAACCCCACAACCTGCCCCCCCACCCCCCACCACCCGAGATCTCTGCGCTCCTCTAATTCTGCCCATCCCTGATTATAATCACCCCACCATTGGTGGCCGTGCCTTCAGCTGCCTGGGCCCTGTGCTCTAGAATTCCCTCCCTAAACCTCTCTGCCTCTCTCTTCCTCTTTAAGACGCTCCTTAAAACCCACTTCTTTAATCAAGCTTTTGGTCGCCTGCCTGAATATCTCCTTATGTGGCTCGGTGTCAAATTTTGTGCGGAATCGCTCGTGTGAAGTGCTTTGAGATGTTTTACTACATTAACATCATCATCATAGGCAGGCCCTCGGAATCGAGGAAGACTTGCTTCCGTTCCTGAAGTGAGTTCTTTGGTGGCTGAACAGTCCAATACGAGAGCCACAGACTGTCACAGGTGGGACAGACATTCGGCGAGGGAAGGGTTGGGTTGGACAGGTTTGCCGCGCGCTCCTTCCGCTGCCTGCGCTTGACCTCATCATGCTCTCGGCGACGAGACTCGAGGTGCTCAGCGCCCTCCCGGATGCACTTTCTCCATCTCGGGTGATCTTCGGCCAGGGTCTCCCAGGTGTCAGTGGTGATGTCGCACTTTACCAGGGAGGCTTTGAGGGTGTCCTTGTAGCATTAAAGGCGCTATATAAATGCCAGTTGTCTCTCACTTTGAACGGCTGCGGGGATTGAACTGAGTGTGTGCTCCGACAGGTCAGGAACTGCAGGCTGGTGAGCCTTCTGGATCTCGCGCTGGGGAAGGATTACGTGCGGGGCAAGATCGCCGAGTATCTCAACCATCTCGTTGACCTGG
Organism: Pristiophorus japonicus; assembly: GCF_044704955.1. Classification (NCBI taxonomy): domain Eukaryota; kingdom Metazoa; phylum Chordata; class Chondrichthyes; family Pristiophoridae; genus Pristiophorus; species Pristiophorus japonicus. The sequence goes on along the minus strand of NC_091984.1, from coordinate 4,835,628 downwards.
GAGTGGCTGGATTCCGCGTGGACGCAGCCAAACACATGTGGCCCTGTGACATGGCCGTCATCTTCAGCCAGCTGAAGGACCTGGACACTCGCTGGTTCAGCCGTGGCTCCAGGCCCTTCATCTACCAAGAGGTGAGCATGGCGGCTGGAGCTAGCCGTCCTGTCCCAATGGCCATCACCTCGCTGACTCTCCCACCTTCCTTCCCACCCGGCAGGTGATTGATCAGGGCGGAGAGCCCATCAGTTCCTCCCAGTACTTCGGGCTGGGACGGGTCACGGAATTCAAGTACAGCGCCAAGCTCGGGACGGTGGTTCGCCGGTGGAACGGTGAGAAGATGGCTTATCTGAGGTAGGCACCAGATTCCTGCCGCAGGTTCCTTTAACGTGTTTCCGCAGGTCAGTCAGACTGCTGTGAATTCTGCGTAAATGGAAAGTGTGGCATTGACCTCATTGTTGTGTCTTCAGATGCTCTGATAGTGACTCCACGAGGCAATGTATTGCACTTGAACTGTAGTGACCTTAGTCCATTTAATGTAACTCCAGAGTGAGGATCACACCTGGTGGCCTGCCTTTTATACTAGGCCTGGCACATCTGTACAGGTAACCTACAAGTCTCCCACTGCAGTGCCCTCTGGTGGCACACCTTAGTGACCATACAGCTGGTGTACAAGTTTCCCATAGTAGTGCTCTCTGGTGGCACATCATATGTAATAGTACAGGCAGTAACATGTCGAGATACATGACACGCATGATGTCCCAAAGCACTTTACAACCAACAAACTATTTTTGGAGGGTAGTCACTGTTGTAATGTGGGAAATGCAGGACCCGATCATCAATTTTTTCAGTGATCTTAGTTGAGGGATAAATATTGGCCAGGACACCGGGGATAACTCCCCTGCCCTTTTTGAAATGGGGCCTTGAGAGGGCAGACGGGACCTCAGTTTAAACACTCACCCTCAGTCTTGCCCCTCCGACAGTGCAACACTCCTTCAGTCCTGCCCCTCCGACAATGCAGCACTCCCTCAGTACTGCTCCTCCGACAGTGTAGCACTCCCTCAGTACTGCCCCTCCGACAGTGTAGCACTCCCTCAGTACTGCCCCTCTGACAGTGCTGCGCTCCCTCAGTCCTACCCCTCCGACAGTGCGGCACTCCCTCAGCACTGACCCTCCAACAGTGCGGCACTCCCTCAATACTGCCCCTCTAACAGTGTGGCATTTCCTCAGTACTGTCCCTGCGACAGTGCAGCGCTCCCTCAGTACTCCTTCTCCAACAGTGTGGCACTCCCTCAGTACTGCCCTTCCGACTGTGCGGCGCTCTCTCAGTACTGCCCCTCCGACAGTGCGGCGCTCCCTCAGTACTGCCCCTCCGACAATGCGGCGCTCCCTCAGTACTGCCCCTCCGGCAGTGCAGCACTCCCTCAGTACTGCCCCTCCGACAGTGCAGCACTCCCTCAGTACTGCCCCTCCGACAGTGCGGCACTCCCTCAGTGCTTCCCCTCCGACAGTGCGGCACTCCCTCAGTACTGTCCCTCCGACAGTGCGGCACTCCCTCAGTACTGCCCCTCCGACAGTGCGGCACTCCCTCAGTACTGCCCCTCCGACAGTGCGGCACTCCCTCAGTCCTGCCCCTCCGACAATGCAGCACTCCCTCAGTACTGCTCCTCCGACAGTGTAGCACTCCCTCAGTACTGCCCCTCCGACAGTGTAGCACTCCCTCAGTACTGCCCCTCTGACAGTGCTGCGCTCCCTCAGTCCTACCCCTCCGACAGTGCGGCACTCCCTCAGCACTGACCCTCCAACAGTGCAGCACTCCCTCAATACTGCCCCTCTAACAGTGTGGCATTTCCTCAGTACTGTCCCTGCGACAGTGCAGCGCTCCCTCAGTACTCCTTCTCCAACAGTGTGGCACTCCCTCAGTACTGCCCTTCCGACTGTGCGGCGCTCTCTCAGTACTGCCCCTCCGACAGTGCGGCGCTCCCTCAGTACTGCCCCTCCGACAATGCGGCGCTCCCTCAGTACTGCCCCTCCGGCAGTGCAGCACTCCCTCAGTACTGCCCCTCCGACAGTGCAGCACTCCCTCAGTACTGCCCCTCCGACAGTGCGGCACTCCCTCAGTGCTTCCCCTCCGACAGTGCGGCACTCCCTCAGTACTGTCCCTCCGACAGTGCGGCACTCCCTCAGTACTGCCCCTCCGACAGTGCGGCACTCCCTCAGTACTGCCCCTCCGACAGTGCGGCACTCCCTCAGCACTGACCCTCCAACAGTGCAGCACTCCCTCAGTACTGCCCCTCTAACAGTGCGGCACTCCCTCAGTACTGACCCTCCAACAGTGCAGCACTCCCTCAGTACTGCCCCTCCGACACTGCAGCACTCCCTCAGTACTGCCTCTCTAACAGTGCAGCACTCCCTCAGTACTGCCCCTCTAACAGTGCAGCACTCCCTCAGTACTGCCTCTCTGACAGTGAGGCACTCCCTCAGCACTGACCCTCCGACAGTACAGCAGTCCCTCAGTATTGCCCATTCAATCGTGCAACACTCCCTCAGTACTCTCCGCCTCTCTTTCCTCCTTCAGGACACTCCTTAAAACCGACCTCTTTGACCAAACATTTGGTCGCCTGCGTTAATTTCTACTTATGCGGCTCAGTGTCAACGTTTTTATCTCATAACGCTCCTGTGAAGCGCCTTGGGACGTTTCCGTACGTTAAAGGTGCTATATAAATGCAGGATGTTGTTGTGTTGTTGAGAAGGTGGTGGTGAGCCGCCTTCTTGAACCGCTGCAGTCCGTGTGGTGAAGGTGCTCCCACAGTGCTGTTCGGGAGGGAGTTCCAGGATTGTGACCCAGCGACGATGAAGGAATAGCCGATATATTTCCAAGTCAGGACGGTGTGTGACTGGGAGGGGAACGTGTTCCGATGTGTCTGCTGGATGTTGTGGGATATGACTTTTCCTGCCTTTGGTCCATATCCCTTGAAACTCTTACCTCCTGATTGCCTGCCTGAATGGCTTCGCTCTACATTTTAAGACTGTTCCCCCTTTTTCTGGCGTTTCCCAACCCAGCAGGGTGTTTGTTTTTTGGGGTGTCTTGGTTAACGTTCCCTGCCTTCACCAAAACAGGTGAATTGGTGCTTCACTGATTTGCCTTTTGTGGGATCTTGCTGTACGCAAACTGGCTGATGCATTTTCCAACAAAAAGAACGGTGGCTGCACTTGAACAGTACCTCACTGGGTGTGAAGCTAGGGAGATCCTGAGGATGTGTCAGAATCTTCCTCAATGTGGGTCCCTCCGTATTGTTGACTGCAGGTCATCCAATATTCCTCACACACGGATTAACCTATCATTCATTGCATTGCTGTTTATGGGTCCTGTGGCTGCTGTGCTCAACTACATAACAATAGTGACTGCACTTCAAAAGGTAGTCATTGGTCGGGAAGCACTTTGGGACATTTCAGAGTGAGCGTTGGGACCCCGTGTAAGCCGTGGCTCACTGGACAGTACTCTTGCCTCCGAGTCAGAAGGTTGTGGGTTCAAGTCCCACTCCAGAGTCTTAAGCACAGAAATCTAGGCCGACTTTCCAGTGCAGTACTGAGGGAGTTCCGCACTGTCGGAGGGGTAGTACTGAGGGAGTGCCGCACTGTCGGAGGGACAATACTGAGGGAGTGCTGCACTGTCGAAGGGGCAGTACTGAGGGAGCGTTTGGTGAGGCCACACCTGGAGTATTGTGTACAGTTTTGGTCTCCTAACTTGAGGAAGGACATTCTTGCTATTGAGGGAGCGCAGCGAAGGTTCACTGATTCCCGGGATGGCAGGACTGACATATCAAGAAAGACTGGATCAACTGGGCTTGTATTCACTGGAATTCAGAAGAATGAGAGGGGATCTCATAGAAAGATTTAAAAATGTGATGGGTTTAGACAGGTTAGATGCGGGAAGAATGTTCCTAATGTTGGGGAAGTCCAGAATCAGGGGTCACAGTCTAAAGATAAGGGGTAAGCCATTTAGGACCGAGATGAGGAGAAACTTCTTCACCCAGAGAATAGTGAACCTGTGGAATTCTCTACCACAGAAAGTTGTTGAGGCCAATTCACTAAATATATTCAAAAAGGAGTTAGATGTAGTCCTTACTACTAGGGGGATCAAGGGGTATAGTGAGAAAGCAGGAGTGGGGTACTGAAGTTGCATGTTCAGCCATGAACTCATTGAATGGCGGTGCAGGCTCGAAGGGCCGAATGGCCTACTCCTGCACCTATTTTCTATGTTTCTGTGCACTGTCGGAAGGACAGTACTGAGGGAGCGCTGCACAATTGGAGGGGCAGTACTGAGGGAGCGCTGCACGGTCAGAGGGGTAGTATTAAGGGAGTGCTGTATTGTCGGAGGGACAGTACTGAGGGAGCACTGCACTGTCGGAGGGGCAGTACTGAGGGAGCGCCGTACTGAGGGAGCGCTGCACTGTTGGAGGGGCAGTACTGAGGGAGCGCCGTACTGAGGGAGTGCTGCACTGTCGAAGGGGCAGTACTGAGGGAGTGCTGCATTGTTGGAGGGGCTGTACTGAGGGAACGCTGCACTGCCAGAGGAGCAGTACTGAGGGAGCGCCGCACTGTCGGAGGGGCAGTACTGAGGGAGCGCTGCACTGTCGGAGGGTTTAATACTGAGGGAGTGCTGTATTGTCGGAGGGACAGTACTGAGGGAGCGCTCTATTGTCGGAGGGACAGTACTGAGGGAACGCCGCACTGTTAGAGGGACAGTACTGAGGGAACGCCGCACTGTCGGAGGGGCAGTACTGAGGGAGCGCCGCACTGTCGGAGGGTTTAGTACTGAGGGAGTGCTGTATTGTCGGAGGGGCAGTACTGAGAGAGCGCTGTACTGTCGGAGGGGCAGTACTGAGGGAGTGCCGCACTGCCGGAGGGGCAGTACTGAGGGAGCGCTGCACTGCCGGAGGGGCAGTACTGAGGGAGCGCTGCACTGTTGGAGGGGCAGTACTGAGGGAGCGCTGCACTGCCGGAGGGGCAGTACTGAGGGAGCGCTGCACTGTTGGAGGGGCAGTACTGAGGGAGCGCTGCACTGCCGGAGGGGCAGTACTGAGGGAGCGCTGCACAGTCGGAGGGGCAGTACTGAGGGAGCGCTGCACTGTTGGAGGGGCAGTACTGAGGGAGCGCTGCACTGTTGGAGGGGCAGTACTGAGGGAGCGCTGCACAGTCGGAGGGGCAGTACTGAGGGAGTGCTGCACTGTCAGAGGGGCAGTACTGAGATAGCGCTGCCCTATCTGCTCCTTCAGGTAGATGTACAAGATCCCACGGCAATATTTTGAAGAAGAGCAGGGCAGCACGCCTCGATGTTCTGGCCAAAATCTATCCCTCAACGAACATCACTAAAATAACAGATTTATCACATTGCAGTGTGTGGGAGCTTGCTGTGCGCAAATTTGCTGCTGCGTTTCCCTACATCACAACAGTGACTGCACTTCAAAAAGTACATGATTGGCGGTGAAGTGCTTTGGGACGTCCTGAGGTCATGAAAGGCGCTATAGAAATGCAAGATCTTCATCTTTCTCTCGGTGCAAAGAATTATTTCTATGTCTGCTGTTGTGGTAACCGTTTCCCTCTGTCTGTGCAGGAACTGGGGTGAAGGATGGGCCTTCATGCCCTCTGACCTAGCGCTGGTGTTTGTGGACAACCATGATAACCAACGAGGGCACGGCGCTGGAGGGGCTTCTGTCCTCACATTCTGGGACTCCAGGTACAGCCGATGCACCAGCACTCCGCACCCCCCCCCGTGGGGCTCACTGTCAGCACACTCCAAAAGTACTTCATTGGCTGTAAAGTGCTTTGAAACATCCAGTGATCATGAAAGGCGCTATATAAATGCAAGTCTTTTTTCTTTTCTTTCACCCTATCCCCATATCCTTCTATTCCTTTCTCCCCCATGCGTTTATCCAGCTTCCCCTTAAATACATCGATACTATTCGCCTCAACCCCTCCCTGTGGCAGCGAGTTCCACATTCTCACCCCTCTCTGGGTAAAGAAGTTTCTCCTGAATTCCCCATTGGGTTTATTAATCACTGTCTTATATTTATGGCCCCTAGTTTTCGACTCACCTCAAGTGGAAATATCTTCTCCACCTCGACCCTGTCGAACCCTTTCAGAATTTTAAAGGCCTCTATTCTGTTATGTATGTACATAGAAACATAGGAAAGAGGTGCAGGAGCAGGCCATTCGGCCCTTCGAGCCTGCACCGCCATTCAATATGATCATGGCTGATCATGCAACTTCAGTACCCCATTCCTGCTTTCTCTCCATACCCCCGATCCCTTTAGCCGTAAGGGCCACATCTAACTCCCTTTTGAATATATCTAACGAACTGGCCTCAACAACTTTCTGTGGTAGAGAATTCCACAGGTTCACAATTCTCTGAGTGAAGAAGTTCCTCCTCATCTCGGTCCTAAATGGCTTACCCCTTATCCTTAGACTGTGTCCCCTGGTTCTGGACTTCCCCAACATTGGGAACATTCTTCCTGCATCTAACCTATCCAATCCTGTCAGAATTTTATATGTTTCTATGAGATCCCCTCTCATTCTTCTGAATTCCATTGAATATAAGCCTAGTCGATCCAGTCTTTCTTCGTATGTCAGTCCTGCCATCCCGGGAATCAGTCTGGTGAACCTTTGCTGCACTCCATCAATAGCAAGAATGTCCTTCCTCAGATTAGGAGACCAAAACTGTATACAATATTCAAGGTGTAAGCTCACCAAGGCCCTGTACAACTGCAGTAACACCTCCCTGCCCCTATACTCAAATCCTCGCTCTATGAAGGTCAACATGCCATTTTCTTTCTTCACCGTCTGCTGTGCCAACTTTCAATGACTGATGTACCATGACACCCAGGTCTCGTTGCACCTCCCCTTTTCCTAATCTGCCGCCATTCATGTTTTTGCCACCAAAGTGGATAACCTCACATTTATCCACATTATACCGCATCTGCCATGCATTTGCCCACTCACCTAACCTGTCCAAGTCACCTTGCAGCCTTTTAGTGTCCTCCTCACAGCTCACACCGCCACCCAGCTTAGTGTCATCTGCAAACTTAGAGATATTACATTCAAGTACATGTAATAACTCAATAGACTGAATACTGTAAACTAACACAGGCACAAACCTGGCTCTGCTTGATTCGGGCCCAAAGTGATTACATTACATGATGGCTGGCCTTTTACACCTGGGCCGCACACATGTGCGTACAGCCCAATGACCTCTGACAGTGGCGCCACCGGGTGGCTAGTAAACCCAAGCAAACATACAGGACAATATCCCCCTTTAAGATATTAGAAACAGTCTTTTTACAAATTGAGACGTTCCGGGGCTTTCCGCTCCCGAGTTGATCGTCTCAGTTCAACTCCAGCCTTGGGCGAGTGTTCTGAGTCTGTTATGACTGGGGGCTGGGTAGACGATCTGATGGGAGTGACAAGGACCATGTCAGGGATTGAAAGTCCAGATTCATTGATGACAGCGGAGTCCTCTGATGACTGAGGGTAGGTTGGTTGGTCACTGATTGTGTCTTCCTCAGACTGTTCCGGTTCATCCGTGTGCCGTAGCTTTATCTGATCAACATATTTCCTGCATGTTTGCCCATTCTTGAGCTTGACGATAAACACTCTGTTACCCTCCTTGGCCGTAACAGTACCGGCGATCCATTTGGGACCTTGACCATAATTTAATACATACACTGGATCGTTAACAGAAATGTCACGTGACACAGCAGCGCGATCATCATACCACTGCTGACTGTATTCGACATGATCATTCAAGTCAGGGTGGAAAAGAGAGAGCTTGGTCTTGAGACCTCTCTTCATCAATAGTTCAGCAGGGGAGACCCCGGCAAGCAACTGGGGTCTTGTCCTGTAACTTAGCAATATGCATGACAAGCGAGTCTGCAGTGAACCTTGAGTTACATGTTTCATACTCTGCTTGATGGTTTGGACAGCACGCTCTGCTTGACCATTAGATGCGGGTTTGAATGATGCTGACCTCACATGTTTGATACCATTGAGTTTTATGAACTCTTGAAACTCCAGACCAGTGAAGCAAGGTCCGTTGTCGCTTGCAACGATGTCGGGCAGACCATGAGTGGCAAACATGACACGAAGGCTCTCAATGGTAGCTGTGGATAGAAGCATAGAAAATAGGTGGAGTAGGCCATTCGGCCCTTCGAGCCTGCACCGCCATTCAATAAGATCATGGCTGATCATTCACCTCAGTACCCCTTTCCTGCTTTCTCTCGATACCCCTTGATTCCCTTAGCCGTAAGGGCCATATCTAACTCCCTCTTGAATATATCCAATGAACTGGCATCAACCACTCTCTGCGGCAGGGAATTCCACAGGTTAACAACTCTCTGAGTGAAGAAGTTTCTCCTCATCTCAGTCCTAAATAGCCTACCCCTTATCCTAAGACTGTGTCCCCTGATTCTGGACTTCCCCAACATCGGGAACATTCTACCCGCATCTAACCTGTCCCGTTCCGTCAGAATCTTGTATGTTTCTATGAGATCCCCCCTCATCCTTCTAAACTCCAATGTATAATATCCCAGTTGATCCAGTTTCTCCTTATATGTCAGTCCAGCCATCCCGGAAATCAGTCTGGTGAACCTTCGCTGAACTCCCTCAATAGCATGAACGCCTTCCTCAGATTAGGAGACCAAAACTGTACACAATATTCAAGGTGTGGTCTCACCAAGGCCCTGTACAACTGCAGTAAGATCTCCCTGCTCATATACTCAAATCCCCTAGCTATGAAGGCCAACATACCATTTGCCTTCTTCACCGCCTGCTGTATCTGTATGCCAACTTTCAATGACTGATGAACCATGACACCCAGGTCTCGTTGCACCTCCCCTTTTCCTAATCTGCCGCCATTCAGATAATATTCTGTCTTCGCGTTTTTGCCCCCAAAATGGATAACCTCACATTTATCCACATTATACTGCATCTGCCATGCATTTGCCCACTCACCTAACCTGTCCAAGTCACTCTGCAGCCTCCTAGCGTCCCCCTCACAGTTCACACCGCCACCCAGCTTAGTGTCATCTGCAAACTTGGAGATATTACACTCAATTCCTTCATCTAAATCATTGATGTATATTGTAAAGAGCTAGGGTCCCAGCACTGAGCCCTGCGGCACTCCACTAGCCACTGCCTGCCACTCTGAAAAGGACCAGTTTATCCCGACTCTCTGCTTCCTGTCTGCCAACCAGTTCTCTATCCCCGTCAGTATATTACCCCCAATACCATGTGCTTTGATTTTACACACCAATCTCTTGTGTGGGACCTTGTCAAAAGCCTTTTGAAAGTCCAAATACACCACATCCACTGATTCTCCCTTGTTGTCCACTCTACTAGTTACATCCTCAAAAAAACTCCAGAAGATTTATCAAGCATGATTTCCCCTTCATAAATCCAAGCTGACTTGGACCGATCCTATCACTGCTTTCCAAATGCGCTGCTATTTCATCCTTAATAATTGATTCCAACATTTTCCCCACTACTGATGTCAGGCTAACCAGTATATAATTACCTGCTTTCTCTCTCCCGACCTTTTTAAAAAGTGGTGTTACATTAGCTACCCTCCAGCCCATAGGAACTGATCCAGAGTCGATAGACTGTTGGAGAATGATCACCAATGCATCCACTATTTCTAGGGCCACTTCCTTTAGTACTCTGGGATACAGACTATCAGGCCCCGGGGATTTATTGGTCTTCAATCCCATCAATTTCCCTAACATAATTTCCCGCCTAATTAGGATATCCTTCAGTTCCTCCTTCTCACTAGACCCTCGGTCCCCTAGTACTTCCTGAAGGTTATTTGTGTTTTCCTTCGTGAAGACAGAACCAAAATATTTGTTCAATTGGTCTGCCATTTCTTTGTTCCCCATTATAAATTCACCTGATTCTGACTGCAAAGGACCTACATTGGTCTTCACTAATCTTTTTCTCTTCACATATCTATAGAAGCTTTTGCAGTCAGTTTTCATGTTCCCAGAAGGCTTCTTTTCATACTCTATTTTCCCCCTCCTAATTAAACCCTTTGTCCTCCTCTGCTGAATTCTAAATTTCTCCGAGTCCTCAGGTTTGTTGCTTTTTCTGGCCAATTTATATGCCTCTTCCTTGTATTTAACCTATTCTTAATTTCCCTTGTTCACCACCTTCCATGTTTTATTTTTACTCCAGACAGGGATGTACAATTGCTGAAGTTCATCCATGTGATCTTTAAATGTTTGCCATTGCCTATCCACCGTCAACCCTTTAAGTATCATTTGCCAGTCTATTCTAGCCAATTCACGCCTCAAACCATCGAAGTTACCTTTCTTTAAGTTCAGGACCCTAGTTTCTGAATTAACTGTGTCACTCTCCATCTTCATAAAGAATTCTACTATGTTATGGTCACTCTACCCCAAGGGGCCTCGCACAACAAGATTGCTAATTAGTCCTTTCTCATTACACATCACCCAGTCTAGGATGGCCAGCTCCCTAGTTGGTTCCTCGACATATTGGTGTAGAAATCCATCCCTAATACACTCCAGGAAATCCTTCTCCACCACATTGGTACCAGCTTGGTTAGCCCAATCAATATGTAGATTAAAGCTCCCATGATAACTGCTGTACCTTTATTGCATGCATCCTTAATTTCTTGTTTGATGCTGTCCCTAACCTTACTACTACTCTTTGGTGGTCTGTACACAACTCCCACTAGCGTTTTCTGCCCCTTGGTATTCCGTAGCTCCACCCATACCGATTCCACATCATCCAAGCTAATGTCCCTCCTTACTATTGCATTAATTTCCTCTTTAACCAGCAACGCCACCCCACTCCTTTTCCTTTCTGTCTATCCTTCCTAAATGTTGAATACCCCTGGATGTTGAGTTCCCAGCCTTGGTCACCCTGGAGCCATGTCTCCGTGATGCCAATTACATCATACCCATTAACTGTTATCTGCGCAGTTAATTCATACACCTTATTCCCAATACTCCTCGCATTGAGGCACAGAGCCTTCAGGCATGTCTTTTTAACACACTTTGCCCCTTTAGAACTTTGCTGTAATGTGGCCCTTTTTGCTTTTTGCCTTAGGTTTCTCTGCTCTCCACTTTTACTTTTCTTCTTTCTATCTTTTGCTTCTGTCCCCATTCTACTTCCCTCTGTCTCCCTGCATAGGTTCCCATCCCCCTGCCATATTAGTTTAACTCCTCCCCAACAGCACTAGCAAACACTCCCCCTCGGACATTGGTTCCGGTCCTGCCCAGGTGCAGGCCGTCCAGTTTATACTGGTCCCACCTCCCCCAGAACCGGTCCCAATGTCCCAGGAATTTGAATCCCTCCCTGCTGCACCACTCCTCAAGCCACGAATTCATCGGAGCTATCCTGCGATTCCTACTTTGACCAGCACGTAGCACTGGTAGCAATCTTGAGATGACTACTTTTGAAGTCCTACTTTTTAATTTAGCTCCTAGCTCCCTAAATTGATCTTGTCAGACCTCATCCCGTTTTTTACCTATATTGTTGGTACCTATATGCACCACGACAACTGGCTGTTCACCCTCCCTTTTCAGAATGTCCTGCACCCGCTCCGAGACATCCATGATCCTTGCACCAGGGAGGCAACATACCACCCTGGAGTCTCGGTTGCGGCCGCAGAAACGTCTGTCTATTCCCCTTACAATTGAATCCCCTATCACTATCGCTCTCCCAATCTTTTTCCTGCCCTCCTGTGCAGCAGAGCCACCCACGGTGCCATGGACTTGGCTGCTGCTGTCATCCCCTGATGAGTCATCCCCCTCAACAGTACCCAAAGTGGTGTATCTGTTTTGTAAGGGGATGACCGCAGGGGACCCCTGCACTACCTTCCTTGCACTGCTCTTCCTGTTGGTCATCCATTCCCCATCCAGTGTACCCTTTACCTGCGGTACGACCAACTCACTAAACGTGCTATTCACGTCATTCTCAGCATCATGGATGCTCCAGAGTTCATCTACCCGCAGCTCCAGTGTTGCAATGCGGTCCGTCAGGAGCTGCAGGCGGATGCACTTCCTGCACACGTAGTCGTCAGGGACACCGGAAGCGTCCCTGACTTCCCACATGGTACAGGAGGAGCATAACACGTGTCTGAGCTGTCCTGCCATGACTTAACCCTTAGATAAACAAAAATTGACAACAATGCTAAAGGTTACTTACTGATGAAAGAAAAAGAAAAACTACTCACCAATCACCAACCAATCACTTACCCCTTGGCTGTGACGTCACCTTTCGATTTCTTTCTACTTCTTTTTTGCCTTCTCTCCCTGCTGTAACTGCACCGGCTGGGCCTTTATAGGCCTCCCGACTCGACACTGCTCCTCCTCCTTGCTCTCCAACTGCTGCTGATGGGCCTCTGGATGACAAGATTATACACTCTATCCACTTAGAATATGCATCCACCACAACTAAAAGCATTTTTCCCAGGAAGGGACCTGCAAAGTCGATGTGGATCCTGGACCATGGTTTAGATGACCACGACAACAGACTCAGCGGCGATTCTGCTGGTGCTTTACTTAGCTGCATGCAAGTGTTGCACTGATGCACACATGATTCCAGATCAGAGTCAATTCCAGGCCACCATACACGGCTTTCATCATGACAATACCGGGATGAGTGCTATGTAGATCATGCACAAATTTCTCTCTGCCTTTCTTAGGCATAACAACATGATTACCCCACAGTAAACAATCTGATTGAATGGATAGTTCATCTTTGCGACGGCTGTAAGGTTTGGTCACATCACCCATTTGCTTGGGTATGGCAGACCAATCACCACTAAGGATACAACGTTTCACAACCGATAATATCGGGTCCTGGCTGGTCCAGGTCTTAACTTGTTGAACCGTGACAGGGGTTCCTTCACTTTCAAAAGCATCCATAACTAACAGTAGGTCTGCAGGTTGTGGCATCTCCACCTCCGGTGTGGACAATGGCAGACGGCTCAGTGCATCGGCACAATTCTCGGTGCCAGGTCTATGGCGAATGACAGCATCATAGGCAGATAATGTCAGCGCCCACCTCTGGATGCGGGACGATGCATTGGTATTGATACCTTGTTTTCCGAAAACAATGAAATGAGTGGCTTGTGATCTGTTTCCAGTTCAAACCGAAGACCAAACAGGTACTGATGCATCTTTTTAACCCCATCCACACAGGCTAATGCTTCTTTTTCTACCATGCTGTAGAGTCTTTCCGCCTTTGACAAACTTTTAGAAGCATACGCAACAGGTTGTAGTTTACCCAACTCATTAGCTTGTTGGAGCACGCAACCAACTCCATATGAGGAAGCATCACAAGCCAATACTCGACCCTTACATGGATCATAATGTACCAGCAGCTTGTTAGAGCAAAGCAGATTAGTAGCTTTCTCAAAAGCTCTATCTTGTGACGCACCCCAAATCCAGTTGTTGCCTTTTCTTAGCAGCATGTGCAGTGGCTCTAATAAAGTGCTCAATCTTGGTAGGAAATTACCGAAGTAGTTGAGTAGACCAAGGAACGAACGCAGCTCCGTCACATTCTGAGGCTTGAGTGCATTTTTGATGGCCTTGGTTTTCGAGTCCGTAGGCCTGATGCCGTCAGCAGCAATTTTCCTCCCCAGGAATTCGACTACCGGTGCCATGAAGATGCCTTTGAACATTTCAGTCTGAGTCCCACTTTGTCCAGATGATGTAGAAAGGCGGTGTCACGACCTGTGACCAGTATGTCATCTTGGATCACGACGGTTCTAGGGACGGACTTCAGTAGACTCTCCATGTTCCTCTGAAATACGGCTATAGCCGAGCGAATTCCGAAAGGAAACCTGTTGTAGATAAACAGTCCTTTATGATTCACGTAAGTTTCTTCGGCGCCTCGACCAGCTCCTTTGTCATTTAGGCCGATGTCAGATCCAGTTTAGTGAACGACTTCCCCCCGGCTAGTGTTACAAACAGGTCATCAGCCTTCGGTAATGGGTACTAATCCTGTTTCGAAACTTGGTTGATCGTAACCTTGTCCACAAATCCTGACAGTGCCATCATTGTTCAACACAGGAACAATGGGACTAGCCCATTCGTTAAATTTGACCGGTGATAGGACCCCTTTACGCTGGAGTCTGTTCAGTTCGATTTCAACCTTCTCCCTCATCATGTACGGAACCGCCCGAGCTTTATGATGGACAAGTCGTGCATCCGCGTCCACGTGGATCTGTACCTTGGCTCACGTGAATTTGCCATTGCCTGGTTCAAACAGCGTGGGGAACTTGCTCAGCACTTGAGCACATGGAGTATCATCCACCGATGACAACGCTTTGATATCGTTCCAATTCCATTTGATTTTTTTCTAGCCAATTCCTGCCGAACAGCGTTGGACCATTGCCTAGAACAATCCATAACGGTAAATCATGAACCGCACCATCATACGACACCTTGACTACTGCACTGTCAATCACCATTATGAGTTCTTTAGTGTACGTACGCAACTTGGCATTGACTGGACTCAGCTTAGGCCTCACATCCTTAGTGTCCCACAGCTTGTCGAATGTCCTCTGGCTCATTAATGCACCCGTGTCCAATGCACACCGTTAAGTTTCACATTAATCATTATCGGTTGGCTCTTTGTTAGGAACGAATACAGTCCATACACTTCCTCCTCTGGTATCTCGGATTGCATATCCGGATCCGCGCTATACTGGTCATCATCCTCCGCGTGGTGTGTCGCAGCACGCTTGCTCAGTTGCGGACACATGTGCTGGAGATGCCCCAGTCTCGAACAGCCTTTACAAATGCACTGTTTAAACCGACACTGATGAGACCGATGATTGCCCCCACAATGCCAACACGGTGAAATCTGATTCATTCCCTTTGGTGGACTTTGGACAGCCACAGGTTTCGCATACACTATCGAACAAGGCCCTGCCATATGCAGCTCTGCCAAACGACGATAATCTTATTTACAGTACTTGCCGAGTTCCGATTTTTCAATGATATCTGATTTAAGTTTTTGTCCGTTGTCATGCATGCCTGGGCAATCGTGATGGCCTTGCTCAAATCTAGCATCCCCGCTGCCAGTAGCTTACGCAGTATCACCTCGTGGTTGATGCCGATTACAAAGAAGTTTGCAGCATGTCTCCCAGCGTGTTTTCGAACTTTCAAAGTCCAGCTAAACGTCTTCGGTCGGCAACGAATTCCGACACATCTTGGCCCTCAGAACGAACGTGCGTGTAGAATCGATATCGTGAGTTGATGATGCCTTCTTCTGGTTTGATATGGTCACGTACCAGAGCACACAATTCCTCATAGTCCTTGTCCGTTGGACTTGCAGGCGAGAGAAGATTCTTTGTGGGTCCTTAGATTTTCGGACCGCAAACCATGAGGAAGACCGTCCTGCGCCTAACTCCATTTTGTTGGCCATGAAGTACTGGTCCAGGTGAGCTACAAAATCTGCCCAGTCCTCTCCCTCCACAAATCCCTCCAGAATTCCAATTGTGCTAATTTTTGCATTCGTAGGTTCTTAATTTACCTCGTCGCCAAACGTCACGTATGTAATAACTCGAAAGACTGAATTCTGTAAACTAACACAGGTACAAACCTGGCTCTGCTTTATTCGGGCCCAAAGTGAATACATTACATGATTGCTTGCCTTTTATACCTGGGCCGCACACGTGTGTACAACCCAATGACTTCCGACAGTCACGCCACCTGGTGGCTAGTAACACCAAGCATACATACATGACACATACGGTGGCCCCTCAGCCTGTTGGGCTTTTCCTGATCGTTCGAACCGCTCAGTTCCGCTCTCATTACGACTCTCCACAGGCTCTATAAAATGGCGGCTGCGTTCATGCTCGCTCACCCGTACGGCCTGACCCGCGTGATGTCCAGCTTCCGCTGGGATCGCCACTTCGTCAATGGGAAGGTAAGTCGGACTTCACACTGCATGAACTACTTATAAATCTATCACTAATGAGCAAGATCCATTGGTCGTAAAGCATCGGGCGTGTTCAACATCGAATGTACAGCTCAGAAACAGGCCATTCGGCCCCACTGCTCAGTGCTGGTGTATATTCTCCACACCAGCCTCTGCCCACCCTGTTCTCACTGGGAGAGAGAAGGTTGGGAGGTGCCCTGATTGATGTTTTCAGCATTCTAAAGGGCCTGGATAATGTGGCCCGTGACCAGCTGTCTCACCGTGTCCACAACAGGAGACACAGAGGGCACGCCTTGAACTTAAAGGGCAAATTCTAAACTAATCTGGGCAAGCAATATTTCAGTGAGCGAGTTGTCAATCTATGGAACAGGCTCCCTAGGGAGACGGTGGGCGCAGTTAGTACTGATTCATTCAAAGGTGAATGAGATCGATTTCCCCCAGAAAAGACCACTTTGTGCCGCAGTAATGGAGTAATTTGGGACGTGCCGTGTGGTGAGTGTAGGGAGCTCGGGAGGAACAGGGGACTTTGGGCCTCTGGTTCCCAAAGCTCTCCCCCACTGGGGGACTCCTCGCCTCGTGCTGGGTCTGTTTTAGACTCATTGATGGAGATCGATCACTGGGATTGGTCAATAACCCCATTATCGGTGGAGCATGTGACTACCACGATGGCAGAATTGGAGGGAGCGCCGCACTGTCGGAGGGGCAGTACTGAGGGAGCGCCGCACTGTCAGAGGGGCAGTACTAAGGGAGGGCTGCACTTTCATAGGGGCAGTACTGAGGGAGGGCCGCACTGTCAGAGGGGCAGTACTGAGGGAGCGCCGCACTGTTGGAGGGGTAGTACTGAGGGAGCGCTGCACTGTTGGAGGGACAGTACTGAGGGAATGCTGCACTGTCAGAGGGGCAGTACTGAGGGAGCGCTGCACTGTCGGAGGGGCAGTACTGAGGGAGTGCTGCACTGTCGGAGGATTTGCAGGGCTACGGTGAAAAACCAGGGAGAGTGGGAATAATTGCATCGCTCTTTCACAGAGCCGGCACAGGCACGATGGGCCGAATGGCCTCTCCTCATCCCATTTCTGACATTCTACATTGGCTCTGCCGCAATTTCCGAAGGGCTCGGAACAGCTGTGAGCACAGGAGGATTGTCGCTCTCTGACCCCTGTTCTCTTTCTCAAAGGACGTCAATGATTGGATGGGACCACCGAGCAATGATGATGGATCCACTAAGAAGGTGAGCCTCAATCCGGACACGACCTGTGGCAACGGCTGGGTCTGTGAGCACCGGTGGCATCAGATCAGGTTAGTCCGTCCTGGTTACATTCCAGCAAGCGTGACCTCGCTGCAAGCTCGATGGCGACGTCCAAACCTGGTAACCTGTGCCTTGCTTGCAGGAACATGGTCATCTTTCGCAACGTGGTGAATGGGGAGCCCCTCGCCAACTGGTGGGACAATGGAAGCAATCAGATCGCATTCGGACGTGGAACGAGAGGCTTCATTGCTATCAACAACGACGACTGGTGAGTGCACCTGTACAAGAGACATACAAGGTAACTCAGTCGGGACTGAATGCACACACATACATAGCGCAGGTTGGTCCTGTGCTCTCCGGAGTTTAGAAGAATGAGACACATCATTTACACATATAGGGTTCTGAGGGGGATTGACAGGGTAGATGCTGAGAGGTTGTTTCCCCCGGGACTGGAGAGTCTAGAACCAGGGGTCACACAATCTCAGGATGAGGGATTGGCCACTTAAGACTGAGACGAGGTTGTCATATGAAGAAAGGTTGAGCAGGTTGGGCCTATACTCATTGGAGTTTCGAAGAATGAGAGGTGATCTTATTGAAACGTGTAAGATACTGAGGGGGCTCGACAGGGTAGATGCAGAGAGGATGTTTCCCCTCGTGGGGGAATCTAGAACTAGGGGGCATAGTGTCAGAATAAGGGGTCGCCCATTTAAAACAGAAATGAGGAGGAATTTCTTCTTTCAGAGGGTCGTGAATCGTTGGAATTCTTTACCCCAGAGAGCTGTGGAGGTTGGGTCATTGAATATATTTAAGGTGGAGACAGACAGAGTTTTGAATGATAACGGAGTGAAGGGTTATGGGGAGCGGGCAGGGAAGTGGAGTTGAGGCCAAGATCAAATCAGCCCCATGATCTTATTGAATGGCGGAGCAGGCTCGAGGGGCCGTATGGCCTACTCCTGCTCCTAAGGTTATTTTGTTCTTATATGTAGCAGCAATACACACTCGGCTGTTGCTGAACTGCAAGCCACTCAGTAGTGTCTACTCAGTTTTGTAAGCCAGCGATGATCAGACTCTGCAAGTGGTCTGTAATTTGGTTTCTGCTCCACTGCAGGAATATGAACGTTACTTTACAGACGGGACTCCCAGCTGGGATGTACTGCGACGTTATCTCGGGACAGAAGGAAGGCGATCACTGCACAGGGCTGCGGGTCTCTGTCACTGCAGACGGCCAGGCATTGTTCCACATCAACAACACTGCCGACGATCCCACGCTGGCCATTCACCTCGACACTAAACTGTAACAGCCAGCGCCTAATAAAAGGACGGTGGAGGCAAATCTGTGTCTGCTCTTTTCTGATCAAGATCTAACTAGGGGAAATTTACAATTGGATATTTGCTGGAATAACAACATGCCTTTGTCAGCCATTGAATTTGTAATACAGATTGAGGGTGAGGAAGTTGTGTCAGAAACGAGCGTACTATGCTTAAACAAAGGGGACTACAGTGGGATGAGGGCAGAGTTGGCTCAAGTAGACTGGGAACACAGACTAAACGGTGGCACAATTGAGGAACAGTGGAGGACTTTAAAGGAGCTCTTTCATGGTGCTCAACAAAAATATATTCCAGTGAAAGAGAAGGGCGGTAAGAGAAGGGGTAACCAGCCGTGGATAACCAAGGAAATAAAGGAGAGTATCAAATTAAAAACCAATGCGTATAAGGTGGCCAAGGTTAATGGGAAACTAGAAGATTGGGAAAATTTTAAACGACAGCAAGAATGATTAAGAAAGCAATAAAGAAAGGAAAGATAGATTACGAAAGTAAACTTGCGCAAAACATAAAAACAGATAGTAAAAGCTTTTACCGATATATAAAACGGAAAGGAGTGACTAAAGTAAATGTTGGTTTCTTAGAAGATGAGAAGGGGGATTTAATAATGGGAAATGTGGAAATGGCTGAGACCTTAAACAATTATTTTGCTTTGGTCTTCACAGTGGAAGACACAAAAACCATGCCAAAAATTGCTGGTCACGGGAATGTGGGAAGGGAGGACCTTGAGACAATCACTATCACTAGGGAGGTAGTGCTGGACATGCTAATGGGACTCAAGGTAGACAAGTCCCCTGATCCTGATGAAATGCATCCCAGGGTATTAAAAGAGATGGCGGAAGTTATAGTAGATGCATTCGTTATAATCTACCAAAATTCTCTGGACTCTGGGGAGGTACCAGCGGATTGGAAAGCAGCTAATGTAACGCCTATGTTTAAAAAAGGGGGCAGACAAAAGGCAGGTAACTATAGGCTGGTTAGTTTAACATCTGTAGTGGGGAAAATGCTTGAAGCTATCATTAAGGAAGAAATAGCGGGACATCTAGATAGGAATAGTGCAATCAAGCAGGCGCAACATGGATTCATGAAGGGGAAATCATGTTTAACTAATTTACTGGAATTCTTTGAGGATATAACGAGCTTGGTGGATAGAGGTGTACCGATGGATGTGGTGTATTTAGATTTCCAAAAGGCATTCGATAAGGTGTCACACAAAAGGTTACTGCAGAAGATAATGGTACGTGGAGTCAGAGGAAATATATTAGCATGGATCGAGAATTGGCTGGCGAACAGAAAGCAGAGAGTCGGGATAAATGGGTCCTTTTCGGGTTGGAAATCGGTGGTTAGTGGTGTGCCACAGGGATCGGTGCTGGGACCACAACTGTTTACAATATACATACATGACTTGGAAGAGGGGACAGAGTGTAGTGTAACAAAATTTGCAGATGACACAAAGATTAGTGGGAAAGCGGGTTATGTAGAGGACACAGAGAGGCTGCAATGAGATTTAGATAGGTTAAGCGAATGGGCTAAGATTTGGCAGATGGAATACAATGTCGGAAAATGTGAGGTTATCCACCTTGGGAAAAAAAACAGTAAAAGGGAATATTATTTGAATGGGGAGAAATTACAACATGCTGCGGTGCAGAGGGACCTGGGGGTCCTTGTGCATGAATCCCAAAAAGTTAGTTTGCAGGTGCAGCAGGTAATCAGGAAGGCGAATGGAATGTTGGCTTTCATTGCGAGAGGGATGGAGTACAAAAGCAGGGAGGTCCTGCTGCAACTGTACAGGGTATTGGTGAGGCCGCACCTGGAGTACTGCGTGCAGTTTTGGTCACCTTATTTAAGGAAGGATATACTAGCTTTGGAGGGGGTACAGAGACGATTCACTAGGCTGATTCCGGAGAGAAGAGGGTTACCTTATGATGATAGATTGAGTAGACTGGGTCTTTACTCGTTGGAGTTCAGAAGGATGAAGGGTGATCTTATAGAAACATTTAAAATAATGAAAGGGATGGACAAGATAGAGGCAGAGAGGTTGTTTCCACTGGTCGGGGAGACTAGAACTAGGGGGCACAGCCTCAAAATACAGGGGAGCCAATTTAAAACCGAGTTGAGAAGGAATTTCTTCTCCCAGAGGGTTGTGAATCTGTGGAATTCTCTGCCCAAGGAAGCAGTTGAGGCTAACTCATTGAATGTATTCAAGTCACAGATAGATATATTTTTAACCAATAAGGGAATTAAGGGTTACGGGGAGCGGGCGGGTAAGTGGAGCTGAGTCCACGGCCAGATCAGCCATGATCTTGTTGAATGGCGGAGCAGGCTCGAGGGGCCAGATGGCCTACTCCTGTTCCTAATTCTTATGTTCTTATGTTCTCCCTCTCCCATTCATCCCTCCCCTGTCTCTCTCCCTCCCTCCCTCTCTCTGTCACTCCCTCTCCCCCTCTCCCCCCTCCCTCACTCTCCCACCTCCCTCTCTCTCCCCCCCCTCTCTCTCCCTCTCCCTCCCTCTCTTTTTCTCTCTCTCTCGCTCTACCCCCCCTCTCTCTCTCGCTCTCTCCCTCTCCCTGTACCCACTCTCTCTCCCTCTACCCATCTCTCTCTCCCTCTACCCATCTCTCTCTCTCTCTCCCCCTCTACCCCCTCTCTCTCTCTCTCCCCCTCTCCCTGTACCCCCTCTCTCTCCCTCTACCCATCTCTTTCTCCCTCTACCCCCCTCTCTCTTTCCCCCTCTCTCCCTGTACCCCCTCTCTCTCCCTCTCTCTACCCCCCCTCTCTTTCTCTCTCTCCCTCCCTCTACCCCCTCTCTCTCTCCCTCCCTCTACCCCCTCTCTCTCTCCCTCCCTCTACCCCCTCTCTCTCTCCCTCCCTCTACCCCCTCTCTCTCTCTCTCCCTCTACCCCCCTCTCTCTCTCCCCCTCCCGCGCTCTACCCCCCCTCTCTCTCTCTCTCTCTCCCCCTCTCTCCGTACCTCCTCTCTCTCTCTCCCTCTACCCATCTCTCTCTCCCTCTACCCATCTCTCTCTCCCCTCCCTCTCTCCCCCTCTACCCCCTCTCTCTCCCCCTCTACTCCCTCTCTTTCCCCCTCTCTTTCCCCCTCTCTTTCTCTCTCCCCCTCTACCCCCTCTCTTTCTCTCTCTCTCTCTCCCTCCCCCTCTACCCTCTCTCCCCCTCTCTCTCCCTCTACCCCCCTCTCTCTCTCTCTCTCTCTCTCTCGCTCTCTACCCCCCTCCCTCCCTCCCTCCTACCTCCTCTCTCTCTCCCCTCTCTCTCATTCTCTCTATCCGCAGATATCTTTTCCTGTGCAGCAGCTCGAGGGACCAATAGAAAGTGAGAGGGGGCGGGGCGTGAGTGCTGTTGTGACGCTGATTGGTTGGAACCGAGATGCACGTGACCCCCTCTTGTTGCAGGGAAGTAGCCCCGCCCCCTTCCCCCTGGTAACAGGGCGCGCGGAGTCCGTGACAGCTAGAGCTCGGAGCCCGTCCCGTGTCCCGGCACCGACACCGTCACCGTCACCGGCCGTGACAGGGAGAGCCCGGCCCGGCCCGGCCCGGCCCCGCCCCGCCCCGCGCAACCCCGGCCCCAGGCCCCAGCACCGCCACAGCAAGGGGCAAGAGCCGCTGACAATGAGCCACACACACCCCGGGTAAGTCACTGCCGGGGACTGAGGGAGAGGGACCGGGAAATGGGAGAGATGGAGGGAGAGGGACCGGGAAATGGGAGAGATGGAGGGAGAGGGACAGGGAAATGGGAGAGATGGAGGGAGAGGGACTGGGAAATGGGAGAGATGGAGGGAGAGGGACAGGGGAAATGGGAGAGATGGAGGGAGAGGGACAGGGGAAATGGGAGAGATGGAGGGAGAGGGACAGGGGAAATGGGAGAGATGGAGGGAGAGGGACAGGGGAAATGGGAGAGATGAAGGGAGAGGGACAGGGGAAATGGGAGAGATGGAGGGAGAGGGACAGGGGAAATGGGAGGGAGAGGGACCGGGAAATGGGAGAGATGGAGGGAGAGGGACTGGGAAATGGGAGAGATGGAGGGAGAGGGACAGGGGAAATGGGAGAGATGGAGGGAGAGGGACAGGGGAAATGGGAGGGAGAGGGACCGGGAAATGGGAGAGATGGAGGGAGAGGGACTGGGAAATGGGAGAGATGGAGGGAGAGGGACCGAGGAAATGGGAGAGATGGAGGGAGAGGGACAGGGGAAATGGGAGAGATGGAGGGAGAGGGACTGAGGAAATGGGAGAGATGGAGGGAGAGGGACAGGGGAAATGGGAGGGAGAGGGACAGGGGAAATGGGAGGGAGAGGGACCGGGAAATGGGAGGGAGAGGGACTGGGAAATGGGAGAGATGAAGGGAGAGGGACAGGGGAAATGGGAGAGATGGAGGGAGAGGGACAGGGGAAATGGGAGAGATGGAGGGAGAGGGACAGGTGAAATGGGAGGGAGAGGGACCGGGAAATGGGAGAGATGGAGGGAGAGGGACCGGGAAATGGGAGAGATGGAGGGAGAGGGACCGGGAAATGGGAGAGATGGAGGGAGAGGGACCGGGAAATGGGAGAGATGGAGGGAGAGGGACCGGGAAATGGGAGAGATGGAGGGAGAGGGACCGGGAAATGGGAGAGATGGAGGGAGAGGGACAGGGAAATGGGAGAGATGGAGGGAGAGGGACTGGGAAATGGGAGAGATGGAGGGAGAGGGACAGGGGAAATGGGAGAGATGGAGGGAGAGGGACAGGGGAAATGGGAGAGATGAAGGGAGAGGGACAGGGGAAATGGGAGAGATGGAGGGAGAGGGACAGGGGAAATGGGAGGGAGAGGGACCGGGAAATGGGAGAGATGGAGGGAGAGGGACTGGGAAATGGGAGAGATGGAGGGAGAGGGACAGGGGAAATGGGAGAGATGGAGGGAGAGGGACAGGGGAAATGGGAGGGAGAGGGACCGGGAAATGGGAGAGATGGAGGGAGAGGGACTGGGAAATGGGAGAGATGGAGGGAGAGGGACCGAGGAAATGGGAGAGATGGAGGGAGAGGGACAGGGGAAATGGGAGAGATGGAGGGAGAGGGACTGAGGAAATGGGAGAGATGGAGGGAGAGGGACAGGGGAAATGGGAGGGAGAGGGACCGGGAAATGGGAGGGAGAGGGACTGGGAAATGGGAGAGATGAAGGGAGAGGGACAGGGGAAATGGGAGAGATGGAGGGAGAGGGACAGGGGAAATGGGAGAGATGGAGGGAGAGGGACAGGTGAAATGGGAGGGAGAGGGACCGGGAAATGGGAGAGATGGAGGGAGAGGGACTGGAAAATGGGAGAGATGGAGGGAGAGGGACTGGGAAATGGGAGAGATGGAGGGAGAGGGACAGGGGAAATGGGAGAGATGGAGGGAGAGGGACAGGGGAAATGGGAGAGATGAAGGGAGAGGGACAGGGGAAATGGGAGAGATGGAGGGAGAGGGACAGGGGAAATGGGAGGGAGAGGGACCGGGAAATGGGAGAGATGGAGGGAGAGGGAATGGGAAATGGGAGAGATGGAGGGAGAGGGATCGAGGAAATGGGAGAGATGGAGGGAGAGGGACAGGGGAAATGGGAGAGATGGAGGGAGAGGGACAGGGGAAATGGGAGAGATGGAGGGAGAGGGACAGGGGAAATGGGAGAGATGGAGGGAGAGGGACCGAGGAAATGGGAGAGATGGAGGGAGAGGGACAGGGGAAATGGGAGGGAGAGGGACCGGGAAATGGGAGGGAGAGGGACTGGGAAATGGGAGAGATGGAGGGAGAGGGACCGGGAAATGGAAGAGATGGAGAGAGAGGGACTGGGAAATGGGAGAGATGGAGGGAGAGGGACAGGGGAAATGGGAGAGATGGAGGGAGAGGGACAGGGGAAATGGGAGGGAGAGGGACCGGGAAATGGGAGAGATGGAGGGAGAGGGACCGGGAAATGGGAGAGATGGAGGGAGAGGGACTGGGAAATGGGAGAGATGGAGGGAGAGGGACAGGGGAAATGGGAGAGATGGAGGGAGAGGGACAGGGGAAATGGGAGGGAGAGGGACCGGGAAATGGGAGAGATGGAGGGAGAGGGACTGGGAAATGGGAGAGGGACCGAGGAAATGGGAGAGATGAAGGGAGAGGGACAGGGGAAATGGGAGAGATGGAGGGAGAGGGACCGAGGAAATGGGAGAGATGGAGGGAGAGGGACAGGGGAAATGGGAGAGATGGAGGGAGAGGGACAGGGGAAATGGGAGGGAGAGGGACCGGGAAATGGGAGAGATGGAGGGAGAGGGACCGGGAAATGGGAGAGATGGAGGGACAGGGGACATGGGAGAGATGGAGGGAGAGGGACCGGGAAATGGGAGAGATGGAGGGAGAGGGACTGGGAAATGGGAGAGATGGAGGGAGAGGGACCGGGAAATGGGAGAGATGGAGGGAGAGGGACCAGGAAATGGGAGAGATGGAGGGAGAGGGACAGGGGAAATGGGAGAGATGGAGGGAGAGGGACCGAGGAAATGGGAGAGATGAAGGGAGAGGGACAGGGGAAATGGGAGAGATGGAGGGAGAGGGACTGGGAAATGGGAGAGATGAAGGGAGAGGGACAGGGGAAATGGGAGAGATGGAGGGAGAGGGACAGGGGAAATGGGAGGGAGAGGGACCGGGAAATGGGAGAGATGGAGGGAGAGGGACCGGGAAATGGGAGAGATGGAGGGAGAGGGACAGGGGAAATGGAGAGATGAAGGGAGAGGGACAGGGGAAATGGGAGAGATGGAGGGAGAGGGACAGGGGAAATGGGAGAGATGGAGGGAGAGGGACAGGGGAAATGGAGAGATGGAGGGAGAGGGACTGGGAAATGGGAGAGATGGAGGGAGAGGGACAGGGGAAATGGGAGAGATGGAGGGAGAGGGACAGGGGAAATGGGAGGGAGAGGGACCGGGAAATGGGAGAGATGAAGGGAGAGGGACAGGGGAAATGGGAGAGATGGAGGGAGAGGGACTGAGGAAATGGGAGAGATGGAGGGAGAGGGACAGGGGAAATGGGAGGGAGAGGGACCGGGAAATGGGAGGGAGAGGGACCGGGAAATGGGAGAGATGAAGGGAGAAGGACAGGGGAAATGGGAGAGATGGAGGGAGAGGGACAGGGGAAATGGGAGGGAGAGGGACCTGGAAATGGGAGAGATGGAGGGATTGGGACCGGGAAATGGGAGAGATGGAGGGAGAGGGACTGGGAAATGGGAGAGATGGAGGGAGAGGGACAGGGGAAATGGGAGAGATGAAGGGAGAGGGACAGGGGAAATGGGAGGGAGAGGGACCGGGAAATGGGAGAGATGGAGGGAGAGGGACTGGGAAATGGGAGAGATGGAGAGAGAGGGACAGGGGAAATGGGAGAGATGGAGGGAGAGGGACAGGGGAAATGGGAGGGAGAGGGACAGGGGAATTGGGAGGGAGAGGGACAGGGGAAATGGGAGGGAGAGGGACCGGGAAATGGGAGAGATGGAGGGAGAGGGACTGGGAAATGGGAGAGATGAAGGGAGAGGGACAGGGGAAATGGGAGAGATGGAGGGAGAGGGACCGAGGAAATCGGAGAGATGGAGGGAGAGGGACAGGGGAAATGGGAGGGAGAGGGACCGGGAAATGGGAGAGATGGAGGGAGAGGGACAGGGGAAATGGGAGAGATGGAGGGAGAGGGACCGGGAAATGGGAGAGATGGAGGGAGAGGGACAGGGGAAATGGGAGAGATGGAGGGAGAGGGACAGGGGATATGGGAGAGATGGAGGGACAGGGGAAATGGGAGAGATGGAGGGAGAGGGACCGGGAAATGAGAGAGAGAGAGAGAGAGAGAGAGAGAGAGAGTAATTGAGGAAAGGGGGGAAGAGAGAACCAGAAAAGGGGAGTGAGAGTGACCGATAGCGAGAAAGGAAGAGACAAGGAGAATAACGTGAAATGGAGAGTAACAAATGGTGAGTAAATGAGACAGCCAACAGGCGTGGGGCAAGGGAGGAACGGGACAGACATGGAGACGGGGACCGATGGGTGCATTTCCCCCCTGCTTCACTCAGATGTTTGTGTGATACTCGGGCTCTGTACGTGACTGGTGTGTACAGGATGGGCAGATCCTGTCGGAGACCCTGTCAGCATATAGGAACAGGAGGAGGCCATTCAGCCCCTCCAGCCCGCTCCACCTGTCAGATGGAGGCTGGTCTGGACCTCATCTCCACTGGCCCGCCATTGCTCCATATCCCTCCATACCCTTACCCGACAAAAACCATTCCAGCTCCGTCTGGAAAGCTCCAATTGACTCCCACCGCCCTTTGTGTGAAGAAGTGCTCCCTGACATCACCCCTGAATGGCCTGGCTCTAATATTAAGGTGATGGCCCCTTGTTCTGGACTCCCCACACCAGAGGAAACGGTTTCTCTTTGACTGGCCTGTCGAAACCTTTTCACCATCTTACACACCTTGATCAGCTCACCCTTCAACTGTGTAAATGCACGGGAACACGAGCCCAGTCTGTATGGACTGCCCTCATAATCAAACCCTTTCAGCCCCGGTATCATTCTCGCCCATCTGCGCTCGCCCCTCCAAGGCCCACATATCCTCCCTGAGGTTCCCTTTGGACTGCGCCAAAGTGTCAGCCGAGATTATGGGTGCTCCAGTCCTGGGGAGGGACTTCAACTCAAACCTTCTCTCCAGTATAGATACTCTTTGGCATGCAAAGGGGTGGAAGATATGTTACAGTTTATATCAAGCTCTGGTCAGACCCCATGTGGACACTGCATCCCGTTCTGGGCACTGCCCCTCAGCGGGGGTATATCGGCCTCGGAGGGGGTGAGCGCAGACTCACCAGAATGATAGCGGGGCTAAAGGGGTTAAATGAGGACAGGTTGCCTAGACTGGGCTTGTAGTGCCTTGAGTAAGGGGTGATGCAATTTAAGTTGATTAAAGAGATTTGATGGGGTCGATTGAGAGAAACAATTTCCTCTGGTGGGGGCCGTAACCTGCGAGAGAGGGATGGATGGAGAGTAACATTAGAGCCAGGCCGTTCAGTGGGTGATGTCAGGGAGCACTTCTTCACACAAAGGGCAGTGGGAGTCTGGAACTCTCCCCCCCCCCCCCCAAAAGAAATGTCAAAACTGAGATGAATAGATTTTCGTTAGTTAAGGGTTACGAAACCGAGGCGTGCTGATGGAGTTAGGTCACAGATCAGCCACGATCTCATTGAATGGCGAAACAGGCTCGAGGGGCTGAATGGCCACCTCCTGTTCCGATGTTGCTAACATTCTAATCCGAGAGTTTGAAGAGGTACAGTCAGTGCTTGTCTTAACCCTCCCAGCTTACTTGCTCGACTTAAAATTCAGGAACGGTATAAGTGGAAATAATCTTGAAACAAATCATTTTATCATCGGCTTTTCGAGCTATTATTAATGCTTTGATACAAGTCACGAATTGATACTGCAATGTTATACCCTGACATAATTGGCTGTTCCCCTGGCAACAAGATAATGTAGCGGTGGATCCGATTGGTTGTCAGTTCTCACTGACTCATCAAATATAAGTGTGGCACTGGCTGCATTCTGTACCTGGGCAATGACCTGCTCTGGTCCCTATACTGAGCCTGCCATGCAATTTTGCTCAAGGCATTGACGTTGGCATTCCTTGCAAATGACCGCGCAAAGCACCAGACAACAACTTGCATTTATATAGCGCCTTTAACATAGTAAAACTTCCCAAGGAGCTTCACTGGAGCGTTATCAAAACAAAATTTTGACACCGAGCCACAGAAGGAGATATTGGGACAGGAGACCAAAAGCTTGGTCAAAGAGGTCGGTTTTAAGGAGCACCTTAAAAGAGGAAAGCGAGGTAGAGAGGTTTAGGGAGGGAATTCCAGAGCTTGGGGCCCAGACAACAGAAGGCACGGCCACCAATGGTAGAGCGATTAAAATTGGAGGGCAGAATTAGAGGAGCGCAGAGATGTCAGGGGGGTGTAGGGTGGGAGGAGGTTTAGAGATAGGGGGGGAGGGGGTTACAGAGATAGGGAGGGGTGTAGGGGGTTACAGGGATAGGGAGGGGTGTAGGGGGGAAGGGGTTACAGGGATAGGGAGGGGTGTAGGGGGTTACAGGGATAGGGAGGGGTGTAGGGGGAGGGAGGGGGTTACAGGGATAGCGAGGGGTGTAGGGTGGGAGGAGGTTACAGGGATAGGGAGGGGTGTAGGGTGGGAGGGGGTTACAGGGATATGGAGGGGTGTAGGGTTGGAGGGGGTTACAGGGATAGGGAGGGGTGTAGGGGGTTACAGGAATAGGGACGGGTGTAGGGGGTTACAGGGATAGGGAGGGGTGTAGGGGGAGGGAGGGGGTTACAGGGATAGGGAGGGGTGTAGGGTGGAAGGGGGTTACAGGGATAGGGAGGGGTAAGGGGAGGAGGGGGTTACAGGGACAGGGAGGGGTGTTGGGGGGAGGGGGTTACAGGGAGGGGGGGAGGGGGTTACAGGGATAGGGAGGGGGGAGGGGGTTACAGGGATAGGGAGGGGTGTAGGGGGTTACAGGGATCGGGAGAGGTGTGGGGGGGAGGGGGGTAAAGGGATAGGGAGGGGTGTAGGGGGGGAGGGGGTTACAGGGATAGGGAGGGGTGTAGGGGGAGGGAGGGGGTTACAGCGATAGGGAGGGGTGTAGGGTGGCAGGGGGTTACAGAGATGGGGAGGGTGTAGGATGGGAGGAGGTTATAGAGATAGGGAGGGGTGGAGGGGGTTACAGAGATAGGGAGGGGTGTAGGGTGGGAGGGGGTTACAGAGATAGGGAGGGGTGTAGGGTGGGAGGGGGTTACAGAGATAGGGAGGGGTGTAGGGGGGGAGGGGGTTACAGAGATGGGGGGGGGGGGGAGGGGGTTACAGAGATAGGGAGGGGTGTAGGGTGGGAGGGGGTTACAGGGATAGGGAGGGGTGTAGGGGGGGGAGGGGGTTACAGAGATAGGGAGGGGTGGAGGGTGGGAGGGTGTTGCAGGGATAGGGAGGAGTGTAGGGTGGGAATGGGTTACAGAGGTAGGGAGGCGTGTAGGGTGGGAGGAGGTTACAGGGGTAGGGTGGGAGGGGGTTACAGGGATAGGGAGGGGTTTTGGGGAGAGGGGGTTACAGGGATGGGAGGGGGTTAGAGATAGGGAGGGGAGAGGACATGGAGGGATTTGAAAACGAGGATGAGAATTTTAGTCTCGAGGCATTGTCTGTTGCCTCCGTGTCAGCTTTGGGCTCAGCAATCACTTTGATATGGTCTCGAGATTTCACTCTGACCAGCGAACCTGTTACGCAATGCCTGGTCTCGAGGATGAGACATCAAATATCAGTTATCTCAGTCAAGGAAAGAAAGGATTTCTGTGGTGCCTCTTAAAGACCTCAGGATGTCCCTAATTTTGTTTTTCAATCAATGAAGTGTAGTCGCTGTTGTAATGTGGGAAACACAGCAGACAATTTGCGCACAGCAAGCTTCCACAAACAGCGATGTGATAATGATCATATAATCTGTTTTTTTTAGTGATGTTGACTGATGGATAACTATTGGCCAGGACACCAGGGAGACCACCTGCTCTTCAAATAGCGGGAGCTTTAACACCCAGCTGAGAGAGCAGACGGGGCCTCGCTTTAACGTCTCAACCGAGAGACAGCACCCCGACAGTGCGGCACTCCCTCAGTACTGCCCCTCCGACAGTGCAGCGCTCCCTCAGTACTGCCCCTCTGACAGTGTGGCGCTCCCTCAGTACTGCCCTTCTGACAGTGCAGCCCCGCAAATATCAACACACTCCCTTGGTACCCCTGTACATAGTGACACACTCCCGAGTGTCCTCTGTAAATAGTAACATACTCTCGATGAAGACTCTTTCAAGACTGAGTTCGATAGATTTTTGTTGGGTAAGGGATATCCAGGATTTTAAAAAAAATTGTTGATGGGATGTGGGCATCGCTGGTAAGGCCGGCATTTATTGCCCATCCCTAGTTGCCCCTTGAGAAGGTGGTGGTGAGCCGCCGCCTTGAACCGCTGCAGTCCGTGTGGTGAAGGTGCTCCCACAGTGCTGTTAGGGAGGGAGTTCCAGGATTGTGACCCAGTGACGATGAAGGAACGGCCGATATATTTCCAAGTCAGGATGGTGTGTGACTGGGAGGGGAACGTGGAGGTGGTGGTGTTCCCATGCGCCTGCTGCCCTTGTCCTTCTAGGTGGTAGAGGTCGTGGGTTTGGGAGGTGCTGCCGAAGAAGCCTTGGCGAGTTGCTGCAGTGCATCTTGTAGATGGTACACACTGCAGCCACGGTGCGCCGGTGGTGGAGGGAGTGAATGTTGAAGGTGGTGGATGGGGTGTTGATCAAGTGGCTGCTTTGTCCTGGATGGTGTCGAGCTTCTCGAGTGTTGTTGGAGCTACACTCATCCAGGCAAGTGGAGAGTATTCCATCACACTCCTGACTTGTGCCTTGTAGATGGTGGGGAGGCTTTGGGGAGTCAGGAGGTGAGCCACTCGCTGCAGAATACCCAGCCTCTGACCTGCTCTTGTTGCCACAGTATTTATGTGGCTGGTCCGATTAAGTTTCTGGTCAATGGTGACCCCCAGGATGTTGATGGTGGGGGATTTGGCAATGGTAATACCGTTGAATGTCAAGTGGTGGTGGTTAGACTCTCGCCTGTTGGAGATGATCATTGCCTGGCACTTGTGTGGTGTGAATGTTACTTGCCACTGATCAGCCCAAGCCTGAATGTTGTCCAGGTCTTGCTGCATGCGGGCACGGACTGCTCCATTATCTGAGGAGTTGTGAATGGAACTGAACACTGTGCAGTCATCAGCGAA
The DNA here is from genome assembly GCF_044704955.1 of Pristiophorus japonicus. Taxonomy (NCBI): domain Eukaryota; kingdom Metazoa; phylum Chordata; class Chondrichthyes; family Pristiophoridae; genus Pristiophorus; species Pristiophorus japonicus. Next base: position 4,804,295 of record NC_091984.1, on the reverse strand, counting down.
CATCCCCACTTCTGACCTTATGATGGAGAGAAGGTCATTGATGAAGCAGATGAAGATGGTTGGGTCTAGGACACTGCCCTGAGGAACTCCTGCAGCGATGTCCTGGGGCTGTGATGATTGACCTTCAACCACCACAACCATCTTCCTTTGTGCTGGGTATGACTCCAGCCAGTGGAGAGTTTTCCCCTGATTCCCATTGACTTTATTTTTGTTCGGGCTCCTTGATGCCACACTCGGTCAAATGCTGCCTTGATGTCAAGGGCAGTCACTCTCACCTCACCTCTGGAATTCAGCTCTTTTGTCCATGTTTGGACCAAGGCTGTAATGAGGTCTGGAGCCGAGTGGTCCTGGCAGAACCCAAACTGGGCATCAGTGAGCAGGTTATTGGTGAGTAAGTGCTGCTTAATAGCACTGTCAACAACACCTTCCATCAGTAGAACAAAGATGGGTAAATGGACATGACGTGCAGATCAGCCATGGTCTGAATGAATGGTGGAACAATCTCAAGGGGCTAAATGGCTTATTCCTACAGGAGGAGGCCATTCTCTCCCCTCGAGTCTGTTCTGCCATTCAATGAGATTATGGATGATCTGCGACCTAACTCCATATACCCAGATAGAAGTGTTTCCTAATTTCACTCCTGAAAGGTCTGGCTCTAATTTTTAAACTATGCCCCCTAGCCCTAGACTCCCCAACCAGCGAGAATAGCTTCTCTCTAACTACCCTCTCTGTTCCCCTTAATATCTTAAACTTCGATCAGATCATCCCTTAACCGTCTAAATTCTAGGGAATACAACCCTAATTTGTGCAATCTCTCCCCGTAACTTAACTCTTGAAGTCTGGATATCATTCTGGTAAACCTACGCTGCACTCCCTCCAAGGCCAATATATCCTCCCTAAGGTGTGATGCCCAGAACGGCTCACAGTGCTCCAGCTGTGGTCTAACCAGGGCTTTGTACAGCTGCAGCATAACTTCCTACCCCCTTGTATTCAGTCCTCTAGATATAATGGCCAGCATCCCATTAGCTGTTTTGATTGTTTTCTGCACCTGTGCAAAGGTTTATGTGTAACCTTTAGGGCTGCTGACCGAGGGCCGGCGTGAACACGATGGGCCGGAATGGCCTCCTGCGCTGTAAATCTCTGACATTTTAATGATCCATGTAACTTAGACTGCCACTGTTTTTAGAAAGTATCCTGTTCTATCCTTTTTGGGTCCAAAGTGGATGATCTCACATTTTCTTACCTTGAATCCACTTGCCACCGTTTTGCCCAGTCACTTAATCTGTCGATTATTCCTGTGTAATTTTATGCTTTCAGCACTGCAAGTCTACACTGAACCGTTATCAAATAATTCCCACTGTGAGCAATCAAACAATCAATGCACAGGAGTCTTGGTTACAATGTTATGATGACAAATATTTGTTGGATAATCTTTGTACCCAACATGAGAGTGGCTATTTCCCTGACATAGATGGAATGGAATATCAATAAAAAGGAGGCAAATAAAGCAGGAAACTATTGAGCAGTTAGCCTAACATCTGTCGTTGAGAAAATGTTGGAGTCCATTATTAAGGAAGCAGTAGCAGGACATTGGGAAAAGCATATTACAATCAAACAGAGTCAGCATGGTGTTATGAAAGGGAAATCATGTTTGACAAATTTGCTGGAGTTCTTTGAGGATGTAACGAGCAGGGTGGATAAGGGGGAACCAATGGATGTGGTGTATTTGGATTTCCAGAAGGCATTTGACAAGGTGCCACATAAAAGGTTACTGCACAAGATAAAAGTTCACGGGGTTGAGGGTAATATATTAACGTGGGTAGAGGATTGGCTAAAGCCAAACAGAAAACTGAGAGTCTGGATAAATGGGTCATTTTCCGGTTGGCAAACAGTGACTAGTAGGGTGCCGCAGGGATCGGTGCTGGGTCTTCAACTATTTACAATCTATATTAATGACTTGGATGAAGGGACCGAGTGTAATGCAGCCAAGTTTGCTGATTATACAATGATGGGTGGGAAAGCAAATTGTGAGGAGGACACAAGAAATCTGCAAAAGGACATAGACAGATTAAGTGAGTGGGCAAAAATTTGGCAGATGGTATGGGAAAGTGTGAGGTCATGCACTTTGGCAGAAAAAATAGAAAAGCAAATTATAATTTAAATGGAGAAAAATTGCAAAGTGCTGCTGTACAGAGGGACCTGGGGGTCCTTGTGCATGAAACACAAAGTTTGTATACTGGTACAGCAAATGATCTGGAAGGCAAATGGAATGTTGGCCTTTATTGCAAGGGGGATAGAGTATAAAAGCAGGGAAGTCCTGCTACAACTGTACAGGGTATTAGTGAGGCCACACCTAGAGTACTGCGTACAGTTTTGGTCTCCGTATTTAAGGAAGGATATACTTGCATTGGAGGCTGTTCAGAGAAGGTTCATTTGGTTGATTCCAGGGATGAGGGGATTGACTTATGAAGAAAGGTTGAGTGGGTTGAGCCTATATTCATTGGAGTTCAGAAGAATGAGAGGTGATCTTATTGAAACATATAAGATAATGAGGGTGCTCGACAAGGTGGATGCAGAGAGGATATTTCCATTCATAGGGGAAACTAAAACTAGGGGACATGGTCTCAGAATAAGGGGCCGCCCATTTAAAACTGAGATGAGGAGGAATTTCTTCTGAGGGTTGTAAGTCTGTGGAATTCTCTGCCCCAGAGAGCTGTGGAGGCTGGGTCATTGAATATATTTAAGGCGGAGATAGACAGTTTTTTGAGCGATTAAGGGAGTAAAAGATTATGGGGAGCGGGCAGGGAAGTGGAGCTGAGTCCATGATCAGATCAGTTATGATTTTATTAAATGGCAGAGCAGGCTCGAGGGGCCAGGTGGCCTATTTCTTATGTTCTTAGAGAAACATCCTCCATGACTCCAAGGGACATATAGGGTAAGATAAAGAAAAAAAGGGAAGCTTATGACAGATACTGAGAACTCAACACTGCAGAAACTCTAGAGGAGTATAAGAAGTGCAGGGGTGCAATTATAAAAGATATCAGGAAAGCAATGAGAGAGCATGAAAGAATGTTGGCAAATAAGATCAGGGAAAACCCAAAGATGTTTTATAAATACATTAAGAGAAAGAGTGGGGCCTATTAGAGACCATAAAGGAAATCTGTGTGTGGAGGCAGAAGACTTTGGTATGATTCTTAATGAATACTGTGCATCTGTTTTCACAAAAGAGAGGGGCGATGCAGACTTTGCAATGAGGAAGGAGGAGTGTGAAATATTAGACGAGGTAACCATAGTGAGAGAGGAAGTATTAAGGGGCTTAGCAGCTTTGAAAGTAGATAAATCCCCAGGCCCGGATGAAATGGATCCCAGGCTGTCAAGAGAAGCAAAAGAAGAAATTGCAGAGGCTCTGACCATCATTTTCCAGTCCTCTCTGGCTACAGGTGTGGTGCCAGAGGACTGGAGGACTGCTAATGTGGTACCCTTGTTTAAAAAGGGAGGCAGGGATAGACCGAGTAATTACAGACCATTCAGTCTAACCTCTGGTGGGAAAATTATTGGAAAATATTCTGAGTGACAGGATAAATCTTCATTTGGAAAGACATGGATTAATCAGGGGCAGTCAGCATGGATTTGTCAAGGGAAGGTCGTGTCTGACTAACTTGATTGAATTTTTCGAGGAGGTAACGAGGAAGGTTGATGAGGGCAGTGCATATGATGTAGTGTATATGGATTTTAGTAAAGCTTTTGATGAGGTCCCACATGACAGACTGGTCACGAAAATAAAAGCCCATGGGATCCAGGGCAAAGTGGCAAGTTGGATCCAAAATTGGCTCGGAGGCAGGAAGCAAAGGGTAATGGTTGATGGGTATTTTTGTGACTGGAAGGCTGTATACAGTGGGGTTGCGCAGGGCTCAGTGCTGGGTCCCTTGCTTTTTGTGGTATATAATCAATGACTTGGATGTTGGTATGATTAAGAAGTTTGCAGATGATACTAAAATCGGGCGTGTGGTTGATAATGAAGAAAGCTGTGGACTGCAGGAAGATATCAATGAACTGGTCAGGTGGGCAGAACAGTGGCAAATGGAATTCAATCCGGATAAGTGTGAGGTAATGCATTTCGGGGGGTCTAACAAGGCAAGGAATTACACATTAAATGGTACAACACTGAAAAGTATAGAGAAACAAAGGGACCTTGGAGTGCAGGTCCACAGATCCCTGAAGGTAGCAGGCCAGGTAGATAAGGTGGTTAAGAAGGCATATGGAATACTTGTCTTTATTAGTCGAGGTATTGAATACAAGAGCAAGGAGGTTATGCTTGAACTGCATAAATCACTGGTTAGTCTACAGCTGGAGTACTGCGTGCAGTTCTGGTCACCACATTACAGGAAAGATGTGATTGCACTGGAAAAGGTGCAGAGGAGATTTACAAGAATGTTCTGGAGAATTTTGGCAATAAGGAAGGATTGGAGATGCTGGGTCTGTTTTCTTTGGAACAGAGGAGGCTGAGGGGAGACTTGATTGAGGTGTATAAAATTATGAGGGCCCTGGATAGAGTGGATAGGAAGGACCTGTTTCCCTTGGCAGAGGGGTCAACAACCAGGGGGCATAGATTTAAAGTAATTGGGGGAGGTTTAGAGGGCAGTTGAGGGGAAATGTCTTCACCCAGAGGGTGGTGGGGGTCTGGAACTCACTGCCTGAAAGGGTGGTAGAGGCAGAAACCCTCACCACATTTAAAAAGTACTTGGATGTGCACTTGAAGTGCCGTAACCTACAGGGCTACGGACCTAGAGCTGGAAAGTGGGATTAGGCTGGGTAGCTCTTGGTCGGCCGGCACGGACACGATGGGCCGAATGGCCTCCGTCCGTGCTGTACATTTCTATGGTTCTATGATTGTGTTTTGATTGTCACCTTTTTCAGATATTGGCTCCTCTGGCCCAGTAGGGATTCTTGGGCTGATTTCATATTTCGATGTTGCTACAGCGTTCAATTTAGGCCACAAAGGGTTCACTACCAGAAAAACACAAGCTGTCTGTGGATTGTCTATTAGCTTATAAATAGAATGACTGCATTTATAGGAACATCGGAACAGGAGGAGGCCATTTAGCCTGTTCTGCCATTCAATGAGATCATGGGCTGATCTGTGACCTAACTCCATATACCCGCCTTTGGCCCATATCCCTTAATACCTTTGGTTAACACAAAGCTATCGCTCTCAGATTTGACATTAAGAATTGATCCAGCATCAATTGCCATTTGCGGAAGAGAGTTCAAAACTTCTACCACCTTTGTGTGTAGAAGTGTTTCCTAATTTCACTCCTGAAAGGCCTGGCTCTAATTTTTACATTTTGCCCCTAGTCCGAGACTCCTCGACCAGTGGAAATAGTTACTCTCTCTCTACCCTATCCTGAAAACTTCCATCAGATCACACCTTAACCTTCTAAATTCCAGGGAATACAACCCTCGTTTGTGTAATCTCTCCTCGTTGCTTAACCCTTGGAGTCCGGGTATCATTCTGGTAAACCCACACTGTGCTCCCTCCACGGTCAATATACCCTCCCTAAGGTGTGGTGCCCAGAACGGCTCACAGTGCTCCAGGTGTGGTCTAACCAGGGCTTTGTACAGCTGCAGCATAACCTCTACCCCCTGGTGTTCCAGTCCTCGAGATATAAAGGCCAGCATCCCAATAGCTTTTTGATTATTTCTATAAGCGCCTTTCACGACCACCGGACATCCCAAAGCACTTCACAGCCAATGGAGTACCTTTTTGAAGTGTCGTCACTGTTGTAATGTGGGAAATGCAGCAGCCGGTTTGCGCACAGCAAGCTCCCATAACAGTGGCTACACTTCGCGAAGTGCGTAATTGGTTTCGAAAAGCTTTGGGGTGTGAAACGTTGAGCAGGTTAGGCCTAAACTCTGGGGTTTAGAAGAATGAAAGGCGATCTTATAGAAATGTATAAGATTCTGAGGGGGCTCGACTGGATAGATGCAGAGAGGATGTTTCCCCTCGGGGGGGGGGGGGGGGGAAATCTAGAACTAAGGGGGACATAGCTTCAGAAGAAGGGGATGAGGAAGAATTTCTTCTCTCAGAGGGTTGTAAATCTGTGGAATTCTCTGCCCCAGGGAGCTGTGGAGGCTGGGGCATTAAATATATTTAAGGCGGAGATAGACAGATTTTTGAATGATAAGGGAGTCAAGGGTCATGGGGAGCGGGCAGGGAAGTGGAGTTGAGGCCAAGATCAGATCAGCCATGATCTTATTAAATGCCGGAGTGGGCTTAATGGGCCGTATGGCCTATTCCTGCTCCTAATTCTTATGTTCTTGTGTTATGTCCTGAGGTCATGTATAAATGCAAGTACTGTCTTTATCTTCTCTCGCATACATTCATGTAAATTGTCCAGTGGGAAATCCATGAATGTGCGCATTCCACTGTGCAAAAATGAGTATGTCCTTGGCCGCAGTTACCTGTATGAATAAGGAAATGCTACAGCTTAGAAAAAGAATTCCCTGTGCCAGCACAGATGCACACGACCTGTCACTGGGTTATACATGGGCTGGCAAATGCAGAGCTGCTAATGTGGCCAGGTACCTCATTAAAAGGCCCAGGTGCTGGCTTGTGAAAGGCTCAGTGGTTAAGAGTGTGAGGTTGTGAGGTTCTCGGGGAACTGTTGCCCAATTAGGCAGTTAATTAAAAAACAAATCGTTAATTAAAATTCTGAACCAAATTATTATCCATCTCTTTCTGTTATTTTTGCATCACTGCTTAGTTGGAGTCATTCTTTCCCCCATTGGGACAGGAGGAGGCCGTTCAGCCCCTCGAGTCTATATTCAGTGAAATCGTGGCTGATCTCAGTCTTAACTCCATCGCCCCTTCTTGGTTCCGTAACCCTTAATACCCTGACCAACCAGAAATCTTTCAATCTCAGTTTTGGAACTATCAATTGATCTTCAGCCCCAACAGCTTTCCGTGGGAGAGAGTTCCAGATTCCCACTGCCCTTTGTATGAAGAGGTGATTCCTGACATCACCCCCGAACGGCCTGGCTCAAATTTTAAGGTTCTGGAGATTTTAGGTATAAGGCCTAAACCAGAATTTGAAGCTGCACTGAGGGAGGGGCGGCACTGAGGGAGTGCCGCACTGCCGGAGGGGCAGTACTGAGGGGGGGGCGGCACTGAGGGAGCGCCGCACTGTCAGAGGTGCTGTCTTTCGGATGAGCTATTTAAACCGAAGCCTCATCTGCCCCCTCGTGTGGACTATTTTAAAGAAAAGCAGGGGAGTTATCCCCAGTGTTCAATATTTATCCCTCAACCAACATGACTAAAAACAGAATATCTGGTTATTATCACATTACTATTTGTGGAAGCTTGCATTGTGCAAATTGGTTGCCGTGTTTCCTACATTACAACAGCGACTATGCTTCAAAACGTCCTTCATTGGCTGTTAAGCGCTTTCAGCCGTACTGAGGTGGTGAAAGGCGCTATCTAAATGCAAGTCTTTCTTCACCAGAATTGACTGTGTTCATTAAAACCTGCTATTATTTAACACGGCTTGTTTTCAAATCCCTCCATGGCCTGGCCGCTCCCTATTTCTCTAATCCCTCCCCCCCCCGAGATCTCTGCACTCCTCCAATGCTGACCTCTTGCGCATCCGCATTTTTAATCGCTCCACCATCGGTGGCCGTGCCTTCAGCTGCCTGGGCCCCAAGCTCTGGAACTCCCTCCCTAAACCTCTCCGCCCCTCCACCACTTCCTCCTCCTTTAAGACCAAATCTCTCATTCTTCTAAACTCCAGAGAGTGTAGACCCAATCTACTCAATCTCTCCTCATAAGGCAGCCCTTTCATCCCAGGAGTCAGTCTGGTGAACCTTCACCTCTAAAACAAGCACATCCTTCCTTGGATAAGGAGACCAAAAATATGCGCAGTACTCCAGGTGTGGTCTTACCAAGGCCCTGTACCATTGTCGTACGACTTCCTTACTCTTGAGCTCCAACCCCCTTTACAATAAAGGCCAAAGTGCCATTTCCTTTTCCAATTGGCTTGCTGTACCTGCATGTTAACTTTGTGATTGATGTACAAGGACATCCAATCCCTCTGAACACCAACACTTACTCATCTCTCTCCTTTGTAAAAATATTCTGCTTTTCCATTCTTCTGAGCAAAGTGGATATCTTCTCCTTTGCCTCAGCCTCTGGCTACGTTAACGGCATAATGTCATTATTTTTGTACCCTTTTGGTTAAATAACATTTAAATGAGATTAAACGGGACTTGGTGCGAGTTGGGATATGGGCAGCAGAGTTTTGGACGAGCTCAAGTTGATGGAGGGTAGAAGTCGTAGAAATATGTGGCACAGAAGGAGGCCATTCGACCCATTGTGTCTGTCGGCTGTTACAGGAGAGTGTTGGAATAGTAGAGTCGATAATTACAATAATACAACATTGAAGTTATTGTTGGGTGATATTAGTGCATGGGCCTTAAGGTGTCCATTCAACTTCTCTCCCTCTACTGTCTTAACCCGGGCATTTACCTGTTTAAAATAAACAGCAACAACAACTTTTATTTATATAACGCCTTTAACGTAGTGAAACGTCCCAAGTTGCTTCACAGGAGTATTATGAGATTAAAAAATTTGACATCGAACCGCATAAATAGAAATTAGCGCAGGTGACCAAAAGCTTGGTCAGAAAGGTAGGTTTTAAGGAGCGTCTTGAAGGAGAGGCAGAGAGGTTTAGGGAGGGAGTTCCAGAGCTTGGGGCCTGGGCAACAGAAGGCACGGCCACCGATGGTGGAGCGATTATAATCAGAGATGCTCAGGAGGGCAGAATTAGAGGAGCTCAGACATCTTGGAGGGTGGGGAGGGGGGGGGGGGTGTGGGTTGTGGGGCTGGAGGAGATTACAGAGCTAGGGAGGGGGTGAGGACCATGGAGGGATTTGAAAACAAGGATGAGAATTTTTAAATTGAGGCATTGCTTAACCGGGAGCCAATGTAGGTCGGCGAGCACAGGGGTTGATGGGTGAGCGGGACTTGGTGCGAGTTAGGACACGGGCAGCCGAGTTTTGGATCAGCTCCAGTTCACGTAGGGTAGAATGTGGGAGGCCGGCCAGGAGTGTGTTGGAATAGTCAAGTCTAGAGATAAAGGCATGGATGAGGGCTCCAGCAGCAGATGAGCTGAGGCAGGGGCGGAGACGTGCGATGTTACGGAGGTGGAACCAGGCGCTTTCAGTTCTGCCGCGTACATGTGACAAAGCCAGCGAACAGCCTGGTTGAGCCTCAGACAGAAGTTGGGGAGAGGGATGGAGTCAGTGGCTGGGGAACGGAGTTTGTGGCGGGGACTGAAGGGCAATGGCTTTGGTCTTCCCAATATTCATAAGAAATAGGAGTAGGCCATTTGGCCCCTCGAGCCTGCTCCGCCATTCAATACGATCATGGCTGATCTGATCATGGGCTCAGCTCCACTTCCCCACCCACTCCCCATACTCCTTTATTCCCTTATTGCTCAAAAATCTGTCTATCTCCACCTTAAATATATTCAATGACCCAGCCTCCACAGCTCTGTGTAAATCTGTGGAATTCTCTGCCCCAATCATCAGAGAAGAAATTTCTCCTCCTCTCAGTCTCCATTGGGAATTTAAATGGATTAATGCCTCCCCGGTGTCGTGGAACAGAGGGCTGTTGTACGAACCAGTTCGACAAGCCATTCGCTGTGGTCCGAATGGGATGCAGGCTGGTTTCAAAGGGTTGACCCGACAATACGTTGTCTTGCAGACCGCTGGCCACCTACAACAGCCTGACGGACAAACACTTGACGGGATATTTCAACAACACCAGGATTCGGAGGCACCTGCAGCGAGTGGGACTGGTAGGTGCCAAATAGTGTCGCGCTCCGCCGATTGGCTCCCGATCCCCGCTGCTCTGCAGTGCCCCAGATTATCAACAACAATAGAAACCGAGGGATGGCTCGATGGCGGAAGACTAAAGTCCATCTCTGTCAGGCAGCACCTGTGGAGAGATGAACCGAGTTCATGTTCCAGGTCAACGACCCCCTTCGTCCAGACCAGCTCCGACGCAGGGTCATCGACCTGAAACGTTGACTCTGTTTCTCTCTCCTCAGATACTGCCCCGCCCCGCTGAGTGTTTCCGGCAGTTTCTGTTTGTATTTCCGATTTCCAGCATCCGCAGTATTTTGCTTTTGTGCCAGGGTCCATCTCGTTCACCTTCTGCCATCGTGGTAGTCACATGCTCCACCGATAATGGGGTTATTGACCAATCCCAGCGATCGATCTCCATCAATGAGTCTAAAACAGACCCAGCACGAGGCGAGGAGTCCCCCAGTGGGGGAGAGCTTTGGGAACCAGAGGCCCAAAGTCCCCTGTTCCTCCCGAGCTCCCTACACTCACCACACGGCACGTCCCAAATTACTCCGTTACTGCGGCACTAAATGGTCTTTTCTGGGGGAAATCGATCTCATTCACCTTTGAATGAATCAATGCTAACTGCGCCCACTGTCTCCCTCGGGAGCCTGTTCCATAGATTGACAACTCGCTCACTGAAATATTGTTTGCCCAGATTAGTTTAGAATTTGCCCTTTAAGTTCAAGGCGTGCCCTCTGCGTCTCCTGTTGTGGACACGGTGAGACAGCTGGTCACGGGCCACATTATCCAGGCCCTTTAGAATGCTGAAAACATCAATCAGGGCACCTCCCAACCTTCTCTCTCCCAGTGAGAACAGGGTGGGCAGAGGCTGGTGTGGAGAATATACACCAGCACTGAGCAGTGGGGCCGAATGGCCTGTTTCTGAGCTGTACATTCGATGTTGAACACGCCCGATGCTTTACGACCAATGGATCTTGCTCATTAGTGATAGATTTATAAGTAGTTCATGCAGTGTGAAGTCCGACTTACCTTCCCATTGACGAAGTGGCGATCCCAGCGGAAGCCGGACATCACGCGGGTCAGGCCGTACGGGTGAGCGAGCATGAACGCAGCCGCCATTTTGTAGAGAGTCGCAATGAGAGCGGAACTGAGCGATTTGAACGATCAGGAAAGGCCCAACAGGCCGCGGGGCGCCCGAACAGAGGCCTTTACAATTCTGAAGGGGTTCGACCGGGTAGAGGTGGAGAAGCATGTGACCACCGGGCAAAGTTTTCCCCTCAATCGAGGGGTGTGGGAAGGTTCGCACGGAGAACATAAGAATGGCGATTGGGGTTGATGTTGGGATGAAGGGGAGGGAACGATGCACTTGATGTTGATTTTGGTCAAGTGGAAAGGCGTCCATTCTCCGAGCTTTAGCCTCCCTCACTGCGAGAAAAGCCGTCGTCTTTACCCAGAGGGGTGAGAATGTGGAACTCGCTGCCACAGGGAGGGGTTGAGGCGAATAGTATCGATGTATTTAAGGGGAAGCTGGATAAACACATGAGGGAGAAGGGAATATGGGGATAGGGTGAGATGGAGAGGGGTGGGAGGGGGCTGGTGTGGAGCATAAACCCCGGCACGGAGCGGTGGGGCATAAACCCCGGCACGGAGCGGTGGGGCATAAACCCCGGCACGGAGCGGTGGGGCATAAACCCCGGCACGGAGCGGTGGGGCATAAACCCCGGCACGGAGCGGTGGGCCCAATGGCCTGTTTCTGGGCTGTACAGTCTGTGTGGGTCATAATACATTTAATATTATCACTGCAGGACGCCACACGACGTTGGTCACATAAATGGCTTCTAAAGTCATCGATTGGAGCCGAATGGTTCTACTTTTGATGTTTTTTTGTAATCAATGTTTTCCTGTCTAGGTCACAAGGAATGGAAGGATTGTGTCCGAGAGAGAATATCGCCTCAACATCGTTCGAAAAGATCACCAGAAGTATGTGCGGGAGAGCCTGGCTCAGGCCATATTCCACAAGGTGCTCGACATGGAGGTACACAGCGAGCATGTCGCTAGCTAGGGCCGAGCACCCGCCCCCAGACTGCTGATCACTCCGCCCCTCCCCCGGCCTGTCACTTCACACCCCCCCCCCCCCCCCCCGCCCTCGTCCATCCCGTCTCTCCCCTCCCCCACCTCGTCCGTCCTGGGGGCAACATTTAACCCTCAACCAACATCACTAAAACACATTATCTGATCATTATCACATTGCTGGTTGTGGGAGCTTGCTGTGCGCAAATTGGCTGCCGCGTTTCCCACATTACAATAGTGACCACACGTCAAAAAGTGCTTCATTGGCTGTAAAGCACTACGAGACCTGGGGTTGTGAAAGGCGCTATAGAGATGCATGTTTTATATTTGATGTTTAGTGCCTGAGAAAGCAGCGTGGGATGAATCTTTCTGCTGACCGATTTCCTCTTCTCTCTTGTCCCAGCGGCACCACCAGCTCGAAATCAAAAAGCGGTTGGAAGATTTTGCCAAGAGAGAACGTATCCAGAGGATTAAGGTTCCCTTTCTTTCTCGTACTTCTTTGGTTTTGAAGCCTGGTAATTTTTGTTTTGGGTCCGTGGGGTGAAAACACAGGGGAAGATGGTTTCCCTCGGTCGATTCGATCTCAACCTTGCGTCTCCCAGTTACAGCCTCTCCCTGGATCCTGCAGTCGAGTCCTGGCCTCCGCCTTCCTTCCAAGTGTTCACAACTGCCCCCTGCGGCCCCGACTGGCTGGGCCCCCTGCGGCCCCGACTGGCTGGGCCCCCTGCGGCCCCGACTGGCTGGGCCCCCTGCGGCCCCGACTGGCTGGGCCCCCTGCGGCCCCGACTGGCTGGGCCCCCTGCGGCCCCGACTGGCTGGGCCCCCTGCGGCCCCGACTGGCTGGGCCCCCTCCACCCCCTCCCCCCCCCCCCCCCCCCCCCGGCTCACTCCCCCTCCCCGACCTGTGAATTTCCCACCATCGGCGGCCGTGCCTTCAGCTGCCTGGGCCCCAAGCTCTGGACCTCCCTCCCTAAACCTCTCCACCTCTCTCTCCTTTAAGACATTCCTTAAAATCTCCCTCTTTGCCCAAGCTTTTGGTCGCCTGCCTTAATATCTCATGTGGCTCGGTGTCAAATTATGTCTGATTTACACTCGTGTGAAGCACCACAGCGGCGTTTTTCAATGTTGAAGGCGCTATATGAATGCAAGCTGTTGTTGTTGATGAAGGTTGAACGAGCACGGAGATCCGATGAAGATATCGTCCCATTCCTCTTGCCTCGCCCCCCGACTGGGCCTCGCAATTTCCCCCGGAGTGTCTCTGGGCCAGAGGTGGATCGGTCGGATTCCTCGACATCGGTGAGTGCGGACACACCGCGGGTTCCTGGCGGCGGGAGGGAGGGGGTCGGGACTAATCAATAGGACCCTATCAGTACCTCCCATGGCGCCTATATACAGGGCCTAAAGGGGCGAGCTCTCTGTCCGTCCGTCTCCGGACCCTACCCCAGGCGGCTGGAGCAGTCGAGTGACCCTAGCCCGTTCACAGGCCATCAACACCCCACAGTGTCAGCTGTGGCTCAGTGGGCAGCACTCACCTGAGTCACAAGGTTGTGGGTTCAAGTCCCACTCTAGGGACTCGAGCACATTAATCTAGTCTGACACTCCCAGTGCAGTGCTGAGGGAGTGCCGCACTGTCAGAGGGGCCATCTTTCAGATGAGGCGTTAAACCGAGGTCCCGTCTGCTCTCGGGTGCATGTAAAAGATCCCATGGCACTATTTCGATGAAGAACAGGGGGATTATCCCCCGTGTCCTGGGTCAATATTTATCCCTCAATCAAAATAACCAAAAAAAAACACATTATCTGCTCATTATCACATTGCTGTGTGTGGGAGCTTGCTGTACGGAAATTAGTTGCCTTGTTTCCCACATTACAACAGTGACCACACTCCAAAAGTACTTCATTGGCTGTAAAGCGCTTTGAGACATCCGGTGGCCGTGAAAGGCGCTATATAAATGCAAATCTTTATCTTTTCATTTACACCGGGGCAGGACAAGCTGAAACTGACCCTGACCAAGTCTGTGATTCATTATTTTGTATGCTTGATGTAGAGCAACAACTGTAATGGGTGGTTAATCCAGGTAATTGGGTCAGGAGTGGTGGAGTGTATCGCTGTGATGCCTCCTCTGTATCTGTGACTCGGGCATCGAGTCGCTACATGTCCCACGGGCTGTCCTGTGTGACCTCCGTCGCACACTGGGGAGTTCTCAACTCTCCGTTGTTGTATCCGCTATCCGGGCCTGCCGCAGTTTGTGCGTGTGGGGTTTAGGGTGGCCCATAAGCCCGAGGGGTCTGGACAGAGTAGGTAGAGAGAAGCTGTTCCCAGTGGCAGAAGGGTCGGGAACCAGAGGACACAGAGTTAAGGTGATAGGCAGAAGAGCCAAAGTATACGTGAGAAAACAACTTTCTTACGCAGCGAGTGGTTAGGATCTGGAATGCAATGCCTGAAAGGGTGGTGGAGGCAGACTCCATCTTATCTTTTAAAAGGGAGGTAGCTAATTATCTGAAGGAAAAACAATTGCAGGGCCATGGGGACAGGGCGGGAAGTGGGGGTGGGTCTAGCTGAGAGTCGGCATGGGCTCGATGGGCCGAATGGCCCGATCTGTAACCGTTCTGTGATTCTATGGATTACATAGGATATACGGCAGAGAAACCGGTCATTTCAGCGTTTATGCTCCATTCGAGCCTCCTCCCCTCTTTCCTCATCTAAATCTATCGGCATCACCCTCTATTCCCTTCTCCCTCATATGCTGGTCCAGCCTCCCCTTAAATGCATCGATACTATTTGCTTCAACCCCTCCCTGTGGCAGCGAGTTCCACATTCTCACCGCTCTCTGGGTAAAGAAGTTTCTCCTGAATTCCCCATTGGATTTATTAGTGACTGTCTTATATTGATGGTTATGCTCTTCCCCACAAGTGGAAACATTCTCTCTGCATCCACTCTATCAAAAGGTTTCAGTTCTATAACCTCTAGAAGTAGACCCCAGTGTCTGGTTTGCTTTTTACAGCCTTGCTCACTGATTCTAAGCTTCACGGGGGATCGAGGTTGGGGATGTTCCACGTCGGGTCCGTGACTTCTTGTGAGCTCCATTCGGCTCTGCAAGGATGATCAGGGTTGACGTCGGGTTATGGGAGGTTGCGCGCGAGGGCCCAAAGGGGCTTGCGGGAGTTGGTGAGGGGCGTTGTTGAGAACCTGGTGGCCGAGGAGACGTTCGTTTTCCCAGCATTCTCTGGACCTCCCGGAGGGTTGCAGCAGCGCGGGGGCAGTGGGGAGCGATGCGCGGCAGCACGGGCGGCCAGGGTAGGGGGGGGGGGGTGGGGTGGGGGGTCGGGTTGAGCGAATCCGTGTTCAGTTGGACATCAGAGGCTGCTCGGCAGTGAAGCACAACCGAGTGTCTCTGACGGAAGCAATGCAAGTTGGTCTCCAGGTCCCGAGTCTACTCCCGACGGTGCTCACTCAACATTCAGCCAATGTTTGGGTTCTGAGAAGCCAGCCAATGGCAGAGCATGGGCCGAATGACCTCCCTCTGAGGTAATTTCACTCGTCCACTTTACCCCCAATTGACCTTATTTGACCTCTGACAGTGAGCCTCGGCTGTCTCATGGTCTGGCTCCTAATTATGTCACAGGGACAGGAGGAGGCCGTGCAGCCCCTCGAGCCTTTTATGCCATTCAATTAGATCTTGTCTGTTCTGTATTATTGGGGAGGAACAGCACTGTGGGAGCACCTTCACCACACGGACTGCAGCGGTTCAAGAGGGCGGCTCACCACCACCTTCTCAAGGGGCATTTAGGGATGGGCAATAAATGCCGGCCTTGCCAGCGACACCCACATCCCAGGAATTAATAAAAAATCCTTAATACCCTTGCCCAACAAAAATCTGTCAATCTCAGTTTTGAACATTTTCAATTGACCCCCAGCCACAACAGCTTTTGGGGGAGAGAGTTCCCGATTCCCACTGCCCTTTGTGTGAGGAAGTGTTTCCTGACGTCACCCCTGAACGGCCTGGCTCTAATTTTAAGGTGACTCCCCCATGTTCTGGACTCCCCCCACCAGAGGAAATAGTTTCTCTCTTTCTACCTGATTAATGATTTAATCATATTAAACATCTGGATTAGATCACCCCTTAATCTTCTATATTCGAGGGACTACAAGCCCAGTCTGTGCAACCTGCCCTCGTAATTTAACCCTTTTAGCCCCGGTGTCATTCTAGACCCCCTCCGAGGCCCACATATCCTCCCTGAGGGGTCTGCCCAGAACTGGACGCAGTGTCCCAATGTGTGCAAACTTCTGGGACCCAAACATTAGAACAGATATATCAGCCTCGGAAAGGAGTTCAGCGTAGACTCTGCAGACTGATACCGGGGCTAAAACAGTTTAGATTATGAGGCGAGATTACATAAACGAGGCATGTATTCCCTGGAACACAGAAGGTCAAGGGGCGATTTTGATTGAGGTTTTTAGGACTTTGAAAGGAATCGATATTGTAGCTCGAGAGAAACTTTATCCACTGGTGGGGGAGTCTGGGACAAGGGGACATAACAAAATCAGGGCCAGGCCATTCAGGAGAAAAGTTCGGAAACACATCTTCACAAAAAGGGTGGTAGAATTGTGGAACTCTCTCCCACAAAAAGCAATAGATGCTGGCTCAATTAATAACTTTAAATCGGAGATTGACGAATTGGATGGAGTCAGGACAGATCAGCCATGTTCTCATTGAATGGCAGAACAGGATCGAGGGGCTGAATGGCGACCTCCTGCTCCTATGACCAGAGCTCTGTACAATTATAACATAACTTCCACACCTTTTGTGTTCCACAGGACCCTGAGCTGTTAACAGAGTGAGTTGGGCTTCAGTATTAGTTTGAGAGATCATCTCTCAGTAGTTAATTTAGTCAACCGGCGGGTTATTTGAGCCAGGTTACACCGACTGGTGGATGGAGGCGGGGGCGAGAAGGGTTAGAATGGGGGGATGGGGAAGTGTGTGTTTGGGGTTTGGGGGGGGGAGAAAGTGTGTGTGGGGGGGGGGGGGGGAGGGTGTGTATGTGGGGGAGATGGGTGAATGGGTCCACACTGACGGATTCTCTGCTTCTCTCTCTCGGGGGCCCAGCCCGTGTCTCCGCGCCCCAGCACCGCCCCCGGGAAGCTGCAACCTCCGGTCAGACTGCTCCCCCTCCCAGGCAGCGGAGCCCCCGTGGGGACCACGGTGATCACGGTGCAGTCCTCGCCGCACCTCCGCTACAAGGAGCAGACCCCCCACCCGGCCGAGGACACGGACCCCCAGCTCCTGCACACGGTATTTACTCTGCTTTCTAACCAGCGTTAGCGGTGCCAGGCGTGGGTTACAGTCTCTGGGGAACACTATACTGATCCAATTCACTCACAGCAGGCATGGTCTCGGCTGTGGCTCCGTGGAGTGATCCGATTGGTCCCCCGCTCTTTCCCCCCCAGACCCCTGCAGTACGTCACTGGGTGTAAAGTGCTTTGGGATGTCCTGAGATGGTGAAAGGGGCTCGTGTGCAGGCAGAGAGACTCGGCTGACACACAAAGACTATTGAAGTCTCGGTCGAGCACTGTCCGATAACCAGCTCCAAACCTCAGCCCGGGCTCATTAACGATGAGCGATGGGTAACTGATCCACAATATAAATCCTGGGCAATGTGGAACGGGAAAGCAGGCAATCCATTTCTCAATTAGCTCGCAGCCTCTGAGTCACAAGGTCGTGGGTTCAATTCCCATTTCAAGAGACTTGAGCCCATAATCCAGGCTGACACCCCCGGTGCAGTGCTGAGGGAGTGTCGGAGGGGCGGTGCTGAGGGAGTGTCGGAGGGGCGGTGCTGAGGGAGTGTCGGAGGGGCGGTGCTGAGGGAGTGTCGGAGGGGCGGTGCTGAGGGAGTGCTGCACTGTTGGAGCTGTCATTCGGATAAGATAAACCGAGGTCCCGTCTGCCCTCTTGGGTGGATGTGTAAGATCCCGCTGCAGTATTTCAAAGAGGAGCAAGGGAGTTCTACCCAGATTTCCTGGCCAATATTTATCCCTCAACCAACTTCAATATAATGTATTATCTGGTCATTATCACATTGCTGTTTGTGGGAGCTTGCTGTGCACAAATTGGCTGCCAGGTTTCCCACATTACATCAGTGACTACAATCCAAAAGTGCTTCATTGGCTGTAAAGCGCTTTGGGGCATCCGTCCTGAGGTGGTGACAGGCGCTACAGAAACTTCCTGCTCGAAGGACAACAACCCCAGCTTCTGCAGTCTCTCCACGCAAGTGAAGTTCCCCACCCCTGCTACCATTCTGGTCAATCCCCTCTGCACCCTCTCCCATGAGCTTGACATCCTCCCCCAAAGTGCGGTGCCCAAAATTTCTCACAATCCTCCAGCTTGGGGCCTGACTGGGGATTTTCAAAGGTTTTGCATGACCACCTTGCACGTTGTCTCTATTGATCCCGCATGCTTTTTTTAAAACAGCGTTATCGATTTGTGTGACTGTGTACATTAGCCCCCAGGTCTCTCTGTTCCTGCACCCCTTTTAAAATTGTACCATTGAGTTTATTTTGCCTCTCCTCATTCTTCCTTCCAAACTATATCACTTCGCACGCCTCTGCATAAAGTTGCACGTGCCAACCTGAAGTCTGTTGTTTAATGAAACTTCTGCGTTTCGTGGATTCAGCATTGTGAAAAAGTTATGGGAATTATCCAAAGATCTGAATGGCAGTGTGGGGGGGGTTCCTGGTTGTGATTGACTGCCTTTTATTAGTGAGAAATGATGTCCGAGTGAGTTTGCTGTTCTTCTCCCTCCCCACACCCCCCCCCCCCCCCAGCTGGACCGTGATTCAATCAGGAACTGGCACACTCTGGATTTTCCCACCGGGATGTCTCCCTACCGTCTCCCAGTCATCAATAACTACGTGACTCCAGTCCCACCGCCCCCCAGGAAACGGGAGAAGAACGGGTCTACCAGAGGCAGAAGGCTGCGGCCTACCACGGCTCCCAACGGCCTTGTCAACCTGTCGGCAAAGGTAAGGCCAACACGATCACAGCCCATTGGGCCCAGCGCTCCGTGCCGGGGATTATGCTCCACACCAGCCCCCTCCATCTCACCCTATCCCCATATCCTTCTATTCCTTTCTCCCTCGTGTGTTTATCCAGCTTGCCCTTCAATGTATCTATGGTATTGGCCTCAACCCCTCCCTGTGGCAGCGAGTTCCACATTCTCACCCCTCTCTGGGTAAAGAGGTTTCTCCTGAATTCCCCATTGGATTTATCAGTGACTGTCTTATATTTATGGTCCCTCGTTCTGGTCTCTCCCACAAGTGGAAACATCTTTGTTACATCTGCCCTATCAAACCGCTTCATAATTTTAAAAGACTTGCATCGGGTTCATTATCCTCAACATCGCCTCCTCCAACACTGAGAAATACTCGTGTGGAGCATAAACACTGGCATGGAGCCCTCGAGCCTGCTCCGCCATTCAATAAGATCGTGGCTGATCTGACCATGGACCCCGCTCCACTTCCCTGCCCGCTCCCCATAACCCCTTATCGCTCAAAAATCTGTCTATCTCCGTTTAAATATACTCAATGACCCAGCCTCCACAGCTCTCTGAGGCAGCGAATTCCACAGATTTACAACCCTCGGAGAAGAAATTCCTCCTCATATCAGTTTTAAATGGGTGGCCCCTTATTCTGAGGCTATGTCCCCTAGTTTTAGTTTCCCCTATTAGAGGAAATATCCTCTCTGCATCCACCTTGTCGAGCCCCCTCGTTATCTTATATGTTTCGATAAGATCACCTCTCCATGGCCTGTTGCTGTGCTGTGCATTTCTATCGTGCCTGTCACCACCTCAGGACAGCCCAAAGTGTCTCACAGACAATGAAGTACATTTGAAGTGTAGTCACTGTTGTAATATAGGAAACGCAGCAGCTAGTTTGAGCACAGCAAGCTTCCACACAGCATGTGATCGTGACCAGATAATCTGTTTTTAGTGATGTCGGTTGAGGTATAAATATTGGCCCCAGAACACCGTAGAGAACTTCCCCTGCTCTTCCTCGAATAGTGCTGTGGGATCTTTTACGTTCACCCGAGAGGGCAGACAGGTCCTCGGTTAATGTCTTGTCTGAAAGGCAGCATGTCCGACAGTGCGGCGCTCCCTCAGCACTGCCCCTCCGACAGGGCGGCGCTCCCTCAGTACTGCCCCTCCGACAGGGCGGCGCTCCCTCAGCACTGCCCCTCCGACAGGGCGGCGCTCCCTCAGCACTGCCCCTCCGACAGGGCGGCGCTCCCTCAGCACTGCCCCTCCGACAGGGCGGCGCTCCCTCAGCACTGTCCCTCCGACAGGGCGGCGCTCCCTCAGCACTGCCCCTCCGACAGGGCGGCGCTCCCTCAGCACTGCCCCTCCGACAGTGCGGCGCTCCCTCAGCACTGCCCCTCCGACAGGGCGGCGCTCCCTCAGCACTGCCCCTCCGACAGGGCGGCGCTCCCTCAGCACTGCCCCTCCGACAGGGCGGCGCTCCCTCAGCACTGCCCCTCCGACAGGGCGGCGCTCCCTCAGCACTGCCCCTCCGACAGGGCGGCGCTCCCTCAGCACTGCCCCTCCGACAGGGCGGCGCTCCCTCAGCACTGCCCCTCCGACAGGGCGGCGCTCCCTCAGCACTGCCCCTCCGACAGGGCGGCGCTCCCTCAGTACTGCACTGGGAGTGGCAGCCTAGATTTTGCGAGGTTTGGCGAGAGTGCTACTCACTGAGCCACGGCTGACACCTCACTTTCCTGTTTGGGCCTCTTCTCCACTGAGGCCCATCCAGTTATAACTCTTTCACCCAATGTCCATATAGCTTAGCTTTAAAAAAATTTAATTCTGGGACTGTGGGCATGGCTGGCATTTATTGCCCATCCTGCGTTGCCCTGAGAAGGTGGAGTGGGACTTCTTGAACCGCTTGGAGCGGGTTTGATACAACAGAGTGTCCCGCTCGGCCACTTCAGAGGGCAGCTAAGAGTCAACCACGTTGTTGTGGGACTGGAGTCACATATAGGCCCAGACCGGGTAAGGGCGGCAGGTTTCCGTCCCGAAAGGACATCGGTGAACCCGTTGGGTTTTTACAACAATCTTTATGGTCACTTTAATTGATCCTGCTGCACCGTGGAGGCATGATTTGCTGCAATTCATCAGTAAATAGTCCGTTTACTGTGATTCATCAATAAATAAAAATTCACATGCGTTGTGCCCCGTGGGGGACGAAATCCACACTGTGACTCCGGGAGGAGCTCCTCAGCCACAGGGAGGCGATGGTTGAGGAGGACTCTAGCGCCAACTTTCCCAGTGGCTGATAGCAGGGAGATTTCTCTGTCGTTGCCGCAGTCGAACTTGTCCCTTTATTTAAAAGATGATCACGATCACTGCATCTCTGAGATCTCCCGGCATGCTCTCCTCCCTCCAGATGAGCGAGATGAGGCCATGGATTCGCACCAGTAGTGCCTCTCCGCCGTACTTCAGTGCCTCCGCAGGGATTCCATCCGCACCCGTTGCCTTGTTGTTCTTAAGCTGTCTTGAGCTTTTTCTACCTCGTGCAGTGTTGGGGTTTTTACTCGTGTAATTCATCAGTAAATAGACTGTTTGCTGTCGTCATCTTCATAGGCAGTCCCTCGAATCGAGGATGACTTGCTTCCATGTCAAGTTTATAGGTGTTTCAATGAAGGACCCAATATTCCGGATCCCAAACTACATCCTGAAGGGTGGAAGATGCCTGTGCGTGGATTTTTTTAACGTGGGGTGGCCGTTGCACTCCAGCCACCACATGGGCTTGACAGAGCGAGGTCTTGGTCCAGTGGCAAGGATTAACCAGGACGACTGGAGACCTGCTCTGCTGCACGGACCTAGTGCTCGCACATATCGCACAGTGTGGGCTGGGCACGTGCTGCCCCTGGGCCCTCGTCTCTTCTGGGCCCCGAACCCTCGCCTCTCCTGGGCCCCGATCACGTCCCTCTACAGTCTCTCGCCGCTCCTTCACCCCGACCTCGCCGCTCCTGATGTACCTGCCCCACGCTCCAATCACCGACCTGGATCTTGGTGACGTCCCTTTTCATTGCCGTTGCTCTCTTGCTCCAGCACGTGCTGCTCCCTGGAGCGGTATGCCGCCACACTGCTCCTTCCGCTCCCCGGCCTGCTCCCATGGTGCTCGCATGTAATTCATTAGTAAAGACTGTTTGCTGTAATTCATCAGTAAATTAAAACGACCAATCCCGCCCCGTGTCCAACTCACTGGCTGACACAGCATTGCCGATCTGCACCCCACTATATAAGTTCAAGTTTTTGTTGTTGCTGTTGTAGGATGCTCCGAAGTTGCACCGGTCCACAGCGCACAGCAATGTATTGATTACGATGGTTTACCGCGGCAAGCGCCTGCATCTCTCGTACGACCAGGCCAGGGACGAGGTCAAGGTTCAACAACAGCACTGTGGCGGGGAGAACCTCTGCGTCTACAAAGGGAAGCTTCTGGAAGCAGGTGGGCGCCAGTTTTAAAATTAAAAATTAAAAAAAAAAACATTTCTTCGTTTGTGTTTGTTTTCATTTCTTCCCGTCAGCGTTAAGTTTGAAAACTGAAAGCCAGAGGTTGGGTCTTCAAGGCAGGGATGAGGGACTTCAGTTATATGGAGACTGGGATTGTTCTCCTTGGAGCAGAGAAGGTTAATAAAGAAGGACTTGCATTTCTATAGCGCCTTTCATGACCTCCGGACATTCCAAAGCGCTTTACAGCCAATGAAGTACTTTTTGAAGACCAGTCACTGTTGTAACGTAGGGAAACGCAGCAGTCAATTTGCACACAGCAAGCTCCCACAAACAGCAACGTGATAAATGACCAGATAATACGTTTTACTGATATTGGTTGAGGGATAAATATTAGCCAGGACACTGGGGAGATTTAATAAAGGTGTTCAAAATTATGAAGGGCTTTGATCGAGTAACTAAGGAGACACTTTCCAGGGGCAGGAGGGTCGGTAACCAGAGGGACACAGATTGAAGGTAATTGGCAAAAGGACCAGAGGGAGATGAGGAACGAGTTGTTGTGATCGGGAACGCGCTGCCTGAAAGGGCGGTGGGAGCAGATTCAGTAGTAACTTTCAAATGGGAATTGGATAAATACTTGAAGGGGAAACATTTGCCGGGCTGTGGGGAAAGAGCGGGGCAGTGGGACTAATTGGATCGCTCTGTCACAGAACCAGCACAGGCCCGATGGGCCGAATGGCCTCCTCCTGGACTGAGAGATTCTGTGATTCTAAGAATTGAAGTCAGACAATATCTTAGACCCATTTTCATGGTTTCTCTTCTTGCGCCTCGTGTTTTGCGATGGGATGCCCACCTTGGGTGAGATGGTAGACTGGGCACCTTGCCCCCAGCCACAATTGAAGGCCATTCAGCCCCTCGAGCCTGTTACCATAGGAACAGGAGGAGGCCATTCAGCCCCTCGAACCTGGTTGTGTCATTTCAATTAGATTGTGGCTGATCTGTACCTCAACCCCATTGACCTGCCTTTGATCCAGTCCCTCGATAGGCTTACCCAACAAAAATCCCAGTCTTCAATGGTCCAATTGACCCCCTGCATCCTGGGGAGAGAGAGTTCCAGATTTCCTCGACCCTTTGTGTGAAAAGAGTGATTCCTGATTTGCCTCCTAAATAGCCCAGCTTTAATCTTAAAATGGTGCCCCTTGTTCTGGACTCCCCCCACCAGAGGAAATCGATTCTATCCACCCGATCCAATTCCTTTGTCATTTGATCAGATCACCCTTCAACCGCCTAAACTCAGGGGAATACAAGCCCATGTGTAAACTGTCCACATTATCTAACCCCTTTAGCCCCAGTATCATTCTGGTGAATCTGCGTTCACCCCCTCCGAGGCCGATATATCCTCCCTGAGTGACAGAGCCCAGCACTGGACACAGTGTTCAGGTGGGGTCTGACCAGAGCTTGATATAAACTGTAACATATCTTTCACCTCTCTGTAATCCGCTCCGAGTTAAAGGCCAATGTTGCCTTTAGCATTTTTGATTACTTTTTGTAGCTGTCCACTAGCTTTCAGTGATTGGTGTAGATGGTTACTCACACCCCTTTGCTCCACCACAGCTCCTGGTCTCAGGTCTCTCACCATGAAGAAACAATTCCAGTTACTCTTTCTCTGATCCGAACTGGATGACCTCACACTTCCCCACAATGAACTCCATCTAGCATCGTTTTGTCCGCTCACTCAGTCTGTCTGTGTCCCTTTATAACTTCCTGCTCCCACCTGCACAACTCATTCAGCTTCCCAACTTAAGGGTCGGTGATACTGTACAAGAAAGAATGATTTAGTCCTAAATAAGACTCGATCACATCTCTCAAACACCACAATGTCAGCAAGCGTGGCATCCATTTGCACACAGCAAGGTCCCACAAACAGCAATGATGTGCTATTGGCCCAGGCAGGAATGTAGGGCAGGACTCGAGGAGAACTCAACTGCTCTTCAATCAGGAACATAGTATTTTAAACACCGCTCCAAGTGGTCAGACAGAGCCAGTGTTTAATTCAAGCACCCTCCGACAGTGAAGCACTCCCTCAGTACTGCCCCTCCGACAGTGCGGCGCTCCCTCAGTACTGCCCCTCCGACAGTGCGGCGCTCCCTCAGTACTGCCCCTCCGACAGTGCGGCGCTCCCTCAGTACTGCCCCTCCGACAGTGCGGCGCTCCCTCAGTACTGCCCCTCCGACAGTGCGGCGCTCCCTCAGTACTGCCCCTCCGACAGTGCGGCGCTCCCTCAGTACTGCCCCTCCGACAGTGCGGCGCTCCCTCAGTACTGCCCCTCCGACAGTGCGGCGCTCCCTCAGTACTGCCCCTCCGACAGTGCGGCGCTCCCTCAGTACTGCCCCTCCGACAGTGCGGCGCTCCCTCATTACTGCCCCTCCGACAGTGCGGCGCTCCCTCAGTACTGCCCCTCCGACAGTGCGGCGCTCCCTCAGTACTGCCCCTCCGACAGTGCGGCGCTCCCTCAGTACTGCCCCTCCGACAGTGCGGCGCTCCCTCAGTACTGCCCCTCCGACAGTGCGGCGCTCCCTCAGTACTGCCCCTCCGACAGTGCGGCGCTCTCTCTGCACTGCGCTGGGAGTGTCGGTCTAGATTACGTTCTCCAGTCTCTGAAGTAGAGTTTGAGCCTACAATCTTCTGATTCAGAGGAGAGAGTGCTACCCCACTGAGCCAACCTTGACCTCCTCGGGGGTGTATGAAATGGCCCTGGATTATCAATGCAAAGTTCAGAAAGAAACACGGAAATACTACCTTTATTGAAAAATGCTCATCAAATCCCTTCGTAGCTTTGCTCCCCCTACGTGACATATCTTGTGTCTATATCTCAACCGATGGTAGTGGAGGGTCTGGAACAGGGGGAGGCTGTTCAGCAACCCCCGCCCCCCCCCCCCGAACCTGTTCCACCAATCTGAGATTCTGGCTGATCTGTATCTTACTCTGTTGACCCGCCTTGGCTCCATTTCCATTTGTACCCTTGCCTGACAAAAGTCGATCAGTCTCAGTCATGACATTTTCAATTGATACCCAGCTCTTTTTTGAGGGAGTCAGTTGCAGATTTTCACTACCCTTGGATGTGGTTCCGTGTGTTACTCCACTCCTGAACCCTGGAGGAGTCTCAACCATTTTGCTATTAAACCTCTCCTCCCACTGTTCTGGACACCACACCTTGGGAAGGATATTGGTCTTGGAGGGAGTGCAGCGTGGGTTCACCAGAAAGATACTCTGACTCCAAGGGTTACGTTAGGAGAGATTACACAAACTAAGGTTGTATTCCCTTGAATTTAGAAGGTTAAGGGATGATCTGATCGAAGTTTTTAGGATATTAAGGGGAACAGATAGGATAGATAGAGAGTAACTATTTCCCCTGGTTGGGGATTTGAGGACTAGGGGGCATAATCTAAACATTAGAGCCAGACCTTTCAGGAGTGAAATTAGGGAACATTTCTACACACAAAGGGTGGTAGAAATTTTGAACTCTCTTCCACAAACGGCAATTGATGCTAGATCAATTGTTGATTTTAAATCAGAGATTGATAGATTTTTCATAACCACAGGTATTAAGGGATATGCAGCCACAATCTCATTGAATGGTGGAACAGGCTCGCAGGGCTGAATGGCCTCCTCCTGTTTCTATGTCCCTAGATTAGAGACTAGGCTTGTATTCCCTGGAATATAGAGGTTTAAGGGGTGATTTGATTGAGGTTTTAGGATTTTGAAAGGAATTGATGGGGTGTTTGGAGAGAAACTTTTCCCGCGGGGTGCAGGGGGGAGGCTAGGACAAGGGGACATAACCTTAAAATCAGGGCCAGGCCGTTCGGGAGAGAAGTTGGGAAAGACTTCTTCACACAAAGGGTAGTAGAAGTATGGAAAAAAAACGCCCACGCAAAGCAGGAGATGCTGGCTCAACTCATAGTGTTAAATCTGAGATCGGTAGATTTTTGCTGGCTAAGGGTATAATGGGATATGGAGCCAAGGCGGGTAAATGGAGTCGGGTCGCAGATCAGCCATGATCTCATTGAATGGCGGAACAGGCTCGAGGGGCTGAATGGCCCCCTCTTCCTGTGACGACCCATGGGATAACAGAGTGTTCAACGTCCTCGAGGCATGGCTCGAAATGGGGTTAGCTGTTGAGAACAAGAATGTAATGAATAGCAACAAGTAGCAGTGACACTAATCAGCAACTGCACCAGTAGTTCACTGTCCCTGGTTCTTTCCCCTTCCCCCTTGCTCAGCCGTGGCTCAGTGGGTAGCAACCCTCGCCCCTGAGTCAGAAGGTTGTGGGTTCAAGTCCCACTCCAGGGACTGGAGCACATAAATCCAGGCTGGCACTCCAGTGCAGTACTGAGGGAGTGCCGCACTGTCCGAGGTGCCGTATTTCACGTGTGACGTTAAACCGAGGCCCTGTCTGCGCTCTCAGGTAGATGTAAAAGTTCCCATGGCACTATTTCGAAGAAGAGCAGGGGAGGCATGCGCCCCTCCAGAACAAGGGGGCATAACCTTAAAATTAGAGCCAGGCCGTTCAGTGGTGATGTCAGGAAGCACTTCTTCTCACACACGGTGCTGGGAATCTGGAACTCTCTTCCCCCAAAAGGCTGTGGGTGCTGGGGGTCAATTGAAAATATAAAAGCTGGGATTGTTGGATTTTGGTTGGGTAAGGGTATTAAGGGTTACGGAACCAAGGTGGGGAGCTGGAGTTAAGGTACAGATCAGCCATGATCTCATTGATTGGTGGAACAGTCTCGGGGAGGCCGAATGTTCTCCTCCTGTTCCTATGATTGGTGCGGCAGTCTCGGGGGGCTGAATGGCCTCCTCCTGTTCCTATGAATGGTGGGACAGTCTCGAGGGGCTGAATAGCCTCCTCCTGTTCCTATGAATGGTGGGACAGTCTCGAGGGGCTGAATGGCCTCCTCATGTTCCTATGAATGGTAGGACAGTCTCGAGGGGCTGAATGGCCTCCTCCTGTTCCTATGAATGGTGGGACAGTCTCGAGGGGCTGAATGGCCTCCTCCTGTTCCTATGAATGGTGGGACAGTCTCGAGGGGCTGAATGGCCTCCTCCTGTTCCTATGAATGGTGGGACAGTCTCGAGGGGCTGAATGGCCTCCTCATGTTCCTATGAATGGTGGGACAGTCTCGGGGGGCTGAATGGCCTCCTATTCCTATGAATGGTGGGACAGTCTCGGGGGGCTGAATGGCCTCCTATTCCTATGAATGGTGGGACAGTCTCGAGGGGATGAATGGCCTCCTGTACTGTGTTCCACCTTGTTGAGCTCCGTCCGATGTTCTGTGTTGTGTGCTGTGCAAATCTTAAGCCGTTTTTAACGCTTCTCTGGGTCCTTTCCTCTCTTGATTTTCCAGAGAAATTCCAGTTTGTCTCCCGGCGACACTCGGGATTCCCCTTCAGCCTCACGTTCTTCCTCAACGGGATCCAGGTGGACCGACTGAGCTCCTGCTGTGAGTACAAGCACCGCCGGGGGTCGCGGCTCGGCGGCAAACACGCCTACTTCGCTTTCCTGGACGTGGACGGAGCGTCCCCCTGCTACAGGTAGGGAGGCATCCCGCCGGGTTACCGATACTTCCCCCCCCTCCCACCCTCGCGCATCGCCTGCATTCAGAGAAGGCTAGGACGAGCTTGGAATAAGGTCGTCCTGTATTAAGTCTTTCAGAAATGTAGGAAAAGTGCCTCACGTGCAGCGGAGTACTCCAAAGTGTAGTCACTTGTTAAGCTGGCGTGCATGGTGGCCATTTTGCGCACGGCAGCCATTTTGCGTGCAGAAGCTATAAACAGATGCATGCTCACTGGTTTGTCGAGCTGTTGCCCGCACTCCTGATCTTTGCCCACCCTGTGCGGAGGGGAGCGGGCAGGTCAGAAGGCCTCCTCGTAGGACTGCTCCTGGGCACGGCCACATGGCTAAGGGGACCATGCAGCGGGCGGTCGAGGGGGTCGTTCAGCCCGTCTGCCTGCCTCTCTTCCGCGGTTACATCCGAGCCAGGGTGTCCCTGGAGATGGAGCACGCGGTGTCCACCGGTACGCTCGCGGCCTTCCGCGAGAGGTGGGCGCCGGAGGGACTGGAGTGCATCATCGCCCCCGGCAACCACATTTTAATTTGATTTTATTGTCTAAAGTTTAATTTGTTTAAGTTATCAGTTTTAGTGACCCCCTTCTCTTTTAGCCAGGGGGCACTCGTACAATTTGTGTTTTAATGCCCTCAAAAAAAAAACAAGAGAGTACTTGAAAAGTTTTTGGTGTGTGCCCCCCTTTAATCAGGGGTCACCTGATTACTGATACAACTAAAATAGTTGTCGAGCTGTTGCACTGTGAGTGGCTTAGCCAGTCACATGATGTTCACAAGACTCAATAAAACCCCAGCCAGTTGGGTAGAGGGGATCCACGATGAGGTATGCAGTTGTGAGCCTGGTGGATGAACCGGTAATGTGTAGTGTGATTGTTAAACCTTTGCTAATAAACCAACTAGTTCTTAATAGCAATGTGTTGCTACGAATTCTTAAGCAAAGAACCCGTGAAGCAAATACATTACAGCAGCCATTTTGTGTGCGGTGGCCATTTTGACACCATTAAGGACAAGCTGGGGTATAAGTTGTCATTAACGGATGCTCTGTCCAATCCCTCCCCCACAGATGTATTATCGCGATGGGTTTGGATAAGAAACCCACACCGCCTCCAAAAAGGATGAAGGAAGAGGCGGAGAAGGAAGGAAAGCCGGGATCGGTGACGGACGAAGGAGAGGTATCGGCAGCGAGGGTACCGGCCCCCGCCGGAGAGGGGGCCGGGCGGGAAGAAGCAATGTCGGCCCACGCTTCAACTGAGGCGCAGAAAACGAATGAAGAGGAGAAAATGGATGAAGATAAAGAGGAGCGATCACCAGCAGTGGACACCCAAAGGGGAAATACCAAGGAAGGTTGGTCACTATGATCCGGTAGTTTTCGTATCTTCACACACGAGTGAAGAACAGTGAGAGTTAGCGGGAGGATTCACGGGCTGACCAACGGTCTGACAGCTCACAACGTGAACGTTCCTTCCATGGCCGTAACCACCGTTAAGAAAGAAAGATATGGGGCTTTACACGACTGAAGTATATTTTGAAGTGTAGTCACTGTTGCAACATGGGAATCGCGGCCAATTTGCGCACAGCAAGCTTCCACAAAGAGCAATGTGATACTGAGCAGATAATTTCTTTTAGTAATGAGAACATGAGAAATAGCAGCAGGAGGAGGCCATTTAGCCCCCTTGAGCCTGCTCCGCCATTCAATAAGATCACGGCTGATCTGATCATGGACTCAGATCCACTTCCCCGCCCGCTCCCCATAACCCTTGACTCAAAAATCTGTCTATCTCCACCTTAAATATATTCAATGACCCAGCCTCCACAGCTCTCTGGGGCAGAGAATTCCAAAGATTCTCGACCCTCTGAGAGAAGAAATTCCTCCTCATCTCCGTTTTAAATGGGCGACCCCTTATTCTGAAACGATGCCCCCTAGTTCTAGATTCTTCCACGAGGGGAAACATCCTCTCTGCATCTACCCTGTCCAGCCCCCTCAGAATCTTATACGTTTCAATAAGATCACCTCTCATTCTTCTAAACTCCAATGAATATAGGCCCAACCTGCTCAACCTTTCTTCATAAGACAACCCCTTCATCTGAGGAATCAATCTACTGAGCCTTCTCTGAACAGCCTCCCATGTAAGTATATCCCTCCTTAAATAAGGAGACCAAAACTGTACGCAGTACTCCAGGTGTGGTCCCACCAACACCCTGTACAGTTGTAGCAGGACTTCCCTACTGTAATGTATTTGCTCCATGGGTTCTTTGCTTAAGAATTCATAGCGATACATTGCTATTAAGAACTAGTTGGTTTATTAACAAAGGTTTAACAATCACACGACACATTACCAGTTCATCCACCAGGCTCACAACCACCTGCCTCAACGTGGATCCCCTAAACCCAACTGGCTGGGGTTTTATTGAGTCTTGTGAACGTCACGTGACTGGATAAGCCACTCCCAACTCAACAGCTCTACAACTATTTTAGTTGTGCACTTTAATCAAGTGCCCTCTGATTAAAAGGGAGGGGGGGGGGGCGCACACTCCAAGAACTTTCAACTGCCCCCTTGTTTTTTTTTGAGGGCATAAAAACACAAATTATACAAGTGCCCCCTGGCTAAAAGGGTGGGGAGGGGAGGGGCACTAAAACCGACAAACATAGATAAATTAAATTTTAGACACTAACAGATCAAATCAAAATTTGGTTTGCCGGGGGTGATGATGCACTCCAGTTCCTCCGGCGCCCACCTCACATCAACAACGTTACAAACCTGAGAATACTCACAGGTGCTGACATTACACCTACTTTTATACTCCATCCCCCTTTGCAATAAAGATCAACATTCCATTTGCCTTCCTGACCACTTGCTGTTCTGCATACTAACCGTTTGCATTTTATGTACAAGGACCGCCAGATCCCTCTGTGCTGCAGCATTCTGTAGTCTCTCTCCATTTAAATAATAATTTGCTTTTCTATTCATCCTGCCAAAGTGGATAACCTCACATTTTCCCACAATATACTGCATCTGCCAAATGTTTGCCCACTCACTTAGCCTGTCTATATCCCTTTGCAGATTCTTTGTGCCCTCCTCACAACTTGCTTTCCCATCCATCTTTGTATTGTCAGCAAATTTGGCAACATTACACTTGGTCCCTTCATCCAAGTCATTAATATAGATTGTAAATAGTTGAGGACCCAGCACCGATCCCTGCGGCACCCCACTAGTTACTGATTGCCAACCGGAAAATGACTCATTTATCCCGACTCACTGTTCTCTGTTAGTTAGCCAATCCTCTATCCATGCTAATATATTACCCCAACCCCGTGAACTTTTATCTTGCGCAGTAACCTTTTATGTGGCACCTTATCGAATGCCTTTTGGAAATCCAAATATATCACATCCACTGGTTCCCCTCTGATGTTGGTTGAGGGATAAATATTGGCCCAAGATACCAGGGAGAATTCCCCTGCTCTTATTTAAAATAGTGCCGTGGAATCTTTTACGTCCACCCTAGGGGGCAGACGGGGCCTCGGTCCGAAAGATGGCACCTCTTGACAGTGCAGCGCTCCCTCTGTACTGCCCCTCCGACAGTGCAGCGCTCCCTCTGTACTGCCCCTCCGACAGTGCAGCGCTCCCTCTGTACTGCCCCTCCGACAGTGCAGCGCTCCCTCAGTACTGCCCCTCCGACAGTGCAGCGCTCCCTCAGTACTGCCCCTCCGACAGTGCAGCGCTCCCTCAGTACTGCCCCTCCGACAGTGCAGCGCTCCCTCAGTACTGCACTGGGAGTGTTGGCCGAGATATTTTTGGAGTGAAACATGCACCCATTGACTGAGAGGCGATCCACAGCTGCTAGCAGCCAGTGGATGGGTATGACTACCTTTGAGCTAAAGACTTGTTCCCGTTAGCCTGTGGTTAATAATTGATTCCAATGCCTGTGTCGGCTCTGTGACAGAGCGATCCAATTCGTCCCACTCCCAGCTCTTTCCCCAGAGCCCTGCACATCTTTCCCCTTCAAGTATTTATTCAATTCCCTTTTGAAAGTTACTATTGAATCTGCTCCCACCGCCCTTTCAGGCAGCGCGTTCCTGATCACAACAACTCGCTGCGTAAAAAAAAATCTGATCTCCCCTCTTTTTTTTTGCCAATTACCTTGAATCTGTGTCCCCTGGTTACTGACCCTCCTGCCACTGAAAAGTGTCTCCTTAGTTACTCGATCAAAGCCACTGATAATTTTGAACACCTCTATTAACCTCAACCTTCTCTGTTCAATGGAAAACAACCCCAGCTTCTCCAGTCTCTGGAAGTCCCTCATCCCTGGAACCATAGTGGTAAATCTCTATGCACCCTCGCGAAGGCCTTAATAAGAACATAAGAATTAGGAGCAGGAGTCGGCCATTCAGTGAGATCATGGCTGATCTTCTACCACAACTCCACTTTCCTGCCTGATCCCCACATCTCTTGATTCCCTTAATATCCAAAAATCTATCGATCTCTGACTGAGCCTCCACAGCCCTCTGGGGTAGAGAATTCCAAAGATTCACCACCCTCTGAGTGAAGAAATGTCTCTTCATCTCAGTCCTAAATGGCCGACCCCTTTATTCTGAGACTGTGACCCCTGGTTCTAGACTCCCCAGCCCGGGGAAGCATCCTCCCTGCATCTACCCTGTCAAGCCCTGTAAGAATTTTGTATGTTTCAATGATATCACCTCGCATTCTTCTAAACTCTAGAGAATATCGGCCTAGCCTGCTCAATCTCTCCTCATAGGACAATCCCCCCCATCCCAGGAATCAGTCTGATGAACCGTCGTTGCTCTCTCTCTATGGCAAGTATATCCTTACTTGGGTAAGGAGACCGACACTGTACACAATACTCCAGCTGTGGTCTCACCAGGGCGCACTGTATGATTGCATCCTTACTAAAGTGAGACACTACTCCAGCTGAGGACTAACCAGTGTTTTAGAAAGGTTTGGCATGACTTCCTCTTGTCCTCTCTGCCTCTGATTGTAACGCCAAGGATGCCTTTTCGATTACAGCGATCGGGAATTATTGATCAGGTCGGGGCTTTTTTCTTTACCAAAGAAAAAACTTGGAGGAAATCTGATGGAGCTTTTCAAACCATCAGTGGGTTGGACAGAGTCGATGTGGAGAGAATGTTCCCACTTGTGGGAGAATCCAGAACTAGGGGCCGTAAATACAAGACAGTTACCAATAAATCAGGAAAATAAGGAGACATTTCTTTGCCTAGAGAATGTGGAACTCGCTGCCATGGGGGGTGGTTAAGGAGATTAGCTTATATATTGTCAAAAGGACTCTCGATGAGTACATGAGAGAAAAGGGAATAGAAAGAAATGGTGAAAGGCTGAGGTGAAGTCAATGGAGCGGGAGGAATCTGGTGTGGGGTATAGTCACCAGCAGTGAGCATGGCACAGCTCCATTTAAAACTGAGATGAGGAGGAATTTCTTCTCTCAGAGGGTTGTAAATCTGTGGAATTCGCTGCCTCAGAGAGCTGTGGAAGCTGGGACATTGAATAAATTTAAGACAGAGCTAGACAGTTTCTTAAATGATAAGGGGATAAGGGGTTATGGGGAGCGGGCGGGGAAGTGGAGCCGAGTCCATGATCGGATCAGCCATGATCGTATTAAATGGCGGAGCAGGCTCGAGGGGCCGTATGCCCTACTCCTGTTCCTATTTCCAATGTGCGTATGTTCAATCCGTTTCTCAGAATACGACGACGATTTTGAAGAGGAGGACGAGAAGCCAAGTGAGAAGGCGAAAGCAACGGGCGAGGGAAGGGACGTGAGTGCGGCAGAGCCACCTGCGGCCGCGGGGAACGAGAGATTGGGCTCGGACATTGAGAGGCGGAGCGAGATGTCGGAGGTGCGGGAGGAGGAGGGATCGACGAGCGAGGAGGATAGCAGCCTTTCCTCGGACAGTGAATGCGCGAGCGAGGGTAAGCCAGCGGTCTTCCTGTAATCCTGGGGCCTTCCCTGCACTGTTCGGGTTGTACCCTGGCGGGCACGATCACGTCCGGGTCATGCAACGCGGCCCACGGGAAGGAAGGGCAGACAGGACCAACCAGGGCTCAGCATTCCAGTCCGCCAGCTAACCTCCGAGGGGTGAAGGTCAAAACTGACTCACTCACCTTGTTCAAATTCTTCACCTGTTCAAATCCCTCCGTGGTCTCGCGCTTCCCTATCACTGTAACTCCCTCCCGCCCTGCACCCCTCCCTATCTCTGTAACCCACTCCCCCCTACACCCCTCCCTATCCCTGTAACCCCCTCCCACCCTACACCCCTCCCTATCCCTGTAACCCACTCCCCCCTACACCCCTCCCTATCCCTGTAACTCCCTCCCGCCCTGCACCCCTCCCTATCTCTGTAACCCCCTCCCACCCTACACCCCTCCCTATCACTGTAACTCCCTCCCGCCCTGCACCCCTCCCTATCTCTGTAACCCACTCCCCCCTACACCCCTCCCTATCACTGTAACCCCCTCCCACCCTAAACCCATCCCTATCCCTGTAACTCCCTCCCGCCCTGCACCCCTCCCTATCCCTGTAACTCCCTCCCGCCCTGCACCCCTCCCTATCTCTGTAACCCACTCCCCCCTACACCCATCCCTATCCCTGTAACCCCCACTCACCCTACACCCCTCCCTATCCCTGTAACTCCCTCCCACCCTACACCCCTCCCTATCTCTGTAAGCCCCTCCCACCCTACACCCCTCCCTATCTCTGTAACCCACTCCCCCCTACACCCCTCCCTATCTCTGTAAGCCCCTCCCACCCAACACCCCTCCCTATCCCTGTAACCCCCTCCCACCCTACAACCCTCCCTATCCCTGTAACCCCCTCCCACCCTACACCCCTCCCTATCCCTGTAACCCCCTCCCACCCTACACCCCTCCCTATCCCTGTAACCCCCTCCCACCCTACACCCCTCCCTATCTCTGTAAGCCCCTCCCACCCTACACCCCTCCCTATCCCTGTAACCCACTCTCACCTACACCCTTCCCTATCTCTATAACCCCCTCCCACCCTACACCCCTCCCTATCTCTGTAAGCCCCTCCCACTCTACACCCCTCCCTATCTCTGTAACCCCCTCCCCCCTACACCCCTCCCTATCTCTGTAACCTCCTCCTACCCTACACCTCTCCCTATCCCTGTAACCCCCTCCCACCCTACATCCCTCCCTACCCCTGTAACTCCCTCCACCCTCCCAGATCTCTGCGCTTCTTCTATTCTGGCCTTTTGCGCAACTCCGAGTTCTATCATCCCGCCATTGGCGGCCGTGACTTGTGTTGCCTGAGCCCCAAGCTCTGGCACTCCCTCCCTAAACCACTCCGCCTCTCTCCCCTCCTTCAAGACGCACCTTAAAACCTACCTAACCGTTGGTCATCTGCCCTAATTTCTTCTCATGTGCCTCACTGTCAAGTTAATTTTTTTGTCTTCTGACACTCCCGTGAAGCGCCTTGGGACGTTTTACTACGTTAAAGGCGCTATATAAATACAAGTTTTGTTGTTAATTCCGGGAGACTCCGAAGAAATCCTGGGGAGGGATGGGCGACCCTAATTACAGCTCGTGGGAAGTTAGAGCCCAGTGGGGCTTTGAGCCTCCTAATGTGAGCGTTCAACGCTAAACAGTGCGCCCTCCCCCATTCACCCACGCTAAACAGTGTGCCCCTCCCCCATTCACCCACCGTAAACAGTGCGCCCCTCCCCCATTCACCCACGCTAAACAGTGCGCCCCTCCCCCATTCACCCACGCTAAACAGCGCCCCCCCCCGTTCACCAACGCTAAACAGTGCGCCCCTCCCCCATTCACCCAGCGTAAACAGCGCGCCCCTCCCCCATTCACCCACGCTAAACAGTGCGCCCCTCCCCCATTCACCCAGCGTAAACAGTGCGCCCCTCCCCCATTCACCCACCGTAAACAGTGCACCCCTCCCCCATTCACCAACGCTAAACCGTGCGCCTCTCCCCCATTCACCCACCCTAAACAGCACGCCCCTCCCCCATTCACCCACGCTAAACAGTGCGCCCCTCCCCCATTCACCCACGCTAAACAGTGCACCCCTCCCCCATTCACCCACGCTAAACAGTGCGCCCCTCCCCCATTCACCCACGCTAAACAGTGCACCCCTCCCCCATTCACCCACGCTAAACAGTGCACCCCTCCCCCATTCACCCACGCTAAACAGCGCCCCCCCCCCATTCACCCACGCTAAACAGTGCGCCCCTCCCCCATTCACCCACCCTAAACAGTGCACCCCTCCCCCATTCACCCACCCTAAACAGCGCCCCCCCCCATTCACCCACCCTAAACAGCACGCCCCTCCCCCATTCACCCACCCTAAACAGCGCGCCCCTCCCCCATTCACCCACTGTAAACAGCGCGCCCCTCCCCCATTCACCCACCCTAAACAGCGCGCCCCTCCCCCATTCACCCACGCTAAACAGCGCCCCCCCCCCATTCACCCACCCTAAACAATGCACCCCTCTCCCATTCACCCACCCTAAACAGTGCGCCCCTCCCCCATTCACCCACCCTAAACAGCGCCCCCCCCCATTCACCCACCCTAAACAGCACGCCCCTCCCCCATTCACCCACCCTAAACAGCGCGCCCCTCCCCCATTCACCCACTGTAAACAGCGCGCCCCTCCCCCATTCACCCACCCTAAACAGCGCGCCCCTCCCCCATTCACCCACGCTAAACAGCGCCCCCCCCCCATTCACCCACCCTAAACAATGCACCCCTCTCCCATTCACCCACCCTAAACAGCGCCCCCCTCCCCCATTCACCCACCGTAAACAGTGCGCCCCTCCCCCATTCACCCACCCTAAACAGCGCGCCCCTCCCCCATTCACCCACCCTAAGCAGCGCGCCCCTCCCCCATTCACCCACTGTAAACAGCGCGACCCTCCCCCATTCACCCACCCTAAACCGTGCGCCCCTCCCCCACCCCCATTCACCAACCCTAAGCAGTGCGCCCCTCCCCCATTCACCCACTGATGCCCGATTACCCGAGCCCGGGAGCGCTCCGCATATTAACCGCAGGCACCGCCGACTATCTTGTACGCATTGTACCATCTGCTGCTGCTCGATGGGACAGTTAATTGCTGCCTTCAGGGGTGTCTCGGTTGCTCGGCAACACATTACATCTCGGATCAAAGACTGTTTTTAAATTTGCTTTGAATTAGTTGGTGAATAGGAGCAGGAAACAGTCTGTGGCCGGCAGTCCTCTAACAGACACCGTGACATCCCATCCCACACTCTTGCACCGCTCGTAAGGGTCAGAATCTCCTGCTCTGAGGGTCTCCCCCATAGGTCAGAGGGTCGTAGGCAGACTCGAGCACAAAAATCCAGGTTTGAACCCACGACCTTCGGACCCGAGCAACTGAGCCATGAGTGACCCACAGTAAAGGGATGTCCATGATCGGGCTAATGGTCACATGGAGGATCAACTCCAACATGGACTGCTTCAGCCAAACAACCTGCTTCAGTGTGAAAACTCTGTAATTTGCTGCTGAAACCTTTATCCGTGCCTGCGTTAACTCCAGACCTGACTATTGTGATGTTCACCTGGCTGGCTATCCATCTTCCACCCTCTGTGTAAACTTGCTGCCTGTGTCCTAACTCGCACCCAGTCCCACTCACCCATCAGCCCCTGTGCTCACTGCCCTGTGTCCTAACTCGCACCCAGTCCCACTCACCCATCACCCCCTGTGCTCACTGCCCCGTGTCCTAACTCGCACCCAGTCCCGCTCACCCATCACCCCCTGTGCTCACTGCCCCGTGTCCTAACTCGCACCCAGTCCCACTCACCCATCACCCCCTGTGCTCACTGCCCCGTGTCCTAACTCACACCCAGTCCCACTCACCCATCACCCCCTGTGCTCACTGCCCCGTGTCCTAACTCGCACCCAGTCCCACTCACCCATCACCCCCTGTGCTCACTGCCCCGTGTCCTAACTCTCACCCAGTCCCACTCACCCATCACCCCCTGTGCTCGCCCGTGTCCTAACTCGCACCCAGTCCCATTCACCCATCACCGGCTGTGCTCGCTGCCCTGTGTCCTAACTCGCACCCAGTCCCGCTCACCCATCACCCCCTGTGCTCGCTGCACCGTGTCCTAACTCGCACCCAGTCCCGCTCACCCATCACCCCCTGTGCTCACTGCCCTGTGTCCTAACTCGCACCCAGTCCCACTCACCCATCACCCCCTGTGCTCACTGCCCCGTGTCCTAACTCACACCCAGTCCCACTCACCCATCACCACCTGTGCTCGCTGCCCCGTGTCCTAACTTGCACCCAGTCCCACTCACCCATCACCCCCTGTGCTCACTGCCCCGTGTCCTAACTCGCACCCAGACCCACTCACCCATCACCCCCTGTGCTCCCTGCCCCGTGTCCTAACTCGCACCCAGTCCCACTCACCCATCACCCCCTGTGCTCACTGGCCCGTGTCCTAACTCACACCCAGTCCCACTCACCCATCACCACCTGTGCTCGCTGCCCCGTGTCCTAACTTGCACCCAGTCCCACTCACCCATCACCCCCTGTGCTCACTGCCCCGTGTCCTAACTCGCACCCAGACCCACTCACCCATCACCCCCTGTGCTCCCTGCCCCGTGTCCTAACTCGCACCCAGTCCCACTCACCCATCACTCCCTGTGCTCACTGCCCCGTGTCCTAACTCGCACCCAGTCCCACTCACCCATCACCCCCTGTGCTCACTGCCCCGTGTCCTAACTCACACCGAGTCCCACTCACCCATCACCCCCTGTGCTCACTGACCCGTGTCCTAACTCACACCGAGTCCCGTTCACCCATCACCCTCTGTGCTCACTGCCCCGTGTCCTAACTCACACCGAGTCCCGCTCACCCGTCACCCCCTGTGCTCACTGACCTGTGTCCTAACTCACACCGAGTCCCGTTCACCCATCACCCTCTGTGCTCACTGCCAAGTGTCCTAACTTGCACCCAGTCCCACTCACCCATCACCCTCTGTGCTCACTGCCCAGTGTCCTAACTTGCACCCAGTCCCACTCACCCATCACCCTCTGTGCTCACTGACCCGTGTCCTAACTCACACCGAGTCCCGCTCACCCATCACCCCCTGTGCTCGCTGCCCTACATTGCCTCCCAGTCAGGCAACACCTCGATTTTAAAATTCCCATCCTTATCTTCAAATTCCTCCATGGCCCTCATCCCCTCCCTATCTTTGTAACCTCCTCCAGCCCCTGTAGCCCTCCGAGATCTCTGCACTCCTCCAATTCCGGCCTCTTGCGCATCCCCGATTATCATCGCCCCACCATCGGTGGCCGTGCCTTCAGCGGCCCCAAGCTCTGGAACTCCCTCCCTAAACCTCTCCGCCTCTTTTTTTCCTCCTTTTAAGATGCCCCTTAAAACCTCCCTCTTTGGCCAAGCTTTTGGTCGCCTGCCCTAATGTCCCCTCACGTGGCTCGCTGTCCGGTTCTGTTTGATAATCGCCCGTGTGAAGTGCCTTGGGACATTTTACTACATTTAAAGGCGCTATATAAATGCAAGCTGTTGTCTACATCAACACAACAAGTAACAAGCGATGCTTTTCTACACTTGCTTCAGCAGAGGGTCGAAGGTCACGAGTGTCGTTGCGCAGTTCATCTGACTCCCCGAGGGGCAGTGAGGAGTCCGACGGTGAAGCAGCGGGAGAGCGAGAGCGCGCCCTTGCCGAAGACGAGCCGGCCCACGCGACTGCCGAA
Organism: Pristiophorus japonicus; assembly: GCF_044704955.1. Taxonomy (NCBI): domain Eukaryota; kingdom Metazoa; phylum Chordata; class Chondrichthyes; family Pristiophoridae; genus Pristiophorus; species Pristiophorus japonicus. Next base: position 4,764,495 of record NC_091984.1, on the reverse strand, counting down.
GAAGTGGGAACAGCTCCGGGATCACCGGAGCAGGGCGGCCGTGAGCCCAGGGCCGCAAGCGACGGCGAGAGGGGCGACGAAAAAGTCCCGGAAGGAGGGGCCTCGGTGGAGGTGGCGGAAGAGATCGCGGAGCAAACCGGCGCGGTGCCGGCGGGAGAGGATGGGCCCGCGTCGGTAACGGCCGGGGACACCCAGGGAAAAGCTGTCAGCGGCAGAGAGGTGGAAGAGGGGCGGGAGGCGAACGTCAGTCGAGAGATCGGCGGCGTGGAAGGGACCGGGGGTCCTGTAATTGCTGTGGAGGTCCATGTCAGAAAGCCCGAAGACACAGCTTTGGACGTTTGCGCTGCGGAACTCTGCGAGTCTGGGAGATCCGCTGCGGGTAAGTAAAGTCAGACTGCCCCGACCCTGCCTTGTTTCCTGCATGTGGTGTCCCCAGCTCCTGCCTCACTTTTAGTTACAGTGTTGATCATGGCTGCATTTCCCCAAACCCAAAACACAGTCACAGCCTGAAGAGATGCAGTTACAACATGTCAATTAAAACTGCGTCGCATGGAGGGTTTAGTCTTCCCTGCGTGTGTCCAGTGATGAGAAAACACATCTGCTTTTGCAAAGATTTGAGCTAATTATGACCAGTCGTTTTTGGTGTGTGTTTGTGTAAAGAGCTGTGGTGAATCTCATAGAATGTGCATCTGCGCTCAATAAATATTAGGTGGATTTTACAGCCCAGAAACAGGCCATTGGGCCCAGCGCTCCGTGCCGGGGTTTATGCCCCACCGCTCCGTGCCGGGGTTTATGCCCCACCGCTCCGTGCCGGGGTTTATGCTCCACACCAGCCCCCTCCCACCCCTCTCCATCTCCCCCTATCCCCATATCCTTCTATTCCTTTCTCCCTCGTGTGTTTATCCATCTTCCCCTTAAATGCATCGATACTATTCACCTCAACCCCTCCCTGGGGCAGCGAGTTCCACATTCTCACCGCTCTCTGGGTAAAGAAGTTTCTCCTGAATTCCCCATTGGATTTATTAGTGACTGTTTTATACTGATGGCCCCGAGTTCTGGTCTCCCCCACAGGTGTAAACTCATCTATCTGTAAATCAAACCGCTTCATAATCTATCAGGTCACCCCTTAGCCTTCCCTTTTCTCGAGACTAGAGCCCCAGGCTGTTCATCCTTTCCTGATCGTTATAAGCTCTCAGTTCTGGTATCATCCTTGTGAATCTTTTTCTGCACTTTCTCAAGTGCCTCTATATCCTTTTTATAATATGGAGACCAGAACTGTTCTAACCTTCCATTCCTTTCTCCCTCATGTGTTTATCTAACTTCCCCTTGAAATATGAACGAATGGGTTCAGATAGTGGATCCCTGGAGATGATGGAGTATAAATTAATCTTTGCCGGAGGTGCTGAATTCTGATTCGCTATCGCCCAATGCTCTCTGCCACCCAAGACCAAGTTATGTCCCCTTGAGTTCGACAGATTTCTGTTCAGGACAGAATGTAATATTCCTGGTGATAATTAACACAACGTGTTTGCAATTCTTCGTTCTGCTGTCTTACCCAAGGGGCTTAACTGTCTTGCTCACGGGGGTAACCCGCATTTTTAACCAGGTTAGCAACTTGGTCAAAATAGCACGTGGAGGTATTTCAAAGGGAGGCAGTGTGGGTTTAGACCCACCTTCGCAACACAAAGTTCCTGTAAATCAAAAGTTGCTGCTCGATTTACCCAACAAAGGACTGATCGCACAGTGCCCCACGAGACTGGTCACCGTACAAACCATCTTATCGAGGATTGAGAAACTGCTGAATCTGAGTAAGCAGCACTGCTCACACCAGGTCTAATCCAGGATAGACTCTAGACTCAGATTTAGCCGAAAACATTAGGCTATTCTTGTTGTGAAACCTGGTCACAACAAGTCCTCTTGGTTTGGTGCAATATGACTTGTCGCCCCCATCCCTCAGCCCATCCACATCTTTATTTACAAAGCTGTGCTCCCTCTCCCCCTCCCCCTCCTCTCCCCCTCACCCTCCTCTCCCCCTCACCCTCCTCTCCCCCTCACCCTCCTCTCCCCCTCCCCCTCCTCCTACCCCTCCTCCCCCCCTCCCCCTCCTCCACCTCCCCCTCCTCCACCTCCCCCTCCTCTACCTCCCCCTCCTCTCCACCTCCTCTCCCCCTCCCTCTCCCCCTCCCTCTCCCTCTCCCTCTCCCCTCCCCTTCCTCTCCCCCCTCCCTTTCCCCCTCCCCCTCCCCCTCCCCCTCTCTCCCTCACCCTCCTCTCCCCCTCACCCTCCTCTCCCCCTCCCCCTCCTCCTACCCCTCCTCCCCCCCTCCCCCTCCTCTCCACTTCCTCTCCCCCTCCCTCTCCCCCTCCCTCTCCCCCTCCCTCTCCCCCTCCCTCTCCCCCTCCCTCTCCCCCTCCCTCTCCCCCTCTCTCTCCCCCCCTCTCTCCCCCTCCCCGTCCCTCTCCCTCTCCCTCTCCCTCTCCCCCTCCCCCTGCTCTCCCCTCCTCTCCCCCTCCCTCTCCCCCTCCCCCTCCCCCTCCTCCCCTCCCCCTCCTCCCCCCTCCCCTCCTCTCCCCTCCCCCTCCTCTCCCCCTCCTCTCCCCCTCCTCTCCACCTCCCCCTCCTCCCCCCCTCCTCTCCCCCTCCCCCTCCTCTCCCCCTCCCCCTCCCCCTCCCCCTCCCCCTCCCCCTCCTCTCCCCCTCCCTCTCCCCTCCCCTCCTCTCTCCCTCCCCTTCTCTCCCCCTCCCCCTCCCCCTCCCTCTCCCCCTCCCCCTTCTCCCCCCTCTTCGCCCCCCCTCCCCCTCCCCCTCCTCCCCCCTCTTCCCCCCCCTCCCCCTCCCGTGCCCTCCCCCTCCCGTGCCCTCCCTCTCCCATGCCCTCCCTCTCTCTCGTCTCTTTCCCTCGTCCCCTCTCCTCCCCTCTTCCCCCTTGCTCCTTGGTGCTTCGTGTCTTTGAGCCCAGCACTTATTCCCCCTCTCCCTGCTCCAACCTGGCCCCTACCCCCCTGTTTTGGGATGTCTTTGCAACGTTAAAGGTTGAAATTATTGTGATAAACCTGTGGGGATAAAGATCCACAGCTTACTGCTTAACTGAGGGGACAACGACGAGTTAAATAGCGGACGAGGGAAGACGGGGCTTGGATTTAAAAGGGTGAATATTTTAAGGAGCAAGGACAAGTTGGAAATTCCACAGCTGTGGCCCAAATCTCCGACCAGGTGAACCGGGAACATGGATGGGAGTGCTGGCCAACAGGAGTCCTCAACATGTGGCACGGGCCGAGGGTTTCAGCGGCAGATGAGCAGAGGCAGTGTAACCCTTACCAATGTTCGCCTTGATGTGTGTAACCCTTGCCGTTAAATGGCAGTGGCAGAGAGCTGCATTTCTATCAGATAACCACAAGCTCCCTCTCTCATTGTATTGTATTGTATTGTATTGTACCCAAACCAGGCGAATTGTGCCATTTGCTTGTTGTATCCCACTTGATATATTTTTGTTTTGCATTTCACCTGCTCGGTGTGTTGTGTATTGGTGATTCCGTTTTTTTTTAGGTTTTAGTGTCTGCGTTGTGCAGCAAGTACTAAACAGGGAGCTGCCGATTGGTCGCGACGATGGTACTGGACTCCCATTCTCCACAGGGTTAGGGGGGGGGTTTCCCACTGTATCGGGGGCTGGTTGGTAACGTTGTGCAGTGGCTACAGTTACTCAACTCGTCGCCCAGAGGGGGCGAGTTCAAATCCCACCAGGTCAAGTTGCAAATTGACGTCAGTAAGATCTGGTACTCGGTGGCAAGGCTCGCACTAGGACAAGATGACCGTGGAAGCCATTCTTTTTTTGTAAGTGGACTGAACCGGCTGACTCATGTCCTTACAGGCCCTCATTCCCCCCGGTCGGGCCTACTTGTGACTCCAGTCCACGCCCCAAGTGGTTAACGCTTCATGATCCTCTGAAATACGAACTCAAGAAGTAGGCCCACTATCATCTTCTCAAAGGGCATCTGGGGGATGGGCAATACATGCAGGTCTTCATAGAATCATCACATCATTGAATGGTTACAGCATAGAAGGAAGCCATTCAGCCTGTTAAGCCCATGCTGGCTCTCTGCAAGAGCTTAAGAACATAAGAAGCAGGAGTAGGCCATTTGGGCCCTCGAGCCTGCTCCACCATTCAATAAAGATCATGGCTGATCTGATCATGGACTCAGTTCCACTTCCCCGCCCGCTCCCCATAACCCTTGACTCCCTTATCGCTCAAAAATCTGTCTATCCCCGCCTTAAATATATTCAATGACCCAGCCTCCACATCTCTCTGGGGCAGAGAATTCCACAGATTTACAACCCTCTGAGAGAAGAAATTCCTCCTCATCTCAGTTTTAAATTGGCGACCCCTTATTCTGAAACTATGCCACTAGTTCCAGATTCCCCCATGAGGGGAAACATCCTCTCTGCATCTACCCTGTCCAGCCCCCTCAGAATCTTACACATTTCAATAAGATCACCTCTCATTTTTCTAAACTCCAATGAGTATAAGCCCAACCTGCTCAACCTTTCTTCATAAGACAACTCCTTCATCTCCGGAATCAACCCAGTGAACCTTCTCTGAACAGCCTCCAATGCAAGTATATCCCTCCTTAAATACGGAGACCAAAACTGTCGCAATACTCCAGGTGTGGCCTCACCAATACCCTGTACAGTTGTAGCTTTTATACTCTATCCCCCTTGCAATAAAGGCCAACATTCCATTTGCCTTCCTGATTACTTGCTGTACATGTATACTAACTTCTTGTGTTCCATGCACAAGGACCCCCAGGTCCCTCTGTACAGCAGCATTTTGTAATAATTTGAAAAATAATGTGCTTTAGTTAGTCCCTTTCCCCATAGCCCTGCAATTTTTTTTCCTTCACGTACTTATCCAACTCCCTTTTGAAAGCAGTGATGGAGTCTGCCTCCACCACCCTCTCAGGCAGCGCATTCCAGATCCTAACCATTCGCTCGTGTCGCCTTTGGTTCTTTTGCCAATCACCTTAAATCTGTGACCTCTGGTTCTCCACCCTTCCACCAATGGGAACAGTTTCTCTCGGTCTACTCTCTCCAGACCCCTTGTGATTTTGAGCCTTGCCAGCAACACCCACATCCTGCGAATGAATAAATACAAAACAACTGAACAGACTAGAGTTACTGTAAAACACCAGGCTCAGGAACAAATTGCATTATTCGCTTCATAAACGGGGAAATGAAACACAAATAAATAAGGAAAGAAACGTTTGACAAAAAGAGGCAATTGGGTCCCGATTTTTAACTGCGGGCGGATTCCCCGTTCAGGCCCAGAGTTAAAATTACAGTTGGGTCTCAGTGATGTCATCGGACCACAACATGCCCACGTGAAGAAGGACCCTGTAGGTTCGGGGCGCCTGTCCTTGCTGCCTGCTCAGGAGAGCGGGTTCCAATCGCCGATGTTGTGATCATGGCATCTCTCGGGCAGGTTATAGCCGGGGCGAGTTTAACTACCCGCCCGCCAGGTTTCTGCTGAGCGACTCGGGTTAAAATCCCCCCCAATTTCTCTCACAAGACTTAGTCCTTGGCAGGTTTTGACCGATATTTGGGATGCGGATAATGGGGATTCAGCGTTCCGATATATGGATATAGCTATTACTGATCCTCTCTTGTAAGTTACATGATGTAGATTTACTGACTTATTCAAGGTTGATTGTACTTTGACTAATTCTGATGCAGCAATAAATGCAGATTATGGGCAGATGTGTATGAAATAACGGCCTTTTTAATATGCAAACACTCATTATTGAGTGACATATAAACATGAGAACAGACTCGTGTTCGAAAGGCACATGATACAAATAACATGACTGAAAAACCGTAAGGGTTGGGGAAAGTACTTTTGATGCAAAGTATTCCTCCAGGCGAGCTTGGGAACATGTTCCCCCAACCGCTAGTTATCGCTAGGAATATTGGGAACAGGAGGAGGCCATTCAGCCACTCGAGCTGGCTTCTACCATTTTATCTGATCATCGCTGATTTGTATCTTAACTCCATTAACCCAGCTTGTCTCCATATCCCTCACTACCCTTACCCAATGAAAGTCTAGCGATCTCTGTTTCGAAAGTTCCAATTAACACCTCCTGCCACAACAGCTTTTTGAGAGAGCGAGTTCCAGATTTCCACAAAGCACTGTGATCCTGACATCACCCCTGAACGGCCTGGCTCTAATTTTAAGGTGATGACCCCTTGTTCTGGACTCCCCCTGACCAGAGGGAATTAGGTAGACTCCTAGAGAAACTATCAACTCCTTTGATCATCTTAAACACCTCGTTAGATCAGCCCTTTAATCTTTGAAACTCAAGGGAACAGAAGCCCAGTCTATGCAAACTGTCCTCATCATCTAACCCTTTCATCCCCGGTATCATAGAAACATAGAAAATAGGTGCAGGAGTAGGCCATTCGGCCCCTCGAGCCTGCACCACCATTCAATAAGATTATGGCTGATCATTCACCTCAGTACCCCTTTCCTGCTTTCTCTCCATACCCCTTGATCCCTTTAGCCGTAAGGGCCACATCTAACTCCCTGCCAGAAAACCAGAGAGGGAGATGAGGAGAAATGTTTTTACGCAGCGAGTTGTTGTGATCAGGAACGCGCTGCCAGAAAGTAACCTTCAAAAGGGAGTTGGATAAATACTTGAAGGGGAAAGATGTGCCGGGCTGTGGGGAAAGAGCGGGAAGTGGGACTGATTGGATCGCTCTGTCACAGAGCCGGCACAGGCACGATGGGCCGAATGGCCTCCTCCTGTGCTGTGAGATTCCGTGATTTGGATTTACATCGAAAGAACTTGACCCTTTATTCACCCTTAGTTTTCACCTCATTCCCGGGTATTGGGAGACTGAGTAAATGTGCAGAAATAAGTGCATCGCCCTGCCGACTGCTCCCTGTTACTGCTGCATGTGTTATTGCCGTGTGATGCATGGCCGGTATTTTCTGATTGTGTGAAAGTGTTGCCCTGTCTCACTTAAGTGTAGCATGAGCTGTGTGACGTTATGTGACGGTGTGTGGGGCGGGGGGGTGGGACACTGTGTGACTGTGTGTTGACTGGGTGGGTGGGGGGGTGGTGGGGAGGAAGGAAGGTGTGACTGTGTGTGTGGGAGGGGGGGGGTAAGTGTGACTGTCTGCCGGGGGGGTGACATTGTGTGACTGTGTGCGGGGAGAGGGTGTGTGACTGTGTGCGGGGGGGGTGTGACTGCGGGGGGGGGGTGGTGTGACTGTGTGCGGGGGGTGAGGTGTGACTGTGTGCGGGGCGGGAGAGGTGTGACTTTGTGCGGGGGGGGTGACTACGGGGGGGGGGGGGTGTGACTGTGTGCGGGGAGAGGGTGTGTGACTGTGTGCGGGGGGGGTGTGACTGCGGGGGGGGGGTGGTGTGACTGTGTGCGGGGGGTGAGGTGTGACTGTGTGCGGGGCGGGAGAGGTGTGACTTTGTGCGGGGGGGGTGACTACGGGGGGGGGGGGGTGTGACTGTGTGCGGGGGGTGAGGTGTGACTGTGTGCGGGGCGGGGGAGGTGTGACTGTGTGCGGGGGGGGGTGGGGTGTGACTGTGTGTGGGGGGGGCGGGGGAGGTGTGACTGTGTGCGGGGGGAGGTGTGACTGTGTGGGGGTGGCGGGGGAGGTGTGACTGTGTGCGGGGGGAGGTGTGACTGTGTGCGGGGGGGGGCGGGGGGAGGTGTGACTGTGTGGGGGGAGAGGTGTGACTGTGTGCGGGGCGGGGGAGGTGTGACTGTGTGCGGGGGGAGGTGTGACTGTGCGGGGCGGGTGGCGGGGGAGGTGTGACTGTGTGCGGGGCGGGGGAGGTGTGACTGTGTGCGGGGCGGGGGAGGTGTGACTGTGTGCGGGGGGGGGTGGGGTGTGACTGTGTGCGGGGAGAGGTGTGACTGTGTGCGGGGCGGGGGAGGTGTGACTGTGTGCGGGGGGAGGTGTGACTGTGCGGGGCGGGTGGCGGGGGAGGTGTGACTGTGTGCGGGGCGGGGGAGGTGTGACTGTGTGCGGGGCGGGGGAGGTGTGACTGTGTGCGGGGGGGGGTGGGGTGTGACTGTGTGCGGGGGAGGTGTGACTGTGTGCGGGGGGAGGTGTGACTGTGTGCGGGGGGAGGTGTGACTGTGTGCGGGGGGAGGTGTGACTGTGTGCGGGGGGAGGTGTGACTGTGCGGGGGGTGGCGGGGGAGGTGTGACTGTGTGCGGGGAGAGGTGTGACTGTGCGGGGCGGGTGGCGGGGGAGGTGTGACTGTGTGCGGGGGGAGGTGTGACTGTGTGCGGGGCGGGGGGAGGTGTGACTGTGTGCGGGGAGAGGTGTGACTGTGTGCGGGGCGGGGGAGGTGTGACTGTGTGCGGGGGGAGGTGTGACTGTGTGCGGGGGGAGGTGTGACTGTGCGGGGGGTGGCGGGGGAGGTGTGACTGTGTGCGGGGGAGGTGTGACTGTGCGGGGCGGGTGGCGGGGGAGGTGTGACTGTGTGCGGGGCGGGGGAGGTGTGACTGTGTGCGGGGGGAGGTGTGACTGTGCGGGGCGGGTGGCGGGGGAGGTGTGACTGTGTGCGGGGGAGGTGTGACTGTGTGCGGGGCGGGGGAGGTGTGACTGTGTGCGGGCGGGGGAGGTGTGACTGTGTGCGGGGGGGGGGAGGTGTGACTGTGTGCGGGGGGGGGGAGGTGTGACTGTGTGCGGGGGGGGGGAGGTGTGACTGTGTGCGGGGGGGGGGAGGTGTGACTGTGTGCGGGGCGGGGGAGGTGTGACTGTGTGCGGGGCGGGGGAGGTGTGACTGTGTGCGGGGCGGGGGAGGTGTGACTGTGTGCGGGCGGGGGAGGTGTGACTGTGTGCGGGGGGGGGGAGGTGTGACTGTGTGCGGGGGGGGGGAGGTGTGACTGTGTGCGGGGCGGGGGAGGTGTGACTGTGTGCGGGGCGGGGGAGGTGTGACTGTGTGCGGGCGGGGGAGGTGTGACTGTGTGCGGGGGGGGGGAGGTGTGACTGTGTGCGGGGGGGGGGAGGTGTGACTGTGTGCGGGGGGGGGGAGGTGTGACTGTGTGCGGGGGGGGGGGCGGGGGAGGTGTGACTGTGTGCGGGCGGGGGGGGTGTGACTGTGTGCGGGGCGGGGGAGGTGTGACTGTGTGCGGGGGGGGGGGCGGGGGAGGTGTGACTGTGTGCGGGGGGGGGCGGGGGAGGTGTGACTGTGTGCGGGCGGGGGAGGTGTGACTGTGTGCGGGGGGGGGCGGGGGAGGTGTGACTGTGTGCGGGCGGGGGAGGTGTGACTGTGTGCGGGGGGGGGGAGGTGTGACTGTGTGCGGGCGGGGGAGGTGTGACTGTGTGCGGGGGGGGGCGGGGGAGGTGTGACTGTGTGCGGGCGGGGGAGGTGTGACTGTGTGCGGGGGGGGGGAGGTGTGACTGTGTGCGGGCGGGGGAGGTGTGACTGTGTGCGGGGCGGGGGCGGGGGAAGGTGTGACTGTGTGCGGGCGGGGGCGGGGGAGGTGTGACTGTGTGGGGGGGTGGGGTGTGACTGTGCGGGGGGGGGCGGGGGAGGTGTGACTGCGGGGGGGGGGCGGGGGAGGTGTGACTGTGTGGGGGGGGTGGTGTGTGTGGGGGGCGGGGGAGGTGTGACTGTGTGGGGGGGGTGGGGTGTGACTGTGCGGGGGGGGGCGGGGGAGGTGTGACTGTGTGCGGGGCGGGGGAGGTGTGACTGTGTGGGGGGGGTGGGGTGTGACTGTGTGCGGGGCGGGGGCGGGGGCGGGGGAGGTGTGACTGTGTGCGGGGCGGGGGAGGTGTGACTGTGTGGGGGGGGTGGGGTGTGACTGTGTGCGGGGCGGGGGCGGGGGGCGGGGGAGGTGTGACTGTGTGCGGGGGGAGGTGTGACTGTGTGCGGGGGAGGTGTGACTGTGTGCGGGGCGGGGGCGGGGGAGGTGTGACTGTGTGCGGGGGGGTGGGGTGTGACTGTGTGCGGGGGGGTGGGGTGTGACTGTGTGCGGGGGGTGGCGGGGGAGGTGTGACTGTGTGCGGGGGGGTGGGGTGTGACTGTGTGCGGGGGAGGTGTGGCTGTGTGCGGGGGGAGGTGTGACTGTGTGCAGGGCGGGGGGCGGGGGAGGTGTGACTGTGTGCGGGGGGGGGGGGAGGTATGTGATTGTGTGCGGCGGGGGAAGGGGATGAGGTTTGCTTTACCGTTTAAACTCGTGCAAACCACGATGCGCTTTGGCCGCAGTTTCTAACCTCCACCTTTGCCTTGTTTTTGCGATTCCCGTCTGTGAATTACCCCCTCCCCCCAACTCCTTCGTCGACTGCGATCGGCTTACGCTCCGTCTGCGACTGGCTTCTCCGCCCCCTTCACACCCACTCCCTCCCCAATCTGCCACGCGGCATCACAGGGCAACGCAAGTCCGTGCAGGAGAAAATCGCGAATGCCATTAAGGAAGGGCGGCGATGCAATTCTGAGCCGGAGCCCAGCGATTCCAGCACGGAAGAGGAGGATGTGCTGGCAAGCGGAGACGAGACGGAAAAGGGATCCGCACAATATCTGCAGAGTAAGTTACACACTTTCCCTTACACTCATCTTACGATCACATTGCACTAAATTATTCAGCAAAGTGATGAATGAGCAACAGAAAAAACTTGCATTTACACAGTGACATTTCACCACTTCAGGTCATTCCAAAGCGCTTTACAGACAACGAAGTATTTTATTTTTTTTGAAGTGTAGTCGCTGTTGCAATGTCGGTGAAACAGGACAACCAAATTATGCACCGCGAAATCCCTCTAACCGCAACGTGATAATGGGCAGATCGTCTTTGTTATTTAAGCCATGTTGGTTGAAGGACAAATAGTGACCCCAGGCAATTGGGGAGAACTCTCCCGCACTACTCCAAAATAGTGCTGGAGTATCTTTTACAATCACCTGATAGGTCTTGTAAGAAGATTTGAATCGGACAACCAAATTTATGGGCTGCAACTCGATCCTTTTACAGTGTTTGACCAATCTGCAAAAGGACATAGACAGGCTAAGTGAGTGGGCAAAAATTTGGCAGATGGAGTATAATGTTGGAAAGTGTGAGGTCATGCACTTTGGCAGAAAAAAAATCAAACAGCAAGTTATTATTTGAATGGAGAAAGATTGCAAAGTGCCACAGTACAGCGGGACCTGGGGGTACTTGTGCATGAAACATAAAAGGATAGTATGCAGGTAAGCAAGTGATCAGGAAGGCCAATGGTATCTTGGCCTTTATTGCACAGGGGATGGAGTATAACAACAGGGAAGCCTTGCTACAGCTATACAAGGTATTGGTGAGGCCACACCTGGAATACTGCGTGCAGTTTTGGTTTCCATATTTACGAAAGGATATATTTGCTTTGGAGGCTGTTCAGAGAAGGTTCACTAGGTTGATTCCAGGGATGAGGGGGTTGACTTATGAGGAAAAGTTGAGTAGGTTGAACCTCTACACATTGGAATTCAGAAGAATGAGAGGTGATCTTATCGCAACGTATAAGATTATGAGGGGGCTTGACAAGGTGGATGCAGAGAGGATGTTTCACTGATGGGGGAGACTAGAACTAGAGGGCATGATCTTAGAATAAGTGGCCGCCCATTTAAAACTGAGACGAGGAGGAATTTTTTCTCAGAGTTGTAAATCTGTGGAATTTGCTCCCTCAGAGAGCTGTGGAAGCCGGGATATTGAATAAATTTAAGACAGAAATAGAGTTTTTTAAACAATAAGGGGATAAGAGATTATGGGGAGCGGGCGGGAAAATGGAGCTGAGTCCATGATCAGATCAGCCATGATCTCATTGAATGGCGGAGCAGGCTCGAGGGGGCGTATGACCTACTTCTGCTCCTATTTCTTATGTTCTTGTAAGTCTTCGACGCATGCAGTGTCTTTAAGCTGAATAGGAATGTAATGTCCCTTGATCCTTTTGATCCTGACACTCTACAAATTGTCAAGGAAAGCTCAAGATCTTTATAGGTCTCTAGTCACACACACTGACCTTGCTGATTCATTATGCCATGATGAACATTGTTGTGAACAAGACCCCCAGAACTACTTCCTAGGTTAGGGAGGACCAGGGGTCACGAGTTATGTAGGGCCAGATCTAGTTTAGATGCTAGGAGGTGGTTCCCAGAGACTAGTGGACATCTGGAAGAGGGTGCAGATCGTGTGGTGGATGCCGACTTATTGAATTCCTTCATGTGAGAGCTGGACCTGTTTCTGGCGGGGGCAGAGATCACCTCTTGCAGAAGGGTAGGTACTGCAGGAAATTCAGGGCCAGAGTGATCTAGACTAGTTTCAATTGCCCAGATGGGTCGCAGAGGAATTTCCGAGATTGTTTGTTCCCAAATTGACCTGGGTTTTTAATCAGTTTTTTTGCCCAGGAGATCACATAGTTTCGGGTGGGGTGGAGAGGACAATATGTATTGTATTACACAATGTATCGGGATTGTGTGGGACAGGCTGGATGGACCAGATAGTCTTTACCTGTCCGTCATTGTTCGTATGGTCGTAGGTTCGGAAAACATCCAGATGCTCGTTATGTTTAATATTAAGCCGGTCACTAATTATCCTGAGCTCATTGTCCCATCTCCTTATGTCATCATCACAGGCAGTCCCTCGGGATTGAGGAAGACTTGCTTCCACTCCTGGTGAGTTCTTTGGTGGCTGAACAGTCCAATACAAGGGCCACAGACTCTGTCACGGGTGGGACAGCCATTCGTCGGGGGAAGGGTGGGTGGGACTGATTTGCCGCGTGCTCCTTCTGCTGCCTGCGCTTCAGGCTCTCGGCGTTGAGATTCGAAGAGCTCAATGCCCTCCCGGTGCACTTTCTCCACCTAGGGCGGTCTTCAGCCAGGGACTCCCAGGTGTCCGTGGTGATGTCGCACTTTATCAGGGAGGCTTTGAGGGTATCCTTGTAATGTTTCCACTGCCCACCTTTGGCTCGTTTGCTGTGAAGGAGCCCCGCATTTGCTTAGGGAGTCTCGTGTCTGGCATGCGAACCATATAGCCTGCCCAGCGAAGCTGATCGAGTATGGTCAGTGCTTCAATACTGGGGATGTTAGCCTGGTCAAGGACACTGATGTTGATGCGCCTGTCCTCCCAGGGGATTTGCAGGATCTTGCGGAGACATCGTTGGTGGTATATCTCCAGCGACTTGAGGTGTCTACTGTACATTGTCCATGCCTCTGAGCCATACAGGAGGGCGATGTTGAATCGCCGCATCATTATTACTACAGCGCTGTGGACCTTGAACTTGGTGGTAGATTTTCGGGCCTGGTCTTCGAACACTCTTTTCCTCAGGCGGTTGAAGGCTGCACTGGCACACTGGAGACGATGTTGAATCCCCGCATCAATGTCTGCCTTTGTTGATAAGAGGCTCCCAAGGTAAGGGAAGTGGTCTACGTTGTCCAGGGCCGCACCGTGAATCTTGATGGCTGGGGGGGCTGTGCTGTGCGGCGAGGACAGGCTGGTGGAGGACCTTTGTCTTATGGATATTAAGAGTAAGGCCCATGCTTTCATATGCCTCTGTAGTTGCCGCAGTCGGACTTGTCCCCTTTTTTAAAGATGGTCACGAATACTGCATCTCTGAGAACCCCCGGCATACTCTCCTCCCTCCAGATGAGAGAGATGAGGTCATGTATCCGCGCCAACAGTGCCTCTCCGCCATACTTCAATTCCTCAGCATGGATTCCATCCGCATCCGTAGCCTTGTTTTTAAGCTGACTTATGGCTTTTTCTACCTCGTGCAGTGTTGGGGTCTCACTGAGGTGGTGGCGGGTAACATGCTGCAGGATGGAGTCGAGAACACTTGGGTCAAAGGCAGAGTCTTGATTGAGGAGATCTTCGAAGTGCTCCTTCCAGCGGGCCCTGACTGCCTCAGTGTCCTTGATGAGTGTTTCCTCCGTTCTTGGCCAGCAGTGGGGTGGGGCCTTGGGAGTTTGGGCCGTAGGTGGCCTTGACTGCAGTGAAGAATCCTCGCATATTGTGGCTGTCTGCCAGTTGTTGTATCTCCTGTGCTTTCTCCATCCACCATCTGTTCTTTAGGTCCCGGGTTTTTGTTGGACCTCAGCCTTGAGTTGTCAATGATGCTGCTTTGCTGCTCCCAAGTTGGATTGATGTTTAAGGCTCAGAAATGCTTTGCGCTTGCGATCTATTAGTTCTTTGATCTCCTGATCATTTTCATCAAACCAGTCCTGGTGCTTCCTGGTTGAGTGACCAAATGTCTCTTCACAGGCACTGGTTATAGAGGCCTGGAGGGCAGACCAAGCGCTGTGGGCATTCAGCATCTCAGGGTCATCAAGGCACACCAGGTTAGCTGTGAGGCGCTGGCTGTGTAGGGCTCTCTTAGCTGGGTCTCTCAGTGCCCCGGCATTGACTTTTTTGTGGCACTGCTTCTGCTGTCCCCTTCGCTTTGGGGCTATGTTAATGTTGATGATGGATCGGATTAGGCGCTGGTCTGTCCAGCAGTCGTCAGCTCCTGTCATGGCGCGGGTGATGTGCACATCCTTGCGATCCCTGGCTCGGACGATGGCATAGTCAAGCAGGTGCCAGTGTGTGGAGCGAGGGTGTTGCCACGATGCCTTATATTTGTCCCTCTGGTGGAGCAGGGTGTTGGTGATGCCAAGTTCATGTTCAAGACATTTTGTCAGGAGTAGGGTACCGCTGGAGTTGGCTTTCCCTACCCCCTCTCTGCCAATCACGCCTCCCCAGAGGGCTGTGTCTTTGCCGACACTGGCATTAAAATCACCCAGGAGGATCAATTTGTCACCCGTGGGGACGCGGGACAAGGATATCTCGAGGTTGGAATAAAAACCCTCTTTAGCCTCATCCGTTGCATCGAGTGTGGGGGCGTACGCACTGATGACTGAGGCGCATTGGTTCTGGGATAGGGTGATACGAAGAGTCATGAGGCGTTCGTTAATCCCGCAGGGGGAGTCTTTGAGGCGGTCATTTTTGATGGCGAAGCTGACTCCGTAGAGGCAGCATTCTGCCTCTGGTTTCTCTTTCCAGAAGAAGGTGTAACCTCCACCTTGTTCCTTGAGCTGGCCTTCCCCTGCCCGCCGGGTCTCGCTTAGGGCGGCGATGTCGATGTCAAAACATCCAAGTTCCCGGGCAACTTTGGCGGTGCGGCGTTCCAGCCTGTTGCTGTTGAGGGTGTCCATGAGGTTCCTGACATTCCAGGTCCCGAACTTCATATTAACGAAGTGGAAGGTGCCTGTGCGTAAGTTCTTTTAACGTGGGGTGGCCGCTGCACACCAGCAATAGACGGCTTGGGAATTACAGAACAAGTCATACTCTCAACATCATACATATTGACCAATATCCCAGACTCCTCCTCCACCATCCCTGGGTATATCCTGTCCCACCGGCGGGACAGACCCACCCGAGATGGTGGCACAGTGGTATACCGGTGGGAGGGAGTGGCCCTGGGAGTCCTCAACATTGACTCTGGACCCCATGAAGTCTCATGGCTTCAGGTCAAGCATGGGCAAGGAAACCTCCTGCTGATTACCACCTACCGCCCTCCCTCAGCTGATGAATCAGGACTCCTCCATGTTGGACACCACTTGGCAGAAGCACTGAGGGTAGCAAGGGCACAGAATGTACTCTGGGTGGGGGACTTCAATGTCCATCACCAAGAGTGGCTTGGCAGCACCGCTACTGACTGAGCTGGCCGAGTCCTGAAGGATATAACTGCCAGACTGGGCCTGCGGCAGGTGGTGAGAGAACCAACACAAGGGGAAAACCTAATTGACCTCGTCCTCACCAATCTACCAGACACCGATGCATCTGTCCATGACAGCATTGGGAGCAGCGACCACCGCATAGTCATTGAGGAGATGAAGTCCTGTCTTCATAGCGAGAGGATTTGAGTATAGGAGCAGGGCGGTTTTACTGCAGTTGTAGAGAGCCTTGGTGAGGCCACACCTTGAATATTGTGTACAGTTTTAGTCTCCTAATCTGAGGAAGGACATTCTTGCTATTGAGGGAGTGCAGCGAAGGTTCACCAGCCTGATTCCCGGTATGGCAGGACTGACATATGAAGAAAGACTGGATCGACTAGGCTTATATTCACTGGAATTTAGAAGAATGAGAAGGATTCTCATAGAAACATATAGAATTCTGACGGGACTGGACAGGTTAAATGCAGGAAGAATGTTGCCGATGTTGGGGAAGTCCAGAACCAGGGGTCACAGTCTAAGGATAAGGGGTAAGCCATTTAGGACCGAGATGAGGAGAAACTTCTTCACTCAGAGAATTGTGAACCTGTGGAATTCTCTACCACAGAAAGTTGTTGAGGCCTGTTCGTTAGATATATTCAAAAGGGAGTGAGATGTGGCCCTTACGGCTAAAGGGATCAAGGGGTATGGAAAGCAGGAACGGGGTACTGAAGTTGCATGATCAGCCGTGATCATATTGAATGGTGGTGCAGGCTCGAAGAGCCGAATGACCTACTCCTGCACCTATTTTCTATATTTCACACGGAGGACACCCTCCATCGTGTTGTGTGGTACCATCACCATGCTATATCAAAACAGATCTAGCAGCTCAAAACTGAGCATCCATTAGGCACTGTGGACGATCAGCAGCAGCAGAATTGTATTCCACCACAATCTGAAACCTCATGGCCTGGTATTATCATCAAACCAGGCAACCAACTCTGATTCAATGAGGAGTGCAGAAGAGCATGCCAGGAGCAGCACCAGGTATATCTGAAACTATGGTGCCAACCCGGGGAAGCTGCAACACTGGACTACACGCATGCTATAGACAGAGCTAAGTGATCCCACATCAACGGATAAGATCAAAGTTCTGCAGCCCTGCCACATCCATTCATGAATGGTGGTGGACAATTAAACAACTAACGAGGAGAAGGCTCCATGATTATCCCCATTCTCAATGATGACGGAGCCCAGCATGTGGGTGCAAAAGACAAGGCTGAAGCGTTTGCAACCATCTTCAGCTAGAAGTGCCGAGTGGATGATCCATCTCGGCCTCCTCCTGAGGGCCCCACCATCACAGAAGACAGTCTTCATCTAATTCGATTCACTCCACGTGGTATGAAGAAATGGCTGAGTGCACTGGACACAGCAAAGGTTATGGGCCCCAACAACATCCTGGCTGTCGTGCTGAAGACTTGTGCTCCAAAATTGGCCACACCTCTAGCCAAGCAGTTGCAGTACAGCTACAACACTGGCACCTAACCAACTGTGATATATTCTTACTGTTATTTATGCAACACAATGTAACCAGCATTCCACTGCCATCAGAGGGTGTATCTATTGGAGTCCCAAGGGATCCCAGCATCCCTTGGGAGCACTGTATATAAGTAGGCCTCCCAAGCTGTACCTGCACTCTGGAGTCTAAATAGAGGAGCTAAGGTCACACTTACTCATTGCATACAGTACTCGGTTTCATCCTTTATTATGAGCATAATAATTGGCGACGAGGTAATGAACAACCGCGCGAAAATGCAAAGAACTGTCAGTATCCTGGCGAAATTCTCAGAAGGAGATGATTGGGAGGCCTTCATGGAGAGACTCGACCAATACTTCGTGGCCAATGAGCTGGAAGGGGACGAGAATGCTGCCAAAAGGCAAGGCGATCCTCCTTACCCTCTGTGGGGCAACAACCTCTGGCCTCATGAAAAATCTTCGAGCTCCAGTAAAACCAACAAACAAATCCTATGAAGAATTGTGTACGCTGGTCCGGGAGCACCTAAATCCGAAGGAAAGCGTTTTGATGGCGAGGTATCAGTACTACACGTGTCAGCGGTCGGAGGGCCAGGAAGTGGCGATCTACGTTGCCGAACTAAGGCGCCTTGCAGGACTTTGCGAATTTGATGGATTCCTTGAACAAATGCTAAGAGACTTTTTTGTGTTTGGCATTGGCCATGAGGTAATCCTTTGCAAACTATTGACTGTTGAAACACCGAATCTGAGCAAAGCCATAACGATAGCCTAGGCATTTATGTCCACCAGCGATAACCCCTAACAAATTTTGCAGCATAAAGAGGTTTCGGCTAGTACTGTGCACAAAGTAACGTCGTTTTCGAGCAGGAATATACATGGCAAAATGTACACGCCGGCTGCTGCATGACCTCAGATGACCCAGAGTCCGCCATCAATTGTTAATGCGAGGCAGTTAACACCTTGTTGGCATTGTGGAGGTGATCATCGGCCCCATCAATGTCACTTCAAGCACTATGCGTGCAATGGTTGCAGAACAATGGGACACCTTCAGCGAATGTGCAGGCGAGCTGCAAACCCTGCAAACTACCACATTGTAGAGGAAGATGGATCAGGCTGAACTAGAGACTCAAACCGAGGAGGCAGCAGTGTACGGGGTACACACCTTCACCACGAAATGTCCAGCGATTATGTTGAAATTCGAACTGAAGGGAATTCCAGTATCCATGGAACTGGACACAGGTACGAGTCAGTCCATAATGAGCAAAAAGGCCTTCGGCAGGCTGTGGTGCAACAAGGCACACAGGCCCAAGCTTAGCCCCATTCACACCAAGCTAAGAATTTACACCAAAGAGCTGATCCTTGTAATTGGCAGTGCAGAAGTCAAAGTCTCCTATGATGGAGCAGTGCATGAACACCCACTATGGATTGTGCAGGGGATGGCCCCACACTGTTTGGCAGAAGCTGGCTGGGAAAAATCCGCTGGAAGGACGACATCCGAGCGCTTCCGTCTGTCGACGACGCCTCATGTGCCCAGGTTCTGAGCAGATTTCCATCGTTGTTCGAGCCAGGCATTGGAAGTTTCTCATTGGCGAAAGTGCAGATCCACTTGGTTCCCGGTGCATGACCCATCCACCACAAGGCACGGGTGGTACCGTTTATGATGCGAGAGAAAATGGAAATTGAGCTGGACAGGCTGCAGCGAGAAGGCATCATCGCGCCAGTGGAATTCAACGAGTGGGCCAGTCCGATTGTCCCGGTACTCAAAGGTGATGGCACGGTTAGAATTTGTGGGGACTATAAAGTAACGATTAACCGTTTTTCACTACTGGATCAGTACCCATTACCCAAGGCAGACGACCTATTTGCGACCCTGGCTGGAGGAAAGACATTCATCAAGTTGGACCTGACCTTGGCCTACATGACGCAGGAGCTGGAGGAATCTTTGAAAGGCCTCACATGCATCAACACGCACAAAGGTCTGTTCGTCTATAACCGATGCCCGTTCGGGATTCGCTTGGCCACGGCAATTTTCCGACAGAACATGGAGAGCCTGCTAAAGACAGTTCCGCGCACCGTGGTTTTCCAGGATGACATATTGGTCACAGGTCGGGACACCATCGAACACTTGAAGAATCTGGAAGAGATTCTAAGTCGGCTAGATCGCGTGGGACTCAGGTTGAAAAGCTCGAAGTGTGTTTTCCTGGTGCTTGAGGTCGAGTTCTTAGGGAGAAGAATCACGGCAGATGGCATCAGATCCACCGAAGCCAAGACGGAGGCCATCAAAAATGCGCCGAGACCACAGAATGTGATGGAGCTGCGGTCATTCCTCGGACTCCTCAATTATTTTGGTAATTTCCTATCCGGTTTAAGCACCTTGCTAGAACCTCTACATGTGTTGCTATGCAAGGGAGATGACTGGGTATGGGGGGAATCACAAGAGACTGCTTTTGAGAGAGCCAGAAATCTGTTATGTTCCAACAAACTGTTTGTCTTATATGATCCTTGTAAACGTTTAGTGCTAGCTTGCGATGCATCTTCGTATGGGGTTAGGTGTGTGTTACAACAATCTAATGAATCGGGAACATTGCAACCAGTCGCTTATGCGTCGAGGAGTTTGTCCAAGGCCGAAAGGGCCTAAAGTATGATTGAAAAAGAAGCTCTGGCATGCGTATACGGGGTTAAAAAAAAATCCGTATCTGTTTGGGTTTAAGTTCTTGTTAGAAACTGACCATAAGACATTCATATCGCTATTCTCAGAGAGCAAAGGTATCAATACCAATGCCTCTGCTCGCATCCAATGATGGACGCTTACGCTGTCTGCATATAACTATGTAATTCGCCACAGGCCAGGCACAGAGAACTGCGCTGATGCTCTCAGTTGGCTACCATTTCCCACCACCTGGGGTGGAAATGGCACAGCCTGCAGACTTGCTCTTGGTGATGGATGCATTTTAAAATGAAAAGTCACCCGTTATGGCCCGCCAGATCAGGACCTGGACCAGCCAGGATCCTTTACTGTCTCTTGTAAAAACAAAACTGTGTCCTCCATTGGAGTTGGTCCAGTGTCCCAGCAGAGATGCATGAAGAGATCAAGCCGTTCTAGTGACGTAAAGACGAAATGTCCATACAGGCGGACTGTCTTTTTGTGGGGTAATCGCGTGCTTTTGCCCAAGAAAGGCAGGGAAACTTTCATATGCGACCTACACAGTACCCACCCAGGCATAGTAATGATGAAATCTATAGCCAGATCCCATGTGTGGTGGCCCGGCATCGACTCAGATTTGGAGTCTTGCGTGTGCCAATGCAACACTTGCTCTCAACTGAGTAATGCACCCAGGGAGGCACTGATAAGTTTGTGGTCATGGCCCTCCAAACCGTGGTCTGGGATCCATGTTGACTTCGCTGACCCATTTCTAGGCAAAATATTTTTGGTTGTTGTGGATGCTTATTCAAAATGGATTGAGTGTGTAATAATGTCTGTAAGCACATCCACTGCCACCATTGAAAGCCTACAAGCCATGTTTGCCATGCGTGGCCTGCCTGATGTCCTCGTCAGCGACAATGGGCTATGCTTCACCAGTGCTGAATTCAAGGAATTCATGACCCGCAATGGGATCAAGCATGTCACATCTGCCCCGTTCAAGCCCACATCCAACGGCCAGGCAGAACGGACAGTCCAAGCAAAGTATGAAATGCGTCTCGGAAGGCTCCCTGCAGGCCTGCCCGTCCCGAGTCCTGCTCAGCTACCGTACTAGACCCCGCTCACTCACCGGGGTTCTCCCAGCCGAGCTGCTCATGAAAAGGGCGCTCAAAACAAGGCTCTCTCTAGTCCACCCTGATCTCTAGGATCATGTCGAGAGCAGACGGCATCAATAAAGCATGTACCATGATCACGCAAATTTGTCACGCGATATTGAAGTCAATGGCCTTGTATTTGTACTCAACTATGGACATAGTCACAAATGGCTTGCTGGCACTGTCATAGCCAAAGAAGGGAGTAGAGTGTTTCAGGTCAAACTCGCAAATGGACTAACTTGCAGAAAGCATTTGGACCAAACCAAACTACGATTCACAGACTGCCACGAGCAACCTGAAGAGGACACCACCAACTTCGACCCTCCGACACACACACAACCGACATCACGGTTGACCACGAAGCTGAACTAATCATCCCCAGCAAGGCTAGCTGCACAGCAGCCCAGCGAAGGCCCAACCAACTCACCTGCACCTGCATTTGTACCGAGACGATCGACGAGGGAACAGAAAGCCCCAGATCGTCTCACCTTGTAAATAAGTGTGCTATTGACTTTGGGAGGGAGGGAGTGATGTTATATATGCAACACTATGTAACCAGAGGATGCATCTGTTGGAGTGCCAAGGAATCCCAGCATCCCTTGAGAGCACTGTATATAAGCAGGCCTCCCATGCTGTACCGAACTCTGAAGTTAGAATAAAGAGACCAAGGTCACACTTACTCACGTCTACAGTACTCAGTTACATTGCTTTATTTGAGACATAACACGACATATCACTAAAGAGCACACTACACATCAGTAGTGGGGAAAATGTTGGAATTATTAAAGATGAAATAACAGCGCATTTGGAAAGCAGTGACAGGATCGGTCCAAGTCAACATGGATTTATGAAAGGGAAATCATGCTTGACAAATCTAGAATTTTTTGAGGATGTAATTAGTAGAGTGGACAAGGGAGAACCAGTGGATGTGGTGTATTTGCACTTTCAAAAGGCTTTTGACAAGGTCCCACACAAGAGTTTGGTGTGCAAAATTAAAACACGTGGTATTGGGGGTAATATACTGACGTGGATAGAGAACTGGTTGCAGACAGGAAGCAGAGAGTCGGGATAAACTGGTCTTTTTCAGAATGGCAGGCAGTGACTAGTGGGATGCCGCAGGGCTCAGTGCTGGGACCCCAGCTATTTACAATATACATTAATGATTTAGATGAAGGAATTGAGTGTAATATCTCCAAGTTTGCAGATGACACCAACTGGGTGGCAGTGAGGAGGACGCTAAGAGGCTGCAGGGTGACTTGGACAGGTTAGGTGAATGGGTAAATGTGTGGCAGATGCAGTATAATGTGGATAAATGTGAGGTTATGCACTTTGGGGGCAAAAACACAAAGGCAGAATATTATCTGAATGGCGGCAGATTAGAAAAAGGGGAGGTGCAACGAGACCTGGGTGTCATGGTTCATCAGTCATTGAAAGTTGGCATGCAGGTACAGCAGGCGGTGAAGAAGGCAAATGATATGTTGGCCTTCATAGCTAGGGGTTTTGAGTATAGGAGCAGAGAGGTCTTACTGCAGTTGTACAGGGCCTTGGTGAGGCCACACCTTGAATATTGTGTACAGTTTTGGTTTCCTAATCTGAGGAAGGACGTTCTTGCTATTGAGGGAGTGCAGCGAAGGTTCACCAGACTGATTCCCAGGATGGCTGGACTGTCATATGAGGACAGACTGGATCGACTTGGCCTTTATTCACTGGAGTTTAGAAGGATGAGAGGGTATCTCATAGAAACATATAAAATTCTGATGGGACTGGACAGATTAAATACAGGAAGAATGTTTCCGATGTTGGGGAAGTCCAGAACCAGGGGACACAGTCTAAGGATAAGGGGTAAGCCATTTAGGACTGAGATGAGGAGAAACTTCTTCACTCAGAGTTGTTAACCTGTGGAATTCCCAGCCACAGATAGTTGTTGATGCCAGTTCGTTGGATATATTCAAGAGGGAGTTAGATGTGGCCCTTAGGGCTAAAGGGATCAAGGGGTATGGAGAGAAAGCAGGAAAGGGGTACTGAGGTGAATGATCAGCCATGATCTTATTGAATGGTGGTGCAGGCTCGAAGGGCCGAATGACCTACTCCTGCACCTATTTTCTATGTCTCTATGTTTCCATGGCTCTTAACAGAAAACTGTCATCATGTGACCTTGCCACATGATCCTTTATTATTTACAGCAGCAGTTGCATTACCACAGTAGTCCACTGGATGGAGCAGTAGTCCAATAGGTGGAGCTCTATTACACCTCTCCCTCCGTAATGAAGAAGTAATCGTAACAAAATAACTATTATTCATAACTTGCATGGTTATACACAACAAAAGATAAGGACTTATTTTTCGATATTTCTAAATTAAACTAAACCACTAGTTTTCTATTTCGAAGTGGATACCTTCACTCTTGAACAGAACTTTCCAAACTTGGTGTCGAATTTAGACTCATTCTAGGCTGATCCTGAGAAGAGTTTGTCTCCAAGGGCAACCCTTGATCTACATTTTGACTCTCTACAACTTCAGACTGTTTGTCTGCTCGACTCAGACTCAGACTTAATTCTGACTTTCTCTTGGACGTGTTTCAATACACCTGATGTAGGATGTAGTACTCTACTTGCAACAACACTATCTGACTCATCAGAAATAATCGAATCATTCCAAATTTCAACTCCTTCCACATCTGTAGGTAAAATATGATCAATGTGAACAAACCTAACCTTTCCATGATCAAACAACTTGACCAAATATGTGCGAGGACCACATATCTTCACCACTCTTCCTGCTAACCACTTTAACCATTTATGGTGATGATTCTTCACTCTAACCTTCTGATGCAATTTCACACTGCTCTCTCTTACTCTATCCTCTATCATGACTCTCTGTCTTACATAAGAACATAAGAACATAAGAATTAGGAACAGGAGTAGGCTATCTGGCCCCTCGAGCCTGCTCCGCCATTCAACAAGATCATGGCTGATCTGGCCGTGGACTCAGCTCCACTTACCCGCCCGCTCCCCGTAATCCTTAATTCCTTTATTGGTTAAAAATCTATCTATCTGTGATTTGAATACATTCAATGAGCTAGCCTCAACTGCTTCCTTGGTCAGAGAATTCCACAGATTCACAACCCTCTGGGAGAAGAAATTCCTTCTCAACTCGGTTTTAAATTGGCTCCCCCGTATTTTGAGGCTGTGCCCCCTAGTTCTAGTCTCCCCGACCAGTGGATTCTGCCTCTATCTTGTCTATCCCTTTCATTATTTTAAATGTTTCTATAAGATCACCCCTCATTCTTCTGAACTCCAACGAGTAAAGACCCAGTCTACTCAATCTATCATCATAAGGTAACCCCCTCATCTCCAGAATCAGCCTCGTGAATCGTCTCTGTACCCCCTCCAAAGCTAGTATATCCTTCCTTAAGTAAGGTGACCAAAACTGCATGCAGTACTCCAGGTGCGGCCTCACCAATACCCTATACAGTTGCAGAAAGACCTCCCTGCTTTTGTACTCCATCCCTCTCGCAATGAAGGCCAACATTCCATTCACCTTCCTGATTACCTGCTGCACCTGCAAACTAACTTTTTGGGATTCATGCACAAGGACCCTCAGGTCCCTCTGCACCGCAGGCATGTTGTAATTTCTCCCCATTCAATTAATATTCCCTTTTACTGTTTTTTTTTCCCAAGGTGGATGACCTCACATTTTCCGACATTGTATTTTATCTGCCAAACCTTAGCCCATTCGCTTAACCTATCTAAATCACTTTGCAGCCTCTCTGTGTCCTCCACACAACCCGCTTTCCCACTAATCTTTGTGTCATCTGCAAATTTTGTTACACTACACTCTGTCCCCTCTTCCAGGTCATCTATGTATATTGTAAACAGTTGTGGTCCCAGCACCGATCCCTGTGGCACACCACTAACCACTGATTCCCAACCTGAAAAGGACCCATTTATTCCGACTCTCTGCTTTCTGTTAGCCAGCCAATTCCCGATCCATGCTAATGCATTTCCTCTGACTCAGCGTATCTTTATCTTCTGCAGTAATCTTTTGTTTGGCACCTTATCGAATGCCTTTTGGAAATCTAAATACACCACATCCATCGGTACACCTCTATCCACCATGCTCATTATATCCTCAAAGAATTCCAGTAAATTAGTTAAACATGATTTCCCCTTCATGAATCCATGTTGCGTTTGCTTGATTGCACTATTCCTATCTAGATGTCCCGCTATTTCTTCCTTAATGATAGCTTCAAGCATTTTCCCCACTACAGATGTTAAACTAACTGGCCTATAGTTACCTGCCTTTTGTCTGCCCCCTTTTTTTAAACATAGGCGTTACATTAGCTGCTTTCCAATCCGCTGGTACCTCCCCAGAGTCCAGAGAATTTTGGTAGATTATAATGAATGCATCTGCTATAACTTCTGCCATCTCTTTTAATACCCTGAGATGCACTTCATCAGGACCAGGGGACTTGTCTACCTTGAGTCCCATTAGCCTGTCCAGCACTACCCCCCTAGTGATAGTGACTGTCTCAAGGTCCTCCCTTCCCACAGTCCTGTGACCAGCAATTTTTGGCATGGTTTTTGTGTCTTCCACTGTGAAGACCGAAGCAAAATAATGTTTAAGGTCTCAGCCATTTCCACATTTCCCATTATTAAATCCTCCTTCTCATCTTCTAAGGGACCAACATTTACTTTAGTCACTCTTTTCCGTTTTATATATCGGTTAAAGCTTGGTCCTCTTAATTGTTTCTCTTCTACTGACTGTGCCAAGCTCGGCTTTAACAACGAGAACCTGGTTTGTGTTTGAGAACCAATTCTGATGGTGTTCTACCAGTAGTTGTATGAGGAGTATTACAATAAGTAATTTGAAAATTTGCTAGTTTGTGGTCCAACGGCAACTGCCGTTTCTTTGGATTTGGATCCAACATTTGCTTGATGAGGGCATGTTTTATAATTTGTACAGTGCGCTCTGCTGAACCATTTGAAGCAGGGTGGTACATTGGAACCTTGGTATGTTTCACACTGTTTCTGCTCCTGAACTGTGCAAATTCTTCTGAACAAAATTGTGGCCCATTATCAGACACAAATTCTTCTGGGAGGCCATATGAAGAAGACAATCTTCACAAATTTACTTATTTTCCGCATCGGAAACACCTCTACCCACTTCGAATGACTATCAATCACAATGAACAATTGCTGTCCTTCTAGCTCAGTAAAATTTACATGTAACCTTTGCCATACCCTGGGAGGCCATTTCCATGGCTGTAATGGCACTGATGATGGAACATTTAAAATAATGAAAGGGATAGACAAGATAGAGGCAGAGAGGTTGTTTCCACTGGTCGGGGAGACTGGAACTCAGGAGCACAGCCTCAAAATACGGGGGAGCCAATTTAAAACCGAGTTGAGAAGGAATTTCTTCTCCCAGAGGGTTGTGAATCTGTGGAATTCTCTGCCCAAGGAAGCAGTTGAGGCTAGCTCATTGAATGTATTCAAGTCACAGATAGATAGATTTTTAACCAGTAAGGGAATTAAGGGTTACGGGGAGCGGGCGGGTAAGTGGAGCTGAGTCCACGGCCAGATCAGCCATGATCTTGTTGAATGGCGAGCAGGCTCGAGGGGCTAGATGGCCTACTCCTGTTCTTATGTTCTTATGTTCTTATGTTTCTTGCTTACCGATTGACCGACTAACGATGTACTCCATATCTTTATCTATGCCTGGCCACCATATGTAACTGTGTGCAAAACTCTTGGTCAAGCACATTCCCAGGTGCTGGTCATGAAGATCTCATAATAATTTGGACCTGAACTTATTTGGAATAACTACTCTTGCTCACCACATGATACAATCGTTATTGACCGATAATTCATTCCTACCAACAAAGTATGGATGAATATCTTTCTCTGATATTTGGTTTGGCCAACCATTTGCTATGTAATCATACACCCTTGACATCTTCTTCTTAGGCAGTCCCTCGGAGTCGAGGATGACTTGCTTCCACACTAACATGAGTTCTCAGGTGACTGATGAGTCCAATGCGGGACCTACAGTCTCTATCACAGATGGGACACATGGTGGTTGGAGGGATGGGTGGGTGGGGTGCTTGGGTTGTCGTGCGCTCCTTCCACTGTTGTGCTTGGCTTCCGCTTGCTCCCGGCGAAGAGACTCGAAGTGTTCGGCGCTTTCCCGGATGCTTCTCCTCCACTTTGGGCGGTTTTGGGCCAGGGATTCCTGGGTATCGGTGGGGATGTTGCACTTTTTCAAGGAGGCTTTGAGAGTGTCCTTGAAGCGTTTCCTCTGCCCACCTGGGGCTCGCTTGCTGTGTCGGAGCTTGATTGGAGCACTTGTTTTGAGAGTCTAGAATCGGGCATGCGGGCTATGTGGCTTGTCCATTGGAGCTGATCGAGCGTGGTCAGTGCTCCCATGCTGGGGATGTTGGCCTGAGCGAGAACACTGATGTTGGTGCATCTGTCCTGACAATGGATTTACAGGATCTTACGGAGGCTGCGTTGGTGTTTACAATATACATAGACTGTTTACAATATACATAGATGACCTGGAAGAGGGGACAGAGTGTAGTGTAACAAAATTTGCAGATGACACAAAGATTAGTGGGAAAGCGGGTTGTGTAGAGGACACAGAGAGGCTGCAAAGAGATTTAGATAGGTTAAGCGAATGGGCTAAGATTTGGCAGATGGAATACAATGTCGGAAAATGTGAGGTCATCCACCTTGGAAAAAAAAACAGTAAAAGGGAATATTATTTGAATGGGGAGAAATTACAACATGCTGCGGTGCAGAGGGACCTGGGGGTCCTTGTGCATAAATCCCAAAAAGTTAGTTTGCAGGTGCAGCAGGTAATCAGGAAGGCGAATGGAATGTTGGCCTTCATTGCGAGAGGAATGGAGTACAAAAGCAGGGAGGTCCTGCTGCAACTGTACAGGGTATTGGTGAGGCCGCACCTGGAGTACTGCATGCAGTTTTGGTCACCTAACTTAAGGAAGGATATACTAGCTTTGGAGGGGGTACAGATTCACTAGGCTGATTCCGGAGATGAGGGGGTTATCTTATGATGATAGATTGAGTAGACTGGATCTTTACTCGTTGGAGTTCAGAAGGAACATTTAAAATAATGAAAGGGATAGACAAGATAGAGGCAGAGAGGTTGTTTCCACTGTTCGGGGAGACGAGAACTAGGGGGCACAGCCTCAGAATATGGAGGAGCCAATTTAAAACCGAGTTGAGAAGGAATTTCTTCTCTCAGAGGGTTGTGAATCTGTGGAATTCTCTGCCCATAGAAGCAGTTGAGGCTAGCTCATTGAATGTATTCAAATCACAGATAGATAGATTTTTAACCAATAAGGGAATTAAGGGTTACGGGGAGCGGGCGGGTAAGTGGAGCTGAGTCCACGGCCAGATCAGCCATGATCTTGTTGAATGGCGGAGCAGGCTCGAGGGGCTAGATGGCCTACTCCTGTTCCTAATTCTTATGTTCTTATGTTCTCCCGTGCTTTGAGGTGCCTGCTGTACATAGTCCATGTCTCTGAAGCCTATAGGAGGGCGGGTATCACCACTGCTCTGTGGATCACGAACTTGGTGCTGGGTTTGAGGTCCTGGTCTTCAAACACCCTCTCTCTCAGGCGACCGTAGGCTGCACTGGCACACTGAAGGCAGTGTTGGGTTTCATCAACATCTGCCCTTGTTGGCAGTAGGCTCCCAAGGTATGGAAAATGGTCCACGTTGTCCAAGGTCTGGTCATTGATCTTGATAACCAGGGGCAGTGCTGTGTGGCGGGGGCAGATTGGTAGAGGACCTCTGTCTTACGGATGTTTACTGTAAGGCCCATACACTCATATGCTTCGGTGAAAGCGTTGACGATGGTTTCGAATTCGACCTCTGTGCACAAACGCAAGCGTTGTCTGCGTACTGTAGTTCAATGACAGAGGATGGGACGACCTTGGATCCGGACTCGAGGCGACGGAGGTTGAACAGTTTCCCGTTTGTTCTGTAGATCAGTTCCGCTCCAGCGGGGAGCTTGCTGAGGGTGAGATAGAGCATTGTAGCAAGGAAGATCGAGAAGAGCGTTGGTGCGATGACACAGCCTTGCTTGACCTCGGTCCGTTTATGGATTCGGTCTGAGGTGGATCCATTGGTCAGGATGCTTGCATGTCGTCGTGGAGCAGGCGGAGGATCGTGATGAACTTTTGAGGGCAGCAGAATTTGAGGAGGACACTCCATAATCCCTCCGATTGATGGTGTGGAAGGCCTTTGTGAGGTCAAAGAAGGCCATGTACAGAGGTTGGTGCTGCTCCCTGTATTTCTCTTGAATTTGATGCGTGGTGAAGATCATGTCCATTGTGTCCCTTAGAGGGCGGAATCCGCATTGCGATTCTGGGAGGAGCTCTTCAGCCACTGGGGGAAGGCGATTGAGGAGGATTTTTGTCATGACTTTCCCGGTGGTCGACTGCAGGGAGATTCCTCTGTAATTACCACAGTCGGACTTGTCACCTTTCTTGAAGATGGTCATGACTACGGTGTCTCTGAGCTCCCCTGGCACGCTCTCCTCCTTCCAAATAAGAGAAATTAGTTCATATATTCACGCCAATAGTGCTTCTCCACCAAGCTTTAGTGCTTTGGCGGGGATTCCATCTGCTCCTGAAGCCTTGTTGTTCTTCAGTTGTCTGATGGCATTTTAAACCTCGTGCCGGGCTGGGGTGGCGGGTAGCATGCTGCAGAATGGAGTCGAGGACACTCGCATCGAAGACAGAGTCTCGGTTAAGGAGATCCTCAAAGTACTTCTTCCAGTGGGCACTGACTGCCTCTCTGTCTTTGATGAGTACCTCACTGTTCTTGGCCCTCAGTGGGGTAGGACCTTGGGTGCTTGGGCCATAGGTGGTCTTTGACTGCGCTAAAGATCCTCGCACGTCCTGGTTGTCGGCTAGTTACTGGATCTCCTGCGATTTCTCCACCCACCATTTGTTCTTTAGGTCGCGGGTTTTACGTTGGGCCTCGGTCTTCAGAAGTCTGTAGAGCTGCTTCTGTAGGACTTGTTGTATGAGGAGAGATTGGGTCAACTAGGCCTGTATTCATGAGAGTTTAGAAGAATGAGAGGGCATCTCATTGAAACGTATAAAATTCTGATGGGGTTGGACAGACTGGATGAAGGGAGGATGTTTCCCCGGGGCTGGGAAGTCTAGAACAAGGGGTCACAGTCTCAGTATACGGGTAAGAAATTTCGGACCGAGATAAGGAGACATTTTTTCACTCAGAGGGTGGTGAACCTGTGGAATTCTCTCCCACAGAAGGATGTAGAGGCCAAGTCACTGAATATATTTAAGAGGGAGATAGATTTTTGAAACAAAAGGCATCAAGGGGTATGGGGAAAAAGTGGGAATATGGTGTTAAGATAGAGGATCAGCCATGATCATATTGAATGGTGGTGCTGACTCGAAGGATCGAATGGCCTACTACTGCTCCTATTTTCTATGTTTCTATGCTTCCTTGCTCTCGAGTTGTGTTGCTGTTTGCAGTTCAAGAATGCCTTGAGCTTGCGGCTTATTAACTCCGGGATCTCCTGGTCGTTCCCGTCGAACCAGTCTTGATGTTTCCTGGTGGAGTGACCAAGCATTGCTTCACAGGTACTAATTATGGAGGCCTTGAGAGCAGACCGGGCACTGTGGACACACTGCGTTTCCGGTTCACGGGAAGTCATCAGGTTGGTTGTGAGGCGCTGGCTGAATACGGCTTGCTTAGCAAGGTCTTTGAGAGCTCCAGCGGTGATTTTCCTGCAGCAGCGTTTCGTTTGCTGCTGCTGTTGTGGGGCTACATTGATAGAAATGACAGAGCAGATTAAACGGTGGTCTATCCAGCAGTCGTCAGCTGCTGTCATAGCGCGGGTGATGCAGACCTCCTTGCGGTCCCTCGCTCGGACGATGACGTAGATGCCAGTGTTTGGAACGAAGGTGTGGTCATGAGGCCTTGTACTTGTCTCTCTGATGGAACGAAGTGTTGGTTATGTCAAGGCCATGTTCTAAGCATTTTGTCAGGAGGAGGGTACGACTGGAGTTGGTTTCCCCTACCCCCCCCCCCTCTGCCGATCACACCTCCCCAGAGGTCAGTGTCCTTTCCAACTCTGACGTTAATGTCGCCAAGGAGGATCAGCTTGTCGGCCGTTGGGACTCAGGACAGGGATTGTTCAAGGCCGGAGCAGCATGCCTCTTTGATCTCGTCTGTAGCTTGCAGTGTTGTGGCGTACATACTGATGACCGTAGCGCACTGGTTCTGGGCAAGGGTGAGCCGAAGATGTCATGAGGCGTTAGTTTATCCAGCAAGGGGAGTCTCTGAGATGGCCAACTAGCTCATTGTTTTTGGCGAAGCCTACTCCAAGGAGGCGCCGTTCTTCCTCTAGTTTACCTTTCCAGAAGAAGGTATAACCTTGTTACTTGAGCTGGCCTTCCCCTGCCCACTGAGTCTTGCTTAGGGCGGCGATGTCTATGTCTCATCATCTAAGTTCCCGGGCAATGATAGCAGTACGGTGTTCCGGTCTGTCGCTGTTGGGATTGTCCATGAGGGTTCTGATGTACCAGGTCCCGAACTTCATCTTAAAGTGTGGAAGATGCCTGTGTGTGAATTCTTTTAACGTGGGGTGGCCGTTGCACAACAGCTACCACACGGGCTTGACAGTGCAAGGTCTTGATCCAATGGCAAGGGGTTCCAAGATGATTGGAGACCAGGCTCCACTGCATGTGCCTAGTATACACACACACACATTCCTACTGTTCTTCCTCCTTCCCACAGGTCCTCTCTCCCTGGGATTCATAGGACGCAGTGTAGGCCTCCCAACCTCGCTGTTGGCCCGTACTGTGCCTTCCCTGGGCTTCGATCCTGCTGCTGGTCCATGCTGCCCCGCTCCCGGCATCACTCCTGGGCCCTGACCTCACTCCTGGGCCCTGACCCTGCTGCTTCTCCCGACTGTGCTCCAAAATATGCAGCCAATCAGCTACCTGGTTTCCGGTGACGTCACATTTCGATTCTGTCCCCCTCTAGGATTGGCTCGCACTGCTCCCGGCAATGGCTAGCTCCTCCTCCTATCCCCGCTGTTGCTGGGATCTCCACCCTTTGACATAACTGGGTCACGCTTGGTTGCTCTACCAATCTCTTCAGCTGTGACTGGCAGTTCATCAACGTATGAAAAATAGAACACTTCTTCCCTATTTCGTGTAACTTGTGATGGTGATGGCAACCTGGACCCAGCATCAGCAATACCCTCTGACTTAGGTACAACAACAATGGGTGTAGACCAATTCCTTCGATCTACCTCAGAGATAATGTTTCTAATCTTTTGAGTTCTTGCTCAACTTTCTCCTTGAGTGCATATGGTAAGGGATGTGGCTTGTAGTAAACTGGTCTTGCATCCTTCTGCGCTCTGACACTCGCCTTGAAGCCTTGAATCAGACTGTCTGTTTCACGGAACACCTTCGGATACTGCTTCATGACGTCATCTTTCGATGCCAAGTTCGTTTCCACACGAAAAGTCTTACTCTAATCCAGCTTCAGTGATTCCAACCAATTTCTACCTATCAAGGCAGGCTAGTCTCCTGCCACAAATATGAGAGGCAAGCTCGGAAACTGATCCTTGTATTTCACCGGTATGGTGATACGTCCTACCACAGGAATGGTCTCCCCTGAATGGCCTCGCAGCTTTATCATAACTTGTCGAGATGTAGCGATTTCATTACTACGCTCACGGATGCACCAGTGTTGATTTCCTTGGGTATCCTGCTTCCTGCAACGTCTACTTGGATGACGATACTTTGCGAATGGTTGTTAGATACCCTCGTGCTTCTGATGCCGTGTATGTCCAAACTCTCGAGTTCAATTACTGTTACCTTGGCCAGTTGCTGAGGCCTTGGGGCCCAACTGCCTTTTACTTTAACATGCCGGCGATTCGCCTCGGTTGCGTGATGACTGGAAATAGTGCAAATTTCTCAGGAGTATTGGTAGGCCATAATCCATCGACATAACAGTCTGACGAGCCAAATCAAAAGTCAAGCAAGGGGTTGTCAACATCTTTTTTCTGATTGCTTCAGTTTTCATCCCACAAATAAAGCAGTCATGCAATGCTCGGTCCTGGAAGTTTCTGAAATTACAGAGAATAGATAGCTTTTTTAAAGCTGTAATGTACTCACTGATGCCCTCGTCAATTAATTGATCACATGTTCCAAAACGATAACTTTCAGCAATTTCCAGGGGCTCAGGACTGTAGTGCTGTTCCAACTTGGTTAGAATCTCTGTCAGTGGTGTGTGCTTTGGCTTGATGGGAACAAGCACGTTTTTCAGGGTTTCATACACCTCGGGGCCTGCTTCAGTCAAGAAACTAGTCTCGTTTTCTTTCTAAAACCACCCGGTTACGGTTTTCATCATCGGATACTATTCGGGGTGAAAAACATTTCTAGCTGCTCCACATTTGGTCGTGATGGAACTCATCCAAGCTCCCTATTATTCCCATAGGCGTGACCATCTGGACTCTGGCAATGTCGACCATTCAGCCAAACATGCTTGTAATTTACCATAGATTTTTAGGTGTTTTTACAAAACAAAGAACCTCTCTAAGTATCTCTGTTGGTTGGCAGGCACATCTACCAACAAAATTTTCAGCTAGGGAATCCAGAAATCCTCATCATCAATGTGATATATTCTTACTACATCACTAACAAACACACTACGCAAGATGGCGCTTAACAGAACACTGTTATCATGTGACGCTGCCACAGGATCCTTTTATTATTTACATCAGTAGTTGCATTACCACAATAGTCCACTAGGAGGAGCTCTATTACGCTGACAATGTGGACAATTGCCCAAGTATGTCCTGTCCACAAAAAACAGGACAAATCCAATTGTGGCCAATTACCACCCCATCAGTCTACTCTCAATCATCAGCAAAGTGATGGAAGGTATCATCGACAGTGCTATCAAGTGGCACTTGCTCGCTGATGCTCAGTTGGGAGTCCGCCCGGACCACTCGGCTCCAGACCTCATTACAGCCTTGGTCCAAACATAGACAAAAGAGCTGAATTCCAGAGGGGAGGTGAGAGTGACTGCGCACGACATCAAGGCAGCATTTGACAGAGTGTGGCATCAAGGAGCCCTAGTAAAATTGAAGACAATGGGAATCAGGGGAAAAACTCTCCAGTGGCTGGAGTCATACCTCGCACAAAGGAAGATGTTTGTGGTGGTTGGAGGCCAATCATCACAGCCCCAGGACATCGCTGCAGGAGTTTCTCAGAGCAGTGTCCTAGGCCCAACCATCTTCAGCTGCTTCATCAATGACCTTCCTCCATCGTAAGGTCAGAAGTGGGGATGTTCACTGATGACTGCACAGTGTTCAGTTCCATTCACAACTCCTCAGATAATGGAGCAGTCCATGCCCGCATGCAGCAAGACCTGGACAACATTCAGGCTTGGGCTGATAAATGGCAAGTAACATTTGTGCCACACAAGTGCCAGGCAATGACCATCTCCAACAAGCGAGAGTCTAACACCTCCCTTTGATATTCAACAGCATTACCATCACCGAATCCCCCACCATCAACATCCTGGGGGTCACCATTGACCAGAAACTTAACTGGACCAGCCACATAAATACTGTGACAACAAGAGCGGGTCAGAGGCTGGGTATTCTGTGGTGAGTGTCTCACCTCCTGACTCCCTAAAGCCTTTCCACCATCTACAAGGCACAAGTCAGGAGTGTGATGGAATACTTTCCACTTGCCTGGATGAGTGCAGCTCCAACAACACTCGAGAAGCTCGACACCATCCAGGACAAAGCAGCCGCTTGATTGTCACCCCATCCACCACCTTCAACACTCACTCCCTCCACCACCGGTGCCCCCTGGCTGCTGTGTGTACCATCTACAAGATGCACTGCAGCAACTCGCCAAGGCTTCTTTGGCAGCACCTCCCAAACCCGTGACCTCTGCAGGTGCATGGGAACACCACCACCTCCAAGTTCCCCTCCAAGTCACACCCCATCCTGACTTGGAAATATATCAGCCGTTCCTTCATCAGCTCTGGGTCAAAATCCTGGAACTCCCCCCCCCCCCCGCCCACCCCCTTAACAGCACTGTGGGAGTACCTTTACCACAGGGACTGTAGCAATTCAAGAAGACGGCTCACCATCTGCTCGAGGGCAATTAGGGCTAAGTAATAAATGTCAGCCTTTCCAGCGATGCCCTCAACTTGAGAATGAATTAAACCAAAATGTATGTATATATCACTGGTTGCAATTGCAACTTGACGAGTTTATACAGGCTGTATCCATTCTATATATGGACATGGGGATCCATAATGTTTTCAAAGGAAAATTGTCGTTTAATTTAAGAATGTGTGTGTGAGGATACAGCACTAGAAGCAATGTGCATTACATGGAAACATAGAAAATAGGTGCAGGAGTAGGCCATTCGGCCCTTCGAGCCTGCATTCAATGAGTTCATGGCTGAACATGCAACTTCAGTACCCCATTCCTGCTTTCTCGCCATCCCCCTTGATCCCCCTAGTAGTAAGGACTACATCTAACTCCTTTTTGAATATATTTAGTGAATTGGCCTCAACAACTTTCTGTGGTAGAGAATTCCACAGGTTCACCACTCTCTGGGTGAAGAAGTTTCTCCTCAATGAGTCATGTCAACGAGTAGCACAACTGGTGGGAGGAGGTTGGTGTGGAGCATAAACACCGGCACGTACATTCTGAGAGATTCTATGTAACAGCTGCACATCGCATGATGACCTTTGGATTGTTCTGGGATCCACTTTTCAGGCACTTCCATTTGAAAAGCCAGAATGTAGAGGAGGGACCGAAGGGGCTGCATTGAAGGAATTTGGGGTACTTCTGTAGAAGCCATTGTTTTCAATGTGAATCCAGTTTCTCCAGTGTCTGTGGCCTGCCCATCCCCCCCCCCCCCCGCCACCCCATTTTGTGGCCCCAGAGGTTTGAAGAGAAAGTAAAGATATTTTTCTTTTTTTTCCCCTCCCCCATATCCCCATTTATTACCCATTCTGGTGACTTGCTTCTTATTTAACTGGCCAACAGCACACAGAAACCCATCACCTCAAACCATTTCCTGAGGAACACATGTCCATAACCATATTATTCTTCGCCTCAATGCCCCATTTCCTTCTCCACAAGAAGACCCACCTTGAGACGCTACAATGGGGTCTCTCCTCCTCAGGGGTGGTTAAGGGGAAAATCAGCTGGGGTTTTCTAGTCCTGATTTACTCACTCCCTTGGCCAATATTTATCCCTGAACCAACATCACAGAAACAGATAATAAGGATGTAAGAATAAGGAGCAGGCCATACGGCCCCTCGAGCCTGCGCCACCATTCAATAAGATCATGGCTGATCTTCGACCTCAACTCCACTTGCCTGACCTATCCATATATCCCTTGATTCCATTATCTGAATATTTATCTCATTGATGTTTGTGAGATCTTGCTGTACGCAAATTGGCTGCCACGTTTCCGATATCACATCAGTGACTACACCCAAAAAAAATACTTAACTGGCTGTAAAGCAATTTTAAACGTCCTGAGATTGTGACACAGGGTGACTATTGGCACAATTGCGTCAGCCAATGAGTTGGAGGCGGGGAAACATAGAAACATAGAAAATAGGTGCAGGAGCAGACCATTCGCCCCTTCGAGCCTGCACCACCATTCAATATGATCATGGCTGATCATGCAACTTCAGTACCCTATTCCTGCTTTCTCTCTATATCCCTTGATCCCTTTAGCCGTAAGGGCCATATCTAACTCCCTTTTGAATATACCTAACGAACTGGCCTCAACAACTTTCTGTGGTACAGAATTCCACAGGTTCACAATTCTCTGAGTGAAGAAGTTTCTCCTCATCTCGATCCTAAATGACTTACCCCTTATCCTTAGATTGTGAACGCAGGTTCTGGACTTCCCCAACATCGGCAACATTCTTCCTGCATCTAACCTGTCCAATCCCGTCAGAATTTTACATGTTTCTATGAGATCCCCTCTCATTCTTCTAAATTCCAGTGAATATAAGCCAAGTAGATCCAATCTTTCTTCATATGTCAGTTCTGCCATCCCGCGAATCAGTCTGGTGAATCTTCGCTGAACTCCATCAATAGCAAGAATGTTCTTCCTCAGATTAGGAGACCAAAACTGAACACAATATTCAATGTGTGGCCTCACCAAGGCCCTGTACAACTGCAGTAAGACCTCCCTGTTCTATACTCAAAACCCCTAGCTATGAAGGCCAACATGCCATTTGCCTTCTTCACTGCCTGCTGTACCCGCATGCCAACTTTCAATGACTGTTGCACCATGACACCCAGGTCTCGTTGCACCCCTCCTTTTTCTAATCTGTCACCATTCAGATAATATTCTGCCTTTCTATTTTTGCCACCAAAGTGGATAACCTCACATTTATCTACATTAGACAAGGATTATGGCAAGCAGTCTAGAACAACAAACAGAATCTATTTACTCTGCAAACAACAAACAGAATCTATTTATTCAACAAACAGAAATCTAGAAATTCACTAATGTCAATTTTTGGACACCTTACCCACAGAGTCCTAACAGCCCTGTTCAAATGGGAAGGTCCGAGGACCCCGGGATTTTGGATCCCACCCCTCAATCGGGTGGATGGTGCTGTGGTCGGAGCCCGCACAGGTCGAAGCTCCAATTTCC
The DNA here is from genome assembly GCF_044704955.1 of Pristiophorus japonicus. Taxonomy (NCBI): domain Eukaryota; kingdom Metazoa; phylum Chordata; class Chondrichthyes; family Pristiophoridae; genus Pristiophorus; species Pristiophorus japonicus. The sequence goes on along the minus strand of NC_091984.1, from coordinate 4,726,766 downwards.
AGGAAAGCGATTGAGTTGCATAGTGTGAGTCTGGAGGAAGAACGGGTGGGCCTTGGAGTCCGTGATCGGGGGGCAGTCGGGGGTCTGGTAAAAAGATGGTGGGGGGAGGACTCGAAGGCCAGGGCGGGGGTCTGGTAAGAAGATCGGTGGACCTGCAATATTGTTGGTGGGGGTCCGCAGTGATGTCGGGGAGGGCTAGGAGATTGGGGTCGGGAGTGAGGTCGACCATCTCGTGACCGGGAGCCCCGGTGATTATGGTAAGTGGTGATCTTTTTTTAATTCCACGCTGTTTAGCGTTGGCTTTCTCAAGGGTAAATATCATTGGTGCTGGTTGCCTCAGACGCAACAGAAATTTGCAAGAGGGAGCAGAAGTAGGTGTTATGCCCCTTATTTGCATATGTTAATGGGCCAGCACCTGCTTCAGACCTGGGTAAACAACGCCTCTTGTTTGGCCCTTATCAAAATAGCGTCCATGAGTGAAAGCAAGGCGTTGCCATTTCTTTTGCTGAAACCGGCCTTCATCATCATCATCATCATCATCATCATAGGTGGTCTCTCGAACAAGGATGACTTGCTTCCACGAGTTCACAGATGTTTCGATGAAGGACCAGATGTTCCAGTCCTGAACTCCAATTGAAGGGGTGGAAGATGCCTGTGCGTGGACTTTTTAACGTGTGTACACCAGCCACCACATGGGCTCGACAGAGCTCGGCCTTTATCCAGTGGCAAGGGTTAACCAGGACGACTGGAGACCTGCTTTGATGCATGGACCTAGTACGCACACATATCGCAGTGTGGGCTGGGCCCGTGCTGCCCCTGGGCCCTCGGCTCTTCTGGGCCCCGTACCCTCATTCGCCGCACCTTCACCCACAATGTTCCAGGGCCCGGCGCTCCAGCTCTATTTATAGCCCCGACCTGCGGTGGTGTCCTCACACAGGTCGGGGCGGCCCATGATGGTAAGCAGGGACTTTTTGCTCCACCCCTCAAACCCACCCCCACCCACCCCCTGTTTATTTACTCAACAGCTAGCAAACAGTGTCTATTTACTCATCAATCATCAAACAGATTCTATTTATTCAGCATACAGTACACAGTAATCAGCAGTCAGCAAACAGTGTCTATTTAAACAGAGTCTCTAGGAACTACAGCAGAGTCTCCGGTAAAAGCAGCGTGATTTCTCCAGCAAATTACAGGGAGTGCAGGATAGTTACCGAACACAAATGATGTGCTAATCATCCCAGTCACTGACAGCAGCGTGGTCTCCATGTGTGATTGACGGGGAATTACCCAATCATCATTCTGGCCGTGAATAGCGATGTCACTGTAGGCAGCTGTGTGAAAGGCACTATATAAATGCAAGTTTTTTTATTTTCTGATAATGCAATGACAAAAATAATTGTATGGCTTTAAAATCCGGGCTGGATTGCATCTGAGGGCCTGGTCCAGCTATCCCCCACCCTCCCACCTGAAAACCATACTTGACCCTGACCCTCTGTGGGCACGCCACTAGTGGAACTCCTGTGGCATTGCTCCTGATGAGGCAGAGGACACTCGTGGACTGATAATCAACAAAATGTGACCGGAATTGACTGTGACACTAACAGGGCGTATATCTAACAAACATTTAGGGCATAAATGCCACCTAGTTTGCCTACTTCATCCTCCACAACATCGCCCTTCTCCGCCTCTGCCTCAGCTCATCTGTCATCTGCTTTGAAACCCTCATCCATGCCTTTGTTACCTCCAGACCCGACAATTCCAAAGCTCCCCTGGCCGGCCTCCCATCTTCCACCCTCCGTACACTTGAGCTCATCCGAAACTCGGCTGCCCGTGTCCTAACTCGCACCAAGTCCCGATCCCTCATCACCCCCTGTGCTCGCTGACCTACACTGGCTCTCAATCCAGCAATGCTTCGATTTTAAAATTCTTATCCTTGTTTTCAAATCCCTCCATGGCCTCAACCCCTCCCTATCTCTGTAACCTCCACCAGCCTCCTACACCCCTCCCTATCTCTGTAACCTCCTCCAGCCTCCTACACCCCTCCCTATCTCTGTAACCTCCTCCTGCCCTACACCCCTCCCTATCCCTGTAACTCCCTCCAGCCCTACACCTCTCCCCATCTCTGTAACCCCCTCCTGCCCTACATCCCACCTTATCTCTGTAACCTCCACCAGCCCCTACACCCCTTCCTATCTCTGTAACCTCCACCAGCTGTGCATTCCCTCCGAGATCTCTGTGCTCCTCCCAATTCTGCCCTCTTATCCATCCTTGATTTTAATCGCTCCACCATTGGTGGCCGTGCCTTCAGCTGCATGGGCCCCAAGCTCTGGAACTCCCTCCCTAAACCTCTCTGCCTCTCTCTCCTCCTTTAAGATCTCCTTAAAACCTACCTCTTTGACCGAGCTTTTGGTCACCTGCCCTAATATCTCCTTATGTGGCTCGGTGTCACTTTTTGTTTGATAATCGCTCCTGTGAAGCACCTTGGAACATTTTACTATGTTAAAGGCGCTATATAAATGCAAGTTGGTATTGTTGGAAAGTATTGAACTGGTAAAATGACTGGTTTACGTGCTATTCTAATATAATTTCTGTAATTTGTATCAGATGAGACCCCATCGGCCACTCAGGGTGCAGGAGAGATGCCACCCAACGCAGAACCTAAGGTGGGAGCAATGCGAGAGGAACGGATAGATCCATTATCAAAGGGATGTGTAAGGCCTTGGGAACCATCTGCAATAATGGAAGCGAACGGGTCAGCAGGCCAATGCACCGATCCTGTTACCGATGTTGAAGATTCCAAGATGGGAGGAGGGACAGTGAAGATCACTGGGGGCGAAGACACTGCCAAATCCCGTCTGAATGAAGAACCAGGAGAGACTGAAAGCTCAGAAGAGCTTCCCTCTGCTCCCAGGAATGCAGACGCTGAGAATGAGAACGTACCTTTGGACTCGTTGGCACCGATGAACCAAGATGCGGAGGAAGGAGAAGGAAGACTCCACGAAGAAAAGGACACCAAGGTCAAAGGCGAGAACGCAGCGGAGGAAGACGGAAGTAAAGCCGGAGGAGTTGGACACACAGAGGCTTCACGATCAGGAGATCAAAGCCTGGTTAAACAAACCTGCAGGGCAGACACTGCCGTGGAACTGAGCACCCTAAAATCCGAGGAAGACAAAGCAAGCAATGTGGAAGTTCGGGGTGCACCAGAGAACGAGGTGCCGATCGTGTCAGCGGTGAGCACCATCCTGTCTGAAGGCCAGCTGCCGAGTTGGGAAGCGTCTGGGGCAGGTCCTGATGCGGAAGAGACGGAATATGTAGGAAACGAGGAAGATGGAAGTGTACAATCAGATGCCACCTCAGTGGTGGGTTCCATACTCTATGTCGGAGAAAGGGCAAAGGAGGAACCAGGCCTGGGACAAGAGGGATTGGTGCCAAGAAATGAACAAGACAAAAACTTGAGTCAACCGATACAATCTTCCAAGGATTCACCAATTGGAAATAAGGGCAAAGAGGAAACTTTGGTGTCCATTGTGACAGCAGGATTCAGCTTTGAGGAACTGGGCAATGGGATGGCAAGTGATCTCCTTGCTCCGGTGCTGGGATCCGGGGAACGAGGGACGACTACAATAGATCAGGCAGGCACTCTCGGGACAGAATGGGAAGGCGCTGAATCCGAAGCGGGTGCCACTCCGGATGTGGGGAACGAAACCTGCCAGGAAGCGGGATCAGAAGAGCGGAAGAGCGACACGAAGGCGGAAGTGGTGGAATTGAGAGATGCAGATGTTGGGAAAGTTCAGGCCGGGCCAGATGGGAAAATCGGCGAGGAGTCGGCATCAAAAGGTCAGGAGCCAGAGCGCGAGTCCGCCCTTCAGACCGATGAAGGTTCCAGGGAAACTTCCCAGGTCGGAAGGCTGTTGGAAGACCCTCCCAGGGCCTCCGCGGAACCAGCAGGGGGCGGCCCAATGGGAAAAGGACCCGACATTCCTGATGATGATGAAGAGCAGCTCAGAATGGGTTCCTTACCAATTAGAAATTGCCAGGAAGCCAGCGGATGTAATCCCGAGCTGACCCCGAGTGACCTGGAAGAGATCCCATACGAAGCTGAAGATGGAGCAAGCAGTGTAGAATCGGTCATACTAATGGGAGACCAAGAGGCTGGGGTAGGGCTTGGAGTGAAAGGAGAGGCAGTGGCTCAGGAAAATTCCAAGTCTGCAAGTATGGAGATGGGGGGCAGTGTTGGGGACATGCAAGGCATGGAGCCGGGATCTCGGATTGTGGAGTCTAGTGCGGGGCCTACTCAGCCAGCTCCCATTGCGGTGTCCGAGGTAAAAATGGGCCAGATGGCCTTTAGCCCAGGTGCTGCTGCTGAAGCAGGTCCAGAAACACAAACTGTAGAGGCAGAGGTGGACGGTGAAATGCAGGAGGCCTTACCTGAGGACCTGGCCGCCTGGATGCTCCAAACAGGGAATGGCAGGGAGGTGGATGTGAGGCGTCTGGCGGTGGGAACTGAGAGGGGCGAGAAACCCGGCGATAACACCGAGGGGCATTCACGAGTCTTTGTGACCAGCACTGAAGTCCATCCGCTAACCGACAGAGGGGGAAGCCAGTGGGGGTCCGGGGACTGGGGAGAGCACAGGCTGGAGGCGAGGGAGGATTCCGGAGCTCCGGCAGATGGTGCGGAAAGCCCCTCGTCCCCGGGGAAGGAGCAGACAGACGAGGGGGCTGTGGAACCAGGAGGGGAGCGTGAAATCCGGCCACTGCTGGGGCTCCGCAAGGGAGAGCAGGCGGACACAGAAACCCCGGCAACACAGGCCGGGGCAGGGCCAGAAACTGAAACAGGGAACTCGGAAATAGATTTGGGTCATCTGGCACCAAAGGCATTATGGGGGGCTGCTGGAGTGGAGGGCGAGGCGGCCGGAGGGTTCAGCGACACAGAGCCCGAGGTTCTCGCCCAGGATTCTGCGGGCCAGAGGCACAGAGCCCAGGAGCCCAAAGCAGAACAGGCCGGGGGCCATCTGCCAGCAGGGGACAGCGAGGCTGTGGAGGCAACAGTTGAACTCACGGCTGAAACTAAAGTAGAAAGTTTTGAGGAAAGATTAGTAACTCAAAGGGTGGTGGCGGTGGTGCATACACAGGATAGGGACTCAGGAGAAACACAGGAGCAGGGACCAGAGGCAGAAACGCAGGACAGGGTGTCAGAACAAACACAGGCCAGGGATCCTGGGTCAGAAACACAGGACGAGGAGCCTGGGCCAGAAACACAGGCCAGGGATCCTGGGCCAGAAACACAGGCCAGGGATCCTGTGTCAGAAACACAGGGCAAGGAGCCTGGGTCAGAAACACAGGCCAGGGATCCTGGGTCAGAAACACAGGCCAGGGATCCTGGGTCAGAAACACAGGATGAGGAGCCTAAGCCAGAAACACAGGCCAGGAATCCTGGGTCAGAAACACAGGCCAGGGATCCTGGGTCAGAAACACGGGACGAGGAGCCTGGGTCAGAAACACAGGCCAGGGATCCTGGGCCAGAAACACAGGCCAGGGATCCTGCGTCAGAAACACAGGGCAAGGAGCCTGGGCCAGAAATACAGGCCAGGGATCCTGGGTCAGAAACACAGGCCAGGGATCCTGGGTCAGGAACACAGGCCAGGGATCCTGGGTCAGAAACACAGGATGAGGAGCCTAAGCCAGAAACACAGGCTAGGAATCCTGGGTCAGAAACACAGGCCAGGGATCCTGGGTCAGAAAAACAGGCCAGGGATCCTGGGTCAGAAACACGGGATGAGGAGCCTGGGTCTGAAACACAGGCCAGGGATCCTGCGTCAGAAACACAGGGCAAGGAGCCTGGGCCAGAAATACAGGCCAGGGATCCTGGGTCAGAAACACAAGCCACGGATCCTGGGTCAGAAACACAGTCCAGGGAGCCTGGGTCAGACACACGGGACAAGGAGGGTGTGGAAAAAACACGGGGCAAGGAGGGTTTGGAAGAAACACGGGACAAGGAGCCTTGGTCAGAAACACGGGACAAGGAGGGTGTGGAAAAAACACGGGACAAGGAGGGTTTGGAAGAAACACGGGACAAGGAGGGTTTGGAAGAAACATGGGACAAGGAGCTTGGGTCAGAAACACGGGAGAAGGAGCCTGGGTCAGAAACACGGGACACGGAGCCTGGGTCAGAAACACGGGACACGGAGCCTGGGTCAGAAACACGGGACACGGAGCCTGGGTCAGAAACACGGGACACGGAGCCTGGGTCAGAAACACGGGACACGGAGCCTGGGTCAGAAACACGGGACAAGGAGCCCGGGTCAGAAACACGGGACAAGGAACCTGGGTCAGAAACACGGGACAAGGAACCTGGGTCAGAAACACGAGACACGGAGCCTGTGTCAGAAACACGGGACACGGAGCCTGGGTCAGAAACACGGGACAAGGAGCCCGGGTCAGAAACACGAGACACGGAGCCCGGGTCAGAAACACGGGACAAGGAGCCTGGGTCAGAAACACGAGACACGGAGCCCGGGTCAGAAACACGGGACACGGAGCCCGGGTCAGAAACACGGGACACTGAGCCTGGGTCAGAAACACGGGACATGGAGCCTGGGTCAGAAACACGGGACAAGGAGCCCGGGTCAGAAACACGGGACACGGAGCCCGGGTCAGAAACACGGGACACGGAGCCTGGGTCAGAAACACGGGAAGAGGAACACGGGTCAGAAACACGGGACAAGGAGTCCAGGTCAGAAACACGGGACAAGGAGCCCGGGTCAGAAACACAGGACAAGGAGCCTGGGTCAGAAACACAGGACACGGAGCCCGGGTCAGAAACACGGGACAAGGAGCCCGGGTCAGAAACACGAGACACAGAGCCTGGGTCAGAAACACGGGACACGGAGCCTGGGTCAGAAACACGGGACAAGGTGCCCGGGTCAGAAACACGGGACACGGAGCCTGGGTCAGAAACACGGGACATGGAGGGAGAGACAGAAACACAGGATGCGGAGGGTGTGGCAGAAACACAGGCCAGGGAGCCTGAGTCAGAAACATGGGAAGAGGAGCCTGGGTCAGAAACACAGGACAGGGAGCCTGGGTCAGAAACACGGGACAAGGAGCCTGGGTCAGAAACACAGGACGAGGAGCCTGGGACAGAAACACGGGATGAGGAGCCTGGGTCAGAAACACGGGAAGAGGAACCTGGGTCAGAAACACGGGACATGGAGCCTGGGTCAGAAACACAGGACAAGGAGGATGTGGAAGAAACACAGGACAAGGAGGGAGAGGCAGAAACACAGGATGCGGAGGGTGTGGCAGAAACACAGGCCAGGGAGCCTGAGTCTGAAACACAGGCCAGGGAGCCTAGGTCAGAAACACGGGGCAAGGAGGGAGAGGCAGAAACACAGGATGAGGAGGGTGTGGAAGGAACACAGGCCAAGGAGCCTGAGTCAGAAACACGGGAAGAGGAGCCTGGGTCAGAAACGCAGGACAGGGAAGGAGAAGCAGAAACACAGGACAAGGAGCCTGGGTCAGAAACACAGGACAGGGAGCCTGGGTCAGAAACACGGGACAAGGAGCCTGGGTCAGAAACGCAGGACAGGGAAGGAGAAGCAGAAACACAGGACAAGGAGCCTGGGTCAGAAACACAGGACAAGGAGCCTGGGTCAGAAACACAGGACAGGGAGCCTGGGTCAGAAACAAGGGACAAGGAGCCTGGGTCAGAAACGCAGGACAGGGAGGGAGAGGCTGAAACACAGGGCAGAGAGGCAGAAGAGGGTGGCCATAATAGCCAAATCGGGCAGAACACTCAGAGCCAGGAAGCAGTGGAGGAGCTCCATGATCCAGAGATTGCGGGAGGCCAGGAGGTGGGAATGGCAAGGGGAGAAGGTGCCCGAGGAGATACCACCAGCGAGACCGAGACCAGCTCCTCTGTGCCCGCTGAGGGGTCAGCAGGGCACTGGGATGGCCCGCGTGACCCAGTCACCCCCGGGACGCCGAACCATCGAAACGCACAGGAGGCAGCGGCGACGGACCCGGAGAGCGCAGCGGCAGACGGCATCGGTCTGGGAGCCGCCGTTCCACCGTCAAACCTCGAGGCAGACACGGGAGCAGCCTTCAGGGGCCCGAGCGACAGCGCAGCATTGGCGGAGCTTGCACCAGAGGCCGGCGGGAATGCAGGCGGCCACCATGTGCTTTGTCTGACAGCGGCGGCTCCGGACACAGAAGGTGCGCTCGGTCCATGGGCGCCGGCGGACACGGAGGCTGAGCAAGCTCCAGCGGCCCAGGGGTCTCTGCTGAATCCTACCCTCACCTGACCCGGGGAGGTATCCCCAGTGACATCGATGGTACGTACCGACAGCCTGGCGCTTCGTTTCACACCAGTGCCTCCAACAATGCTGTCTCTGCTGCCATCCTTTCTGAGCCTCCCCCTTCCCCGGCAGGTGAGTGTAAAAGATCCCATGGCGCTATATTTCAAAGAAGAGCATTGCAGTTCTCCCCGGTGTCCTGGGGCAAATATTTATCCCTCAACCAACATCATTAAAACAGATTATCTGGCTCATTATCACATTGCTGTGTGTGGGAGCTTGCTGTGCGCAAATTGGCTGCCGCGTTTCCCACATTACAACAGTGGCTACATTCCAAAAATTACTTCATTGGCTGTAAAGCGCTTTGGGACGTCCAGTGGTCATGAAAGGCGCTATAGAAATTCAAGTTCTTCTGTCATTTCTCTTGCTCTTTCTCTCTCTCTTGCTTTCTCTTTCTCGCTTTCTCTCTCTTTCTCTCTTCACTACCCCCTGATGTGGCCTAGCCAGCCGTTCAGTTGTCAAGAAGAAGACCCACCCCCCCACCCTTCTCAGGGCAACTGGGGACGGGTACTACATTCCAGCCATGACATCGATGCCCACATCCCGGGAATGAATCGGAGGGGGAAAAAAGTCCCTGTATAATATATCAAAATATCCTATATAATATATAATATAACAGAAAACAGAGTCGGGATAAATGGGTCATTTTCTGGTTGCCAAACAGTAACTAGTGAGGTGCCGCAGGGATCGGTGCTGGGTCCTCAACTATTTACAATCTATATCAATGACTTGGATGAAGGGACCGAGTGTAATGTAGCCAAGTTTGCTGATGATACAAAGATCGGTGGAAAAGCAAATTGTGGGGAGGACACAAAAAATCTGCAAAGGGATATAGACAGGCTAAGTGAGTGGGCAAAAACTTGGCAGATGGAGTATAATGTGGGAAAATGTGAGGTTATCCACTTTGGCAGAAATAATAGAAAAGCAAATTATAATTTAAATGGAGAAAAATTGCAAAGTGCTGCTGTACAGAGGGACCTGGGGGTCCTGGTGCATGAAACACAAAAGGATAGTATGCAGGTACAGCAAGTGATCAGGAAGGCCAATGGAATGTTGGCCTTTATTGCAAAGGGGATGGAGTATTAAAGCAGGGAAGTCCTGCTACAACTGTACAGGGTATTGGTGAGGCCACACCTAGAGTACTGCGTACAGTTTTGGTCTCCGTATTTAAGGAGGGACATTATTGCATTGGATGCAGATCAGAGAAGCTTCACGAGGTTGATTCCAGAGATGAGGGGGTTAACTTAAGAAGATAGGTTGGGCCTATACTCATTGGAGTTCAGAAGAATGAGAGGTGATCTTATCGAAACATATAAGATAATGAGGGGGCTCGACAAGTTGGATGCAGAGAGGATATTTCCACTTGTAGGGGAAACTAAAACTAGGGGACATAGTCTCAGAATAAGTGGCCGCCCATTTAAAACTGAGATGAGGAAGAATTTCTTCCCTCAGAGGGTTGTAAATCTGTGGAATTCTCTGCCCTAGAGAGCTGTGGAGGCTGGGTCATTGAATATATTTAATAAGAACATAAGAAATAGGAACAGGAGTAGGCCAATGGGCCCCTCGCGCTGCTCCGCCATTCAATAAGATCATGGCTGATCTGATCATGGACTCAGCTCCACTTCCCCGCCCGCTCCCCATAACCCCTTATCCTCTTATCACTCAAGAAACTGTCTATTTCTGTCTTAAATTTATTCACTGTCCCAGCTTCCACAGCTCTCTGAGACAGCGAATTCCACAGATTTACAACCCTCTGAGAGAAGAGATTTCTCCTCATCTCTGTTTTAAATGGGCGGCCCTTTATTCTAAGATCATGCCATCTAGTTCTAGTCTCCCCCATCAGTGGAAACATCCTCACTGCATCCACCTTGTCAAGCCCCCTCACAATCTTATACGTTTCGATAAGATCACCTCTCATTCTTCTGAATTCCATTGAGTAGAGGCCCAACCTACTCAACCTTTCCTCATAAGTCAACCCCCTCATCCCGGGAATCAACCTAGTGAACCTTCTCTGAACTGCCTCCAAAGCAAGTATATCCTTTCGTAAATATGAAAACCAACATTACACGCAGTATTCCAGGTGTGGCCTCACCAATACTCTGTATAACTGTAGCAAGACTTCCCTGCTTTTATACTCCATCCCCTTTGCAATAAAGGTCAAGATTCCATTTGCCTTCCTGATCACTTGCTGTACCTGCATACTATCCTTTTGTGTTTCATGCACAAGTACCCCCAGGTCCCGCTGTACTGCAGTACTTTGCAATCTTTCTCCATTTAAATAATAACTTGCTTTTTCTGCCAAAGTGCATGACCATATTTAAGGTGGAGATAGACAAGATTTTTGGGTGATAAGAGAGAAAAGGGTTATGGGGAGTGGGCAGGGAAGTGGAGCTGAGTCCATGATCAGATCAGCCATGATCTTATTGAATGGCGGAGCAAGCTCGAGGGGCCATATGGCCTACTCCTGCTCCTATTTCTTATGTTTTTATTGTTCTTTTGAAGAGGCCCCCTACTAAAGTCTGAGGTCCGTCGGGCTTCTACAGTTCACTGGGAGACCTGAGTCCACATTGATTCTGCGCCAGAGTGAAGGAAATAAGAATTAGGAGCAGGAGTAGGCCATACAGCCCCTCGAGCCTGCTCCGCCATTCAGTAAGATCATGGCTGATCTTCTACCTCAACTCCACTTTCCTGCAATGTCCCCATTTCCCTGGATTCTCTTAGTGACCAAAACTCTCTGGATCTCAGCCTTGAACAGACTCAAAGACTGAGCCCCTACAGCCCTCTGGGGCAGAGAATTCCAGAGATTCATCACCCTCTGAGTGAAGAAGTTTCTCAGTCCTAAATGGCCGACCCCTTATCCTGAGATCCCTGGTTCTAGACTCCCCAGCCCGGGGGAAACAACCTCTCAGCATCTACAACACAAAATCAAAATAGTGCGGCTGCTGGAAATCTGAAATAGGAACAGAAAATGCTGGAAACAGTCAGCAGGTCGGGCAGCGTCTGTGGAGAGAGAAACTGAGTTATTGTTTCACCTCGGTCACCTTTCAGCATCTACCCTGTCAGGCCCTCTTAGAATTTTATACGTTTCAACGCGCTCACCTCTCATTCCTCGAAACTCCAGAGAACATCATCCCCAAACTACTCAATCTCCCCTCAAGGGACATTCCTCCTCATCTCAGGAGTTCCTGGTGTTTGAGAAGAGGGATCAGACTCCTGGCCCACCTTCAGACCTTGTGCCTCCCTCGTGTCTCTGTGTCCGCACACACACGCACACACACAACAACGTTCGGTCTCGGTACAATCGTTGTTTCCGATGTTGTACGTTTAGGAACAAAGAATGAGCAAAGTAATCGGAATTCACAAAGTCCAATTAAAGAGCTGGAGGTTCCCGGAGGAGAGATGGAGCCATGGACTTCAGACTAAATCCAGGGCAAAGTGGCAAGTTGGATCCAAAATTGGCTCAAAGGCAGGAAGCAAAGGGTAATGGTCGATGGGTGTTTTTGTGACTGGAAGGCTGTATCCAGTGGGGTTCCACAGGGCTCAGTACTGGGTCCCTTGCTTTTTGTGCTATACATCAATAATCTAGACTTGCATATAGGGGGCATGATTAAGAAGTTTGCAGATACACTAAAATTGGTTGTGTGGTTGATAATGAAGAAGAAAGCTGTAGACTGCAGGAAGATATCAATGAACTGGTCAGGTGGGCAGAACAGTGGCAAATGGAATTCAATCTGGAGAAGTGTGAGGTAATGCATTTGGTGAGGGCGAACAAGGCAAGGAATTACACATTAAATGATAGGACACTGAGAAGTGTAGAGGATCAAAGGGACCTCAGAGTACATGTCCACTGATCCCTGAAGGTAGCAGGCCAGGTAGATAAGGTGGTTAAGAAGCCTTACGGAATGCTTGCCATTATTAGCCGAGGCATAGAATACAAGAGCAGGGGGGTTATGTTTGAACTGCATAAAACACTAGTTAGGCCACAGCTGGAGTACTGCATGCAGTTCTGGTTGCCGTATTATAGGAAAGATGTGATTGCACTGGAGAGGGTACAGAGGAGATTTACGAGGATATTGCCAGGAGTGGAGAATCTTAGCTATGAGGACAGATTGGATAGGCTGGGTTTGTTTTCCTTGGAACTGAGGAGGCTGAGGGGAGACCTCATTGAGGTGTATAAAATTATAAGGAGCCTAGATATAGTGGATAGAAAGGGCCTATTTCCCTTAGGAGAGGGGTCAACAACCAGGGGACATACATTTAAAGTAATTGGTAGAATATTTAGAGGGGATTTGAGGGGAAATGTCTTCACCCAGAGGGTGGTGGGGTTCTGGAACTCACTGCCTGAAAGGGTGGTAGAGGCAGAAACCCTCACCACATTTAAAAAGTACTTGGATGTGCACCTGAAGTGCCGTAACCTGCAGGGCTACGGACCTAGAGCTGGAAAGTGGGATTAGGCTGGGTAGTCTCTTGGTTGGCCGGCGCGGACACGATGGGCTGAAATGGCCTCCTTCCGTGCTGTAAACTTCTAATATTCTATGCACTGGGAGGACTTGTCACAGCACGAAATCAGCCGCCCCATTGATGAAAATTACATTGGGAATTCAAACTGATTCAGCGCCAGAACACGAGCTGATCTGTTCAGTCGTGAGCTGAGCTTCAGACACAAACTTTATTTCGGGACCTCAGGATGTCCCAAAGCGTTTTACAGCCAATGAAGTAGTTTTGAAGAGCAGTCACTGTTGTAATGCAGCATATGTAGCAACAGGTTTTTGCACATAGCAAGCTCCCACAAACAGCAACGTGATAATGACCAGATAACCTGTTTTTTTTTCGTGATGTTGTTTGATTTATAAATATTGGCCCAGGACACAGGGGATAACTGTCCTGCTCTTTGAAATAGTGGCCATGGTATCTTTAACAACCACCCGAGACAGCAGACGGGGCCTCGGTTTTACGTCTGAAAAATGGACCATCGGACTATGCAGCACTCCCTTAGTACTGCCCCTCCGACAGTGCAGCACTCCCTCAGTACTGCCCCTCCGACAGTGCAGCACTCCCTCAGTACTGCCCCTCCGACAGTGCAGCGCTCCCTCAGTACTGCCCCTCCGACAGTGCAGCACTCCCTCAGTACTGCCCCTCCGACAGTGCGGCACTCCCTCAGTACTGCCCCTCCGACAGTGCAGCACTCCCTCAGTACTGCCACTCCCACAGTGCAGCGCTCCCTCAGTACTGCCCCTCCCACAGTGCGGCACTCCCTCAGTACTGCCCCTCCGACAGTGCAGCACTCCCTCAGTACTGCCCCTCCGACAGTGCGGCACTCCCTCAGTACTGCCCCTCCGACAGTGCAGCACTCCCTCAGTACTGCCCCTCCGACAGTGCAGCACTCCCTCAGTACTGCCCCTCCGACAGTGCAGCGCTCCCTCAGTACTGCCCCTCCGACAGTGCAGCACTCCCTCAGTACTGCCCCTCCGACAGTGCAGCGCTCCCCTCAGTACTGCCCCTCCGACAGTGCAGCACTCCGTCAGTACTGCCCCTCCGACAGTGCAGCACTCCCTCAGTACTGCCCCTCTGACAGTGCAGCACTCCCTCAGTACTGCCCCTCCGACAGTGTAGCACTCCCTCAGTACTGCCCCTCCGACAGTGCAGCACTCCCTCAGTACTGCCCCTCCGACAGTGCAGCGCTCCCTCAGTACTGCCCCTCCGACAGTGCAGCAGTCCCTCAGTACTGCCCCTCCGACAGTGCAGCACTCCCTCAGTACTGCCCCTCCGACAGTGCAGCACTCCCTCAGTACTGCCCCTCCGACAGTGCAGCACTCCCTCAGCACTGCCCCTCCGACAGTGCGGCACTCCCTCAGTATTGCCCCTCCGACAGTGCAGCACTCCCTCAGTACTGCCCCTGGAGGGTGAGCCTACATAAGAATATAACAACATAAGAATTGGCAGCAGGTGTAGGCCATTTGGCCCCCCTGCTCTGCCACTCAATGAGATCATGGCTGATCTTCGAGCTTAACACTTTCCTGCACTATCCCCATATCCCTTGCTTCACTTGAGCCTGGATTATGTGGTTAAGTTTGTGGATTGAGATTTGAACCCATGACCTTCAGACTCTAAGGCGAGAAAGACAATGGCCCTGAAATTCCGATGTCCCGGGTCTGTACGGAGTTCTTACGGACCTGGGAAGGCATCGGAAATGCCGGTTTTTGCCACGCAATGTGCATGCGCTGAAAACCCTCTTTTCCGATCTGTCAAGTTTCTGGCTTGACAGATCCTCCGCAGATCGGGAGCGAGGACATCTGTCCGTGCAAATTTCCGATACTTACGCTTACAAATGTCCTCAAAATATCTTGCGCCTGAAAAAGCAGGTGCATAGCCTACTGTTACAGGCCCAAGTGGTTTAAAAAACACAAAAACATCTCAAAATAAAGTTATTAAAACATATTTTATCATTAAAAACCCTCCCCACAATGGTAAGTTTATTTAAAAAAACTTTTTTAAAAATCGGGAAAATATATATATTTTTTAAGACATTAATAACTTTAATTTAAATTAATGTAGTGTATATTTTCTTTTTTTTTATTAGTGTTTTGGTTTTTTGGGGCTGTTTCTCAATCATAGTAATCGGAGTTTAGGACCTTACGGAACTCCTGTTACTATGAATGAGTATATACTTTAGCTGATTGGCTGCCCAGAGCCATGTGACTCCAGCTGTAGGCCTGCGCACATCCCGACGTGCACGCTCTGTGACTGGCAGTCAGGAGAGGCCTCAGCATCGGAACGTCGAACGTGGGCAGCAGCTTAAGGTCGGTGCGTATTTTTTCTCTAAAATGCCTGCGGGAAGGCCAAAACGGAATTTCAGGGCCATTGAGCCAAGGCTGACACCCAAGGCATGTGGTATGGGGCACAAGGTGTGCTTATTTGGGGTGCAGGCCTGACCAGTGTCCTGTGAGAACACGGTACTGGTGCGTCAGCGCAACGTATTGTCATAGAATCGTAGAACACAGCAGGAGGCCATTCGGCCCATCGTGCCTGTGCCGGCTCTGTGAAAGAGTGATCCAATTAGTCCCACTCCCTGCTCTTTCCCCACAGCCCTGTGCATTTTTCCTTTTCAATTATTTATCCAATTCCATTTTGAAAGTTACTATTGAATCTGCTCCCACCATCCTTTCAAGCAGCGCATTCCAGATCACAACAACTCGCTGCGTAAATAAATTCTCTGCATCTCCCCTCTGGTTCTCCCGCCAATTACCTTATGTCCTCTGGTTACTGACTATCAAAGCCCCTCATAATTTTGAACTCCTCTATTAAATCTCCCCTTCACCTTCTCTGCTCTAAAAACAATAACCCCAGCCTCTCCACTTAACTGAAGACCACTTCCCTTTTTGTGATACGTCTGCCGTCAGCTTTCCAATGTTTGCCCTTTGTCTCCCAGGTGGCTTTCCCGTGCTGTGGTGGAGAGAGAGGAAGGGAGAGACCCGGGGCACCAAACTCTCTGACGGATCATCAAACCCAAGGCAGCAGGAACGCGCGCAGGGACACCGCGTCCCATCGTTCCGATGCCCCTGGCTCCCGATCTGCTCAGGACGGAACACTTTCTCCCTCTTCCTGCTCCCAACGCTGGGATCATGACCACCGAGAGAACCCATCAGGAATTTCATCTCGCTGTCAGCAGGCCAGCC
The DNA here is from genome assembly GCF_044704955.1 of Pristiophorus japonicus. Classification (NCBI taxonomy): domain Eukaryota; kingdom Metazoa; phylum Chordata; class Chondrichthyes; family Pristiophoridae; genus Pristiophorus; species Pristiophorus japonicus. The sequence continues at coordinate 4,710,736 of NC_091984.1, read as the reverse complement.
TGGCTGCACGGGCGTGTGTGAAATCGGAGCGTGGCCTCTTAACCTTTATGTTCTGTTATGTTGCGTAGCCTGTAAATAAAAGCTATTTATGTGGTTAATTTATCAGTAACTATTTGATGCGTGAGTGATGTTAAACGTAAGACATTTGGCGGGGGATTAACCCCTCAATATTGTAAATGAATGTGTGATCATCATAGGCAGTCCCTCGGAATTGAGGAGGACTTGCTTCCACTCCCAAAGTGAGTTCTCTGGTGGCTGAACAGTCCAATACGAGAGCCACAGACCCTGTCACAGGTGGGGCAGACAGTCGTCGAGGGAAGGGGTGGGTGGGGCTGGTTTGCCGCGCGCTCCTTCCGCTGTCTACACTTGACCTCTTCACGCTCACACTCGAAGAACTCAACGCCCTCCCGGATGCACTTTCTCCATCTCGGGCGGTCTGCGGCCAGGGTCTCCCAGGTGTCAGTGGTGATGTCGCACTTTACCAGGGAGGCTTTGAGGGTGTCCTTGTAATACTTCCGCTGCCCACCTTTGGCTCGTTTACCATGAAAGAGCATGGACGATGTATAGAAGGCACCTCAAGTCGCTGGAGATATATCACCAACGATGTCTCCGCAAGATCCTGCAAATCCCCTGGCAGGACAGGTGCACCAACATCAGTGTCCTCGCCCAGGCTAACATCCCCAGTAGTGAAGCACTGACCACACTCGATCAGCTTCGCTGGGCAGGCCACATAGTTCGCATTGCCAGATACGAGACTCCCTAAGCAAATGTTTTATGTGGAGCTCCTTCATGGAATGTGTGAAGACTTCTAGTGGTTTCTGATGCTGTCGCACGAGTACTGTGTTCTCATCACTCTTGTAATGTAGGAAACGCGGCAGCCAATTTGTGCACAGAGAGCTACCATAAGTAGCTGTTTTATGCAGACTTCAGGAGGATCGAGACTGGTAAAATGGGCAGACACATGGAAGACGCAATTCAACGTGGTTAAGCGAGAAGTGATGCACATTGTGAGAAACAACATGGAGAGGTGTTGTAATCTAAACGATACGATTTTGAGGGGGGGTGCAAGAGCGGAGGGCCCTGGGGGTATAACTTCACAAATCATCGAAGGTGGGCAGGCAATTAAGAAAGCTCATGGGATACTTGGTTTTGTAAATAGGGGCTTTGAATATAAAAACAAGGAAGTCTTGCGAAACTTTACAAATCACTGATTAGGACTAATGGGGAAAATTGTGGTCGGAGACTTCCTGCATACCAATGCCTCCGACCAGAAAAAAAATCTCCGAAAGTACCTGGTGGTCCCGGAGGAACGTAGGATCCCGGTCGGAGGCCGAGATTCACTACGCAGCGCACGGGGAGATGCCTTTCAGCAACGTACGTACATGCTGGAGTCACATGGGCCTGGACCACCAATCACGATGCAGTATTTTCATTGATAAAAATGGGAGCTCTGTTTGTACGGACTCCCATTACTATCAATGAGAATAAACCCCCTGAAACACTGAAACACAACACAATCAATAAAACACCTCACATATTTAACATTAATGGAAATTAAATGTTTTGGGGAACATTTTTTGGGGGGGGTTTTAAAAAATGTGTTTTAATAATGTTAAGAATAATCTTACCTTAATGGACAGGGTTTTTTAATATAAAAATTAGTGTTTAAATTAAATTTATATATGTTTTAAAATGCTGGTAAAAGTAAGCTATGCACCTGCTTTCACCAGGCGTAAGAGTTTAAAGGACATTTGTTGGGCAAGAGTTGGGCAAATAGCCCGATCTCTCCCGCGTGGATGTCCTTCTCCTGGGGTGAAGAGAAATCTTGACAGATCGTAAAATCTGATTTTCGCCGCACGTGCATCACGCCCCGAGAACCGGCTTCAGCGAGGCCTTGCCGGGTCCGTGGGCACCTCGTACACACCCAGCTAGGCCGGAATTTCAGCCCCCTTATGTCCAATTCTGGGCACCTCACTTTAGGGAAGATGTCAATGCCCTGGAGAGGGGGCAGAGGAGATTTAGCAGGATGATATCAGGGATGAGGGGCTTCAATTGTGGAGGGATTAGAGAAGCTGGGATTGTTCTCCTTAGAGCAGAGAAGATTAATGGGAGACCTAATAGAGGTGTTCAAAATGATAAGGGGAATGGCTGACACCTTAAACAATTATTTTGCTTCGGTCTTCACAGTGGAAGACACAAAAGCCATGCAAAAATTGCTGGTCACAGGAATGTGGGAAGGGAGGACCTTGAGACAATCACTATCACTAGGGGGGTAGTGCTGGACAGGCTAATGGGACTCAAGGTAGACAAGTCCCCTGGTCCTGATGAAATGCATCTCAGGGTATTAAAAGAGATGGCGGAAGTTATAGCAGATGCATTCGTTATAATCTACCAAAATTCTCTGGACTCTGGGGAGGTACCAGCGGATTGGAAAGCAGCTAATGTAACGCCTCTATTTAAAAAAGGGGGCAGACAAAAGGCAGGTAACTATAGGCCGGTTAGTTTAACATCTGTAGTGGGGAAAATACTTGAAACTATCATTAAGGAAGAAATAGCGGGACATCTAGATAGGAACAGTGCAATCAAGCAGACGCAACATGGATTCATGAAGGGGAAATCATGTTTAACTAATTTACTGGAATTCTTTGAGGATATAACGAGCATGGTGGATAGAGGTGTACCGATGGATATGGTGTATTTAGATTTCCAAAAGGCATTCGATAAGGTGCCACACAAAAGGTTACTGCAGAAGATAAAGGTACGCGGAGTCAGAGGAAATATATTAGCATGGATAGAGAATTGGCTGGCGAATAGAAAGCAGAGAGTCGGGATAAATGGGTCCTTTTCGGGTTGGAAATCGGTGGTTAGTGATGTGCCACAGGGATCGGTGCTGGGACCACAACTGTTTACAATATACATAGATGACCTGGAAGAGGGGACAGAGTGTAGTGTAACAAAATTTGCAGATGACACAAAGATTAGTGGGAAAGCGGGTTGTGTAGAGGACACAGAGAGGCTGCAAAGAGATTTGGATAGGTTAAGCGAATGGGCTAAGGTTTGGCAGATGGAATACAATGTCGGAAAGTGTGAGGTCATCCACCTTGGGAAAAAAAACAGTAAAAGGGAATATTATTTGAATGGGGAGAAATTACAACATGCTGCGGTGCAGAGGGACCTGGGGGTCCTTGTGCATGAATCCCAAAAAGTTAGTTTGCAGGTACAGCAGGTAATCAGAAAGGCGAATGGAATGTTGGCCTTCATTGCGAGAGGGATGGAGTACAAAAGCAGGGAGGTCCTGCTGCAACTGTACAGGGTATTGGTGAAGCAGCACCTGGAGTACTGCGTGCAGTTTTGGTCACCTTACTTAAGGAAGGATATACTAGTTTTGGAGGGGGTACAGAGACGATTCACTAGGCTGATTTCGGAGATGAGGGGGTTACCTTATGATGATAGATTGAGTAGACTGGGTCTTTACTCATTGGAGTTCAGAAGGATGAGGGGTGATCTTATAGAAACATTTAAAATAATGAAAGGGATAGACAAGATAGAGGCAGAGAGGTTGTTTCCACTGGTCGGGGAGACTAGAACTAGGGGGCACAGCCTCAAAATACGAGGGAGCCAATTTAAAACCGAGTTGAGAAGGAATTTCTTCTCCCAGAGGGTTGTGAATCTGTGGAATTCTCTGCCCAGGGAAGCAGTTGAGGCTAGCTCATTGAATGTATTCAAGTCACAGATAGATAGATTTTTAACCAATAAGGGAATTAAGGGTTACGGGGTGCGGGCGGGTAAGTGGAGCTGAGTCCACGACCAGATCAGCCATGATCTTGTTGAATGGCGGAGCAGCCTCGAGGGGCTAGATGGCCTACTCCTGTTCCTAATTCTTATGTTCTTATATTCTTATGAATAAGTAAGTAAGGAGAAACCCTTTCCTCTAACAATAAGAACATAAGAATTATGAGCAGCAGTCGACCCCTCGAGCCTGCTCCGCCATTCAATAAGATCATGGCTGATTTTCTACCTCAACTCCACTTTCCCAGAGTCCAAAAATCCATCTATCTGAGCCTTGAATATACTCAAAAACAGCCCTCTGGGGCAGAGAATTCCAAAGATTCACCATCCTCTGAGTGAAGAAATTCCTCCTCATCTCTGTCTTAAATGGCCGACCTTTTATCCTGAGACTGTGACCCCTGGTTCTAGACTCCCCAGCCCGGGGGAAACACCCTCCCTGCATCTACCCTGTCAATCCCCCTCAGAATCTTGTATGTTTCAATGAGATCACCTCTCATTCTTCTAAACTCCGGAGAGTATGGGCCCATTCTACGCAATCTCTCATTGTAGGACAACCCACTCATCCCAGGAATCAGTCTAGTGAACCTTTGTTGCACCACCTCCAAGGCAAGTATATCCTTCCTTAAATAAGGAGACCAAAACTGTGCGCAGCACTCCAGGTGTGGTCTCACCAAGGCCCTGTACAATTGTAGCAAGACTTCCTTACTCTTATACTCCAACCCCCTTGCAATAAAAGCCAACAGGCCATTTGCCTCCCTTATTGCTTGCTGTACCTGCAGGCTCGCTTTCTGTGTCTCTCGCACAATGGACCCCCAAATCTCTCTGAATACCAACATTTAAAAGTTTCTCACCATTTAAAAAATATTCAGATTTTTTAAATTCTTCCTACCAAAGTGAATAACCTCATATTTTCCCACATTATACTCCATCTGACACCTCACTTAGTCTATCGATATCCCTTTGCAGACACTTTGTGTTCTCCTCACAGCTTACTGTCAAGTGGGTCAATAACCAGAGTTCACAGATTTAAAATAATTGGCAAAAGGACTAGAGGGGAGATGAGGCGAAATTTCTTCACACAGAGGCTTAAGATCTGGAATGCAAGACCTGAAAGGGGGATGGAATCAGATTCTATAGGAACTTTCAAAGGGCATTTGGACATGTACCTGAAGAGGACTAATTTTGCAGGGCTGGAGGAAAGGGCAGGGGGTGGGACTAATTGGATCACTCACAGAGCCAGCACAGGCACGATGGGCCGAATGGCCTCCTTCTGTGCTGTAAGATTAAATGTTATTCTATTCTATTCACAGCAGTAGCAGCATGGATAGAACATTGGCTACAAGATAGAAAGCAGAGAACTGTGGTGAACTGGAGGAAGGTATACACCGGTGTTCCCCAGGGTTCAGTACTAGGGCAGCTGCTATTTTTGAAATACATTAATGTCCTCAAACCTGCCACCAAGCTCATGGTCTACAGGGCCGTAGTGATACCCGCCCTCCTGTATGGCTCAAAGGCATGGATCATATACAGTAGACACCTCAAGTAGCTGGAGAAATATCACCATCAATGTCTCCGCAAGATCCTGCAAATCCCCTGGGAGGACAGACTCACCAACATTAGCGTCCTCGACCAAGCCAACATCCCCAGCATTGAAGCACTGACCACACTTGACCACATTGTTCGCATGCCCGACACAAGACGCCCAGAGCAAGCGCTCTACTTGGAACTCCTTCATAGCAAGCGAGCCCCAGGTGGGCAGAGGAAACATTTCAAGGACACCCTCAAAGCCTCCTTGATAAAATGCAACATCACCACCGATACCTGGGAGTCCCTGGCCAAAGATCGTCCTACGTGGAGGAAGAGCATCCGGGAGGGTGCTGAGCACCTCGAGTCTCGTCGCCGAGAGCATGCAGAAATCAAGCGCAGGCAACGGAAGGAGCGTGCGGCAAACCAGTCCCACCCTCCCCTTCCCTCAACCACTGTCTATCCCACCTGTGACAGAGACTGTAATTCCCGTATTGGACTGTTCAGCTACCTAAGAACTCACTTTTAGAGTGGAAGCAAGTCTTCCTCGATTCCGAGGGACTGCCTATGATGATGACATTAATGATTTGGACTTGGGGGTACAGGGCACAATATTGAAATTTGCAGATGACAGATTTGGAAGTGCAGTAAACAATGAGAAAGGTGGTAATAGACTTCAAGAAGACATAGATAGGCTGGTGGAATGGACAGACACATGGCAGATTAAATCCAACACAGAAGTGTGAGGTGATACATTTTGGTAGGAAGAATGAGGAGAGACCATACACACTAAATTATACAATTTTAAGGGGGGTGCAAGAACAGAGAGACTGGGCTGTTCATGCACAAATCTTTGAAGATGTCAGTACAGGCTAACAAGTTATGCGCTACATTTCAATGGCATATTGAGTGATGAATTTGGAGTGCAGTCTTACAAGGACATATTTCCTTGTTATCAATATCCAGTTGCTCACTTTAAGTACTTGGGTACTGCGTACAGTTTTGGTCTCCTTATTTAAGGAGGGATATACTTGCATTGAAGGCAGTTCAGAGAAGGTTCACGAGGTTGATTCCTGAGATAAAAGGGCTATCTGATGAAGAAAGGTTGGTCCTATACTCATTGGAGTTTAGAAGAATGAGGGGCGATCCTATTGAAACATATAAGATACTGAGGGGGCTCGACAGGGTAGATGCAGAGGGAATGTTTCCCCTCATGGGGGAATCTAGAACTAGCGGGCATAGTTTCAGAATAAGAGGTCGCCCATTTAAAACAGAAATGGCGATGAATTTCTTCTCTCAGAGGAGCGTTAATCTTTGGAATTCTCTGCCCCAGAGAGCTCTGGAGGCTGGGTCATTGAATATATTTAAGGCAGAGATAGACAGATTTTTGAGCGATAATGGAGTGAAGGGTTATGGGGAGCGGGCAGGGAATTGGAGCTGAGTCCATGGTCAGATCAACCATGATCTTATTGTATGGTGGAGCAGGCTCGAGGGGCCAAATGGCCGACTCCTGTTCCTATTTCTTATGTTCTTATGTTCTTAGCATCCATTGGGGAGATGCGTTTGGTCACTGTTGACTCTTGGAAAGTATTTGAATAAGGTTTGTATCTGAAGCTCAGCTCACGACTGAACAGATCAGCTCGTGTTCTGACGCTGAATCAGTTTGAATTCCCAATGTAATTTTCATCAATGGGGCGGCTGATTTCGCGCTGTGACAGGTCCTCCCAATACATCCCTGGATTTGTCTCAACTCCAAGTCTGTCTCTCCTCCGGGAATTTCCAGCACTTTTTAATTGGGCTTTGTGAATTCCGATTACTTTGCTCATTCTTTGTTCCTTGTTAAATCCAAGGAAGAGGCATAGAAATTGGCCAGAAAAAGCAGCAAACCTGAGGACTGGGAGAAATTTAGAATTCAGCAGAGGAGGACAAAGGGTTTAATTAGGAGGGGGAAAATAGAGTATGAGAGGAAGCTTTCAGGGAACATAAAAACTGACTGCAAAAGCTTCTATAGATATGTGAAGAGAAAAAGATTAGTCAGAATCAAGTGAATTCATAATGGGGAACAAGGAAATGGCAGACAAATTGAACAAATATTTTGGTTCTGTCTTCGACACGAATAACCTCCCGAAAATACTAGGGGACCGAAGGTCTAACGAGAGGGGGGAAACTGAGGGAAATCCTTATCAGTCAGGAAATGGTGTTAGGGAAATTGAAGGGACTGAAGGCCGATAAATCCCGAGGGCCTGATAGTCTGCATCCCAGAGTATTTAAGGCAGTGACCCTAGAAATAGTAGATGCATTGGTGATAATTTTCCAACACTCTATTGACTGGATCAGTTCCCATGGATTGGAGGGTAGCTAATGTAACACCACTTTTTAAAAAAGGAGGGAGAGAGAAAATAGGGAATTATAGACTGGTTAGCCTGACATCAGTAGTGGGGAAATTGCTGGAATCAATTATTAAAGATTAATAGCAGCACATCTGGAAAGCAGTGACAGGATCGGTCAAAGTCAGCATGGATTTATGAAAGGGAAATCATGCTTGACAAATCTTCTAGAGTTTTTTGAGGATGTAACCAGTAGAGTGGATAACGGAGAACCAGTGGATGTGGTCTATTTGGACTTTCAAAAGACTTTTGACAAGGTCCCACACAAGAGATTAGTGTGCAAAATTAAGGCACATGGTATTGGGCGTAATGTATTGATGTGGATAGAGAACTAGTTGGCAGACAGGAAGCAAAGTGTAGGAATAAACGGGTCCTTTTCAGAATGGCTGGCAGTGACTAGTGGGATGCCGCAGGTTCTGTGCTGGGACCCCAGCTATTTACAATATACATTAATAATTTAGACGAAGGAATTGAATGTACTATCTCCAAGTTTGCAGATGACACTAAGCTGGGTGGCGGTGTGAGCTGTGAGGAGGATGCTAGGAGGCTGCAGGGAGACTTGGACAGGTTAGGTGAATGGGCAAATGCATGGCAGAAGCAGTATAATGTGGATAAATGTGACGTTATCCACTTTGGTGGCAAAAACAGGAAGGCAGATTACTATCTGAATGGTGACAGATACGTAAAAGGGGAGATGCAAAGAGACCTTGGTGTCATGGTACATCAGTCATTGAAGGTAGGCATGAAGGTACAGTAGGCAGTAAAGAAAGCAAATGGCATGCTGGCCTTCATAGCGAGGGGATTTGAGTATAGGAACAGGGAGGTCTTACTGCAGTTGTACAGGGCCTTGGTGAGACCACACCTTGAGTATTGTGTTCAGTTTTGGTCCCTTAATCTGAGGAAGGACGTGCTTGCTATTGAGTGAGTGTAGCGACTGATTCCTGGGATGGCAGGACTGACATATGAGGAAAGACTGGATCGACTAGGCTTATACTCAATGGAATTTAGAAGAATGAGAGGGAATCTCATCGAAACTTATAAAATTCTGACGGGACTGGACAGGTTAGATACAGGACGAATGTTCTCGATGTTGGAGAAGTCCAGAACCAGGGGAAATAGTCTAAGGATCAGGGGTAAGCCATAAAGGACCAAAATGAGGAGAAACCTTTTCACCGAGAGAGTGGTGAACCTGTGGAATTCTCTACCACAGAAAGTTGTGGAATCCAGTTTATTGGATATATTCAAGAGGGAGTTAGATGTGGACCTTACGGCTAAGGGGAGCAGGGGGTATGGAGGTAATATGTTCTTACTATACAGTATAAATGCACATGAGGCCCATGCTTGAGAGAAGATCACTCTGTGACCAGTTACATTTATTACCAAGACCTCAAGTGATGAAGGTGGGTGGAGCTTCCACTTTTATACCTGAAAGTCCAGGTTAGGAATGTCTCCCACAAGTTCGCCCCCTTGTGGTCAATGTTCTCAAGGTGTGAACAATTTAGGTCAGCTTACACATGGGTTACAATGATAGTTGAATACATGACATCACCTCCCCACCAAAGTCTTATTGGGATCACAGGTTAAGTCTCTCTGGTGGTTTACGCTCCCTTGTAGATCGCCTGAGTTGGGGCTCCGGTTGTTGGGCGCTGGCCTGAGTGTCTGCTGTTTGCGGTGCCTCAGGCCTGTCCGGACTCCCCACAGTGACTGGGCTCTCCTCCACTTGGTTCCGGTGTTCGGTCACCTGTGTGGAGTAAACTCTATGTTGTGTTCTTCCTCTGCTTCTTCTATGGGGTTGCTGAACCTCTTTTTAGTTTGATCCACGTGTTTGCGGCAAATTTGTCCATTGGTAAGTTTAACTACCAAAACCCTGTTCCCCTCTTTGGCAATCACAGTGCCTGCGAGCCATTTGGGCCCTGCAGCGTAATTAAGGATAAAAACAGGGTCATTGACATCAATACATCGCGCCCTCGCATTCCTGTCATGGTAGTCACATTGTGATTGATGCCTGCTCTCAACAATTTCTTTCCTAGCAGGGTGTATAAGGGATAACCTGGTTTTGAGCGTCCTTTTCATTAGCAGCTCTGCAGGTGGAACCCCTGTGAGCGAGTGTGGTCGGGATCTATTGGCCAACAGGAGGCGTGATAAGCGGCTTTGTAGGGAACCCCCTTGGATTCTGAGCATCCCCTGTTTGATTATCTGCACTGCTCGTTCCACCTGGCCGTTTGAGGCTGGCTTGAACGGTGCCGTTCTGACACAGTTGATTCCATTGCCTGCCATGAAGTCATGGAATTCAGTGCTTGTGAAGCACGGGCCATTGTCGCTGACCAAGACGTCCGGTAGACCATGGGCGGCGAACATTGCCCGTAGACTTTCTACCGTGGCAGAGGATGTGCTTGAATTGAGAATGTCACACTCGATCCACTTGGAGTAGGCATCTACTACAACCAAAAACATTTTTCCCATGAAAGGACCTGCGTAGTCCACATGGATGCATGACCAAGGATTGGAGGGCCAGGACCAGGGGCTAAGGGGGACTTCCCTGGTGCGTTGCTCAGCTGAGCACACGTGTTGCACTTGCGAACACAAAGTTCCAGGTCTGCATCTATCCCTGGCCACCAAACGTGTGACCTGGCAATTGCCTTCATCATGACAATGCCTGGGTGCTCAGTATGAAGTTCTCTGATAAACAGCTCTCTGCCCATCTGGGGCATGACTACGCGGTTACCCCACAGGAGGCAATCGGCCTGAATCGAGAGTTCATCCTTGCGCCTATGAAACAGTTTAAATTCCTCAGGGCATGCCCCGTACGTGGCTGCCCAGTCCCCATTCAGGACACATTTCTTAACTGAAGACAGTAGTGGGTCTTTATTTTTCCAGACTTTAATCTGACGGGCTGTCACAGGTGAGCTTTCGCTTTCGAAAGTTTCAACAGCCATGACCATCTCAGCATCATGCTCGGTAGCCCCCTCAGTGATGGCTACTGGGAGCCTGCTGAGTGCATCGGCACAGTTTTCGGTGCCCGGTCTGTGCCGAATTGTGTAGTCATAGGCTGCTAACGTGAGTGCCCACCTCTGTATGCGGGCCGATGCATTCGCATTTATGGCCTTGTTGTCAACCAAAGGGATGTTAGGGGTTTGTGAACTGTCTCCAGCTCAAATTTCCTGCCAAACAGGTACTGGTGCATTTTCTTTACTGCATATACACAAATGAGCGCTTCCTTTTCTACCATCCTGTAGCCCCTTTCTCCCTGGGACAGACTTCTGGAGGCATAAACTACCAGCTGTAACTGACCATTGGCATTGACATACTGCAACACACACCCGACACCATAGGACGACACATCGCACGATAAAACAAGTTTCTTACACGGGTCATATAACGTTAACAGTTTGTTGGAGCATAACAAATTGCGTACTCTATCAAAAGCCCTTTCCTGGCTGTCACCCCAGACCTAATCGCCACCGTTGCATAGGAGCACGTGTAGCAGCTCTAACAGCGTGCTCAATTTGGGAAGAAAGTTACCAAAATAATTCAGGAGCCCCAGGAACGAACGCAGCTCCGTTGTGTTGCAGGGTCTGGGTGCTCTCTGGATCGCTTCCGTTTTGGACGTAGTAGGTCTGATCCCGTCTGCTGCTACCCTCCTCCCCAGGAATTCTACCTCTGGAGCTAAAAAGATGCACTTCGCCTTTTTCAGTCGCAGCCCTACCCGGTCCAGTCTGCGTAGCACCTCCTCCAGGTTGTGGAGGTGTTCTTCAGTATCACGATCCATGATGAGGATGTCGTCCTGAAAAGCCACCGTCCCTGGAATCGACTTGAGGAGGCTTTCCATATTTCGCTGAAGGATCGCGGCGGCCGAGCGAATCCCGAACGGACATCTGTTATACTCAACAACCCCTTGTGTGGCGGTCAGCTTCTTCGACTCACTCGCCAGCTCCTGGGTCACGTAAGCTGAGGTTAGGTCCAATTTTGAAAAAGGTTTGCCACCGGATAGCGTCGCAAAGAGGTCCTCCGCTCTCGGTAGCGGGTACTAGTCTTGGAGTGACACCCGATTGATGGTGGCCTTGTAATCGCCACATATCCGCCTTGAGCACCGGCACGATCGGGATCGCCCATTCACTGAATTCGACTGGAGAGATGATGCCTTCCCTCAGCAGGCGGTCCAATTTGCATTCTATCTTTTCCTGCATCACGTACGGCACCTGTCTGGCCTTGTGGTGTACTGGCCTGGCGTCTGGGTTTATGTGAATCACTACCTTGGTCCCCATGAAAGTGGCAATGCCGGGTTGAAATAATGAGTCAAATTTGTCCAGGACCTGTGAACATGATGCTCGCTCCACAGAAGAAATTGCATTGACATCGCCCCATTTCCAGTTCATGACAGCAAGCCAACTCCTCCCCAGTAGTGCGGGACCGTCCCCTGGGACAATCCAGAGTGGCAATCTGTTCTCCGAATCTTTGTGGGTCACGACTGCCGTGGCGCTGCCTAGCACCGGAATGATCTGCTTTGTATATGTCCGTAGCTGTGCGTCAATCGTCAATAATTTTTGGCCTCCTGGCCTTGGACACCCACAACCTTTCGAACTGTTTGATACTCATCAGGGACTGGCTGGTCCCCATGTCTAGTTCCATTAATACTGGGATGCCATTGAGGAGCACTTTCATCATTATCGGTGTTGTGCTGGAGAATGAACTGTATATGTGCTCCACATGAACTCGCTGAACTTCAGCTTCCAGCGATTTCCCCCAGTATTCATTTGGCCTCGTAGGGCTTACATCGGGCCCGTCCTCCTCGTACATCAACCTGGCTGCAGGCTTCCTGCACATATGCGCCAAGTGACCGCTGATGTTGCAGTTTCTGCAGATATATTACTGATACCTGCAAGCTCTGGCTGAGTGTTTGCCTCCACATCTCCAGCATGAGCTGGAGGCCCCATTGTTGGAAACAAAAGGTCCATTACCAGTCGATCGTCTCTGACTGTCTCTGTAACTGTCCTTAAGCGCACCATTAACAGGTGTTGATGGCCCCATTACTGGCCGCATTGTCCATTGCGATGGCATGAATCGCCATTCAGCTAGCCATTGGCTCTATTGAATTCCCCCTTTGGGTTCGACTGCATGCTGGGGCATGTCCAATTCCCCTTGTCTGCCTAGAGAACTGTGTGCTGTGTTAACAATGTTGACTCCCTGGTTGTTTGCCGCATTTGAGCCAAGATTTTTGTCATACATCATTCTGGTCTCTTCCTCCCCTGAGATAAATGTCTGGGCTATCAGAGCTGCCGCTTCCAAGGTCAAGTCTTTGGTCTCAATCAGTTTCCTGAAAACCCCAGTGTGCCCGATGCCCTCAATAAAAAAGTCTCGCAGCATCTCCGCTCTGCATGCATCTGTGAACTTACATCGGCTCGCCAGTCGCCGGAGGTCTGCCACGAAGTCTGGAACGCTTTGCCCTTCTCGCCGCCGGTGCGTGTAAAACCGGTGTCTCACCATGTGCATGCTACTCGCCGGTTTAAGGTGTTCCCCGATCAACTTACTGAGCTCTTTGAATGTCTTGTCCGCCGGCTTCTCTGGCACTAGAAGGTCCTTCATCAGGGAGTACGTCCTGGATCCACAAACCGTCAGGAGATGAGCCCTGCGTTTGTCGGCCGAATCCTGTCCCAACCATTCCTTAGTGACAAAACTTTGCTGTAGTCTCTCAATAAAGTCGTCCCAATCATCACCAACACAGTACCTCTCTTCTGTGCTGCTAGTGGCCATGCTTGCATGGTTTAAATTCCAGTTTCTCGTCGCCAATAATATGTCCTTACTATACAATATAAATGCACACGAGGCCCATACTTGAGAGAAGGTCACTCTGTGACCAGTTACCTTTATTACCAATATCTCAAGTGATGAAGGTGGGTGGAGCTTCCCCTTTTATACCTGAAAGTCCAGGTTCGGGGTGTCTCCCACAAGTTCACCCTCTTGTGGTCAATGTTCTCAAGGTGTACAACTTAGGTCAGCTTATACATGGGTTACAATGATAGTTGAATACATGACAGGAGAGAAAGCGGGAGTGGGGTACTGAAGTTGCATGATCATATTGAATGGCGGTGTAGGCTCGAAGGGCCAAATGGCCTGCTCCTGCACCTATTTTCTATGTTTCTATGTTTCTATGATGCACTGATGCACACATGATTCCAGATCAAAGTCAATTCCAGGCCACCATACATGAGACCTGGCAATGGCTTTCATCATGATAATACCTGGATGAGTGCTATGCAGATCATGTCTCTCTGCCTTTCTTAGGCATAACAACACGATTACCCCACAGTAAACAACCTGACTGAATGGATAGTTTGTCTTTACGACGGTTGTAAGGTTTGGTCTCATCAATCATTTGCTTGGGTATGGTAGACCAATCACCACTAAAGACACGACGTTTCACAACCGATAATATCGGGTCCTGGCTGGTCCAGGTCTTAACTTGTTGAGCCGTGACAGGGGTTCCTTCACTTTCAAAAGCATCCATAACTAACAGTAGGTCTGCAGGTTGTGGCGTCTCCTCCTCCAGTGTGGACAATGGCAGACGGCTCAGTGCATCGGCACAATTCTCGGTGCCAGGTCTATGGCGAATGACAGCATCATAGGCAGATAACGTCAGCGCCCACCTCTGGATGCGGGACGATGCATTGGTATTGATACCTTTGTTTTCCAAAAACAGTGAAATGAGTGGCTTGTGATCTGTTTCCAGTTCAAACCGAAGACTAAACAGATATTGATGCATCTTTTTAACCCCATACACACAGGCTAATGCTTCTTTTTCTACCATGCTGTCGGCTCTTTCCGCCTTTGACAAACTTTTAGAAGCATACGCAACAGTTTGTAGTTTACCCGACTCATTAGCTTGTTGGAGCATGCAACCAACTCCATATGATGAAGCATCACAAGCCAATACTAGATACTTGCACGGATCATAATGTAGCAGCAGCTTGTTCGAGCGAAGCAGATTAGTAGCTTTCTCAAAAGCTCTATCTTATGACGCACCCCAAACCCAGTTGTCGCCTTTTCTTAGCAGCATGTGCAATGGCTCTAATAAAGTGCTCAATGTAGGAAATTATCAAAGTAGTTGAGTAGACCAAGGAACGAACGCATCTCCGTCACATTCTGAGGGTTGGGTGCATTCTTGATGGCCTTGGTTTTCGAGTCCGTAGGCCTGATGCCATCAGTAACAATATTCCTCCCCAGGAATTCGACTTCCGGTGCACTTCGAATGTTTCAGTCTGAGTCCCACTTTGTCCAGACGATGTAGAACCTCTTCCAGGTTGTTCAGATGTTCGGCGGTGTCACGACCTGTGACCAGGATGTCATCTTGGAACACAACGGTTCTAGGGACGGACTTCAGTAGACTCTCCATGTTCCTCTGAAATATGGCTGCAGCATTTGAGCACATGGAGTATCACCCTCTGTCAACAACGCTGTGATATCGTTCCAATTGCATTTGATTTTTTTTCAAGCCAATTCCTGCCGAACAGCGTTGAACCATTGCCTGGAACAATCCATTACGGTAAATCATGAACCGCACCACCATACGACACCTTGACTACTGCACTGCACTGTACGTACGCAACTTGGCATTGACTGGACTCAGCTTAGGCCTCACAGCCTTAGTATCCACAGCTTGTCGAATGTCCTCTGGCACCTTATTGATTGACTCGCACCCGTGTCCAATTCCATCGGTACCGGCACACTGTTAAGTTTCACATTAATCATTATTGGTTGGTTCTTTGTTAGGAACCAATACAGTCCATACACTTCCTCCTCTGGTATCTCGGATTGCATATCCGGATCCGCGCTATACTGGTCATCATCCTCCGCGTGGTGTGTCGCAGCACGCTTGCTCAGTTGCGGACACATGTGCTGCAGATGCCCCAGTCTCGAACAGCCTTTACAAATGTACTGTTTAAACCGACACTGATGATGCTGATAATTGCCCCCCCAAGCCAACACGGTGAAATCAGATTCATTCCCATTGGCGGACTTTGGGCGCCCACAGGTTTCGCATACACAGTCAAGCAGGCCCTGCCATACGGAACTCTGCCAAATGACGATAAAATCTCATTTACAATACTGGCTGAGTTCCGATTTCTCAATGATATCTGCTTTAATTTTTGTCCGTTGTCATGCATGCCCGGGCAATTGTGATGGCCTTGCTCAAATCCAGCATCCCGGTTGCCAGTAGCTTACGCAGTATCACCTCGTGGTTGATGCCGATTACAAAGAAGTTCGCAGCATGTCTCCCAGCGTGTTTTCGAACTTTCAAAGTCCAGCTCGACGTCTTCGGTCGGCAACGAATTCCGACACATCTTGGCCCTCAGAACGGACGTGCGTGTAGAATCGATATCGTGAGATGGTGATGCCTTCTTCTGGTTTGAGATGGTCACGTACCAGAGCACACAATTCCTCATAGTCCTTGTCCGTTGGACTTGCAGGCGAGAGAAGATTCTTTGTGGGTCCTTAGATTTTCGGACCGCAAACCATGAGGAAGACCGCCCTGAGCCTAACTCCATTTTGTTGGCCATGAAGTACTGGTCCAGGTGAGCTACAAAATCTGCCCAGTCCTCTCCCTCCACAAATCCCTCCAGAATTCCAATTGTGCTCATTTTTGCATTCGTAGGTTCCTTAATTTACCTCGTCGCCAAAGGTCACGTATGTAATAACTCGATAGACTGAATACTGTAAACTAACACAGGTACAAACCTGGCTCTGCTTTATTAGGGCCCAAAGTGATTACATTACATGATGGCTGGCCTTTTATACCTGGGCCGCACACACGTGCGTACAGCCCAATGACCTCCGACAGTGGTGCCACCTGGTGGCTAGTAACCCCAAGCATACATACATGACAGTGAGGAGGAGACACAGAGCCTGCAAAGGGACATAGGAGGGTTAAGTGAGTGGGCAGTAAGGTGGCAGATGGAGTATAATGTGAGGTTATTTACTTTGGTAGGAAGAGTAGAAAAGCTGTATATACTTGAAATGGTGAATAACTATTAAATGTTAGTGTTCAGAGAGATTTGGCTGTCCTTGTGCAAGAAACATGTGGGCTAGAAATTGCCCCTCGCCCCGACTGGGGCCGGGAATTCCTGCGCCCGACTCGGAGGTCCTGCCCCCGATGGGGAATTGGGCCATGCGCCCCTCAAAGGAAACGGGGCGCTGAGTCCAGCACTGCGCAGAGCAGGCTAGTGGTAAGTGGATGCTCCGTGTCGCGCTGACGTACGACAACGCCCCCCTCCCATTTGATTAAAGGGCACACTGCAGGCCCGATGGTGGCCGCCACTGGGCCACTGGGGACGTGATCGACCGGCCCAGCAGCCCGGCACCCAAAGCGGAGCGCCGGGCTTCACGATGACGGCCTGCTCGACGCGAGGGACGCCACTGTCGGGCTGACCCGAGTGTCGGCCCACGAATACAGATGGCAGCCCAGGGCACTAAAGGCCTCCCCTTCAAGGGGCGCCCCGGCAATGGATGCCCGCCTCGCGGCACGGTGAGGGGTCGCCACAGGGCGGTGAGAGATCATCACCGGTTACACACCACCCCGGGGCGGTAATCGCGGGGCGCACCACTGCTGGGACATTGCCCCCCCCCCCCAAAGCTCCGAGACAACCCACTCCCCTGGGCAAAAGTACCATTGCGTCGCATTAGTGCTCCCCGGAGAGATGTGGAGGCTGGGTCATTGAATATATTTAAGGCGGAGATCGACAGATTTTTGAGCGATAAGGGAATAAAGGGTTACGGGGAGCGGGCGGGGAAGTGGAGCTGAGTCCATGATCAGATCAGCCATGATCTTATTGAATGGCGGAGCAGACTCGAGGGGTCAAATGGCCGACTCCTGCTCCTATTTCTTATGTTCTTATGAAAGGCGCTATATAAATGCTTCACCGCACAAGATTGAAGTTTCACTAACTACACAGAATGGTAATACAACAGGTGATAAACAGCAACAACAGCTTGTACTGATATAGTGCCTTTAATGTCGTAAAATGTCCCAAAGCGCTTCACAGGAACGATTATCAAACAAATATTTGCACCGAACCACATAAGGAGATATTGGGACAGGTGACCAAAAGCTTGGTCAAAGATTCAGGCTGTAAGGAACATCTTATAGGAGGAGAGAGAGGCGGAGAGATTGAGGGAGAGAGTTCCAGAGCTTGGGGCCCAGGCAGTTGAAGGCACTTCCACCAATGGTGGAGCAATTAAAATCAGGGATGGATAAGAGGGCAAAATCGGAGGAGCGCAGCGATCTCGGAGGGCTGTAGGACGAGGTTATGTTTGCTCTGTGGGGCATGAGCGGGCAACATTGGAGCTAGGAGGAGGAGGAGCGAGTTCCGGGGACGTCGAGGACTGTAAAGTCCAGCGGGAGTTCGTGTTCGGTAATATGACCTTACTATACAGTATAAATGCACACGAGGCCCATACTAGAGAAACGATCACTCTGTGACTAGTTACCTTTATTACCAAGACCTCAAGAGGCAGACGGTGGGTGGAGCTTCCCCTTTTATACCGGAAAGTCCAGGTTAGGAGTGTCTCCCACAAGTTCGCCCCCTGTGGTCAGTGTTCTCAAGGTGTACAACTTTGGTCAGCTTATACATGGGTTACAATGACAGTTGAATACATGACATCACCTCCCCCCCAAGGTATTATTGGGATCACAGATTAAGTCTCTCTGGTGGTTTATGCTCCCTTATAGAGCGCCTGAGTTGGGGCTCCGGTTGTTGGGCGCTGGCCTGAGTGTCTGCTGTTTGCAGTGCCTCAGGCCTGTCCGGACTTCCCACAGTGACTGGGCTCTCCTCCACTTGGTTCCGGTGTTCGGTCACCTGTGTGGAGTAAACTCTATGTCGTGTTCTTCCTCTGCTTCTTCTATGGGGTTGCTGAAACTCCTTTTAGTTTGATCCACGTTTTTGCGGCAGATTTGTCCATTGTTAGTTTAACTACCAAAACCCTATTCCCCTCTTTGGCAATCACAGTGCCTGCGAGCCATTTGGGCCCTGCAGTGTAATTAAGGACAAAAACAGGGTCATTGACATCAATACATCGCGCCCTCGCATTCCTGTCATGGTAGTCACATTGTGACTGATGCCTGCTCTCAACAATTTCTTTCATAGTAGGGTGTATAAGGAATAACCTGGTTTTGAGCGTCCTTTTCATTAGCAGCTCTGCGGGTGGAACCCCTGTGAGCGAGTGTGGTCGGGATCTATTGGCCAACAGGAGGCATGATAAGCGGCTTTGTAGGGAGCCCCCTTGGATTCTGAGCATCCCCTGTTTGATTATCTGCACTGCTCGTTCCGCCTGGCCGTTTGAGGCCGGCTTGAACGGTGCCATTCTGACACGGTTGATTCCATTGCCTGTCATGAAGTCCTGGAATTCAGTGCTTGTGAAGCACGGGCCATTGTCGCTGACCAAGACATCCGGTAGACCGTGGGCGGCGAACATTGCCCGTAGACTTTCTACCGTGGCAGAGGATGTGCTTGAATTTAAAATGGCACACTCAATCCATTTGGAGTCGGCGTCTACTACAACCAAAAACATTTTTCCAACGAAAGGACCTGCGTAATCCACATGGATGCATGACCATGGCTTGGCGGGCCAGGACCAGGGGCTAAGGGGGACTTCCCTGGTGCGTTGCTCAGCTGGGCACACGTGTTGCACCTGCGAACACAAAGTTCCAGGTCTGCATCTATCCCTGGCCACCAAACGTGTGACCTGGCAATTGCCTTCAGGTCCAGGTGCTCATGGTGAAGTTATCTGTTAAACACCTCTCTGCCCATCTGGGGCATGACTACTTGGTTTCCCCACAGTAGGCTATCGGCAGTAGGCTATCAAATCTATGAAACGGTTTAAACTCCTCAGGGCATGCCCGGTACGTGGCTGCCCAGTCCCCATTCAGGACACATTTCTTAACTAAAGACAATAGCGGATCTCTATTTGTCCAGACTTTAATCTGACGGCTGTCACAGGTGAGCCTTCGCTTTCGAAAGTTTCAACAGCCATGACCATCTCAGCATCATGCTCAGCTGCCCCCTCAGTGGTGGCTTGTGGGAGCCTGCTGAGTGCATTGGCGCAGTTTTCAGTGCCCGGTCTGTGCCGAATTGTGTAGTCATAGGCGGCTAACGTAAGTGCCCACCTCTGTATGCGGGCCGATGCATTCGCATTTATGGCCTTGTTGTTGGCCAAAAAGGACGTTAGGGGTTTGTGATCTGTCTCCAGACCAATTTCCTGCCAAACAGGTACTGGTGCATTTTGTTTACTGCATATATACATGCTAGCGCCTCCTTTTCTATCATCCTGTAGCCCCTTTCTGCCTGGGATAGGCTTCTGGAGGTATAAGCTACCGGCTGTAACTGACCATTGGCATTCACATGCTGCAACACACACCAGACCCCATAGCATCACACGTTAAAACTAGTTTCTTACACGGGTCATATAACGTTAACAGTTTGTTGGAGCATAACAAATTGCGTGCTCTTTCCTGGCTGTCCCCCCAGACCCAATCACGACCTTTGCGTAGGAGCACGTGTAGCGGCTCTAACAGCGTGCTCAATTTGGGAAGAAAGTTACCAAAATAGTTCAGGAGCCCCAGGAACGAACACAGCTCCGTTGTTTTGCAGGGTCTGGGTGCTCTCTGGATCGCTTCCGTTTTGGGCGCAGTAGGTCTGATCCCGTCTGCTGCTACCCTCATCCCCAGGAATTCTACCTCTGGAGCTAGGAAGACGCACTTCGCCTTTTTCAGTCGCAGCCCTACCCGGTCCAGTCTGCGTAGCACCTCCTCCAGGTTGTGGAGGTGTTCTTCAGTATCATGACCCGTGATGAGGATGTCGTCTTGAAAAACCACCATCCTTGGAATCGATTTGAGGAGGTTTTCCATATTTCGCTGAAAGATAGAGGCGGCTGAACGAATCCCGAATGGACATCTGTTGTACTCAAACAACCCCTTGTGTGTCGTGATGGTGGTCAGCTCCTTCGACTCACTCGCCAGCTCCTGGGTCATGTAAGCTGAGGTCAGGTCCAATTTTGAAAAAAGTTTGCCACCGGATAGCGTCGCAAAGAGGTCCTCCGCTCTCGGTAGTGGGTACTGGTCTTGGAGTGATACCTGATTGATGGTGGCCTTGTAATCACCACATATCCTGACCGACCAATCCGCCTTGAGCACCGGCACGATCGGGCTCGCCCAGTCACTGAATTCGACTGGCGAGATGATGCCTTCCCTCAGCATGTGGTCCAGTTCGCCTTCGATCTTTTCCCGCATCACGTACGGCACCGCTCTGGCCTTGTGGTGCACTGGTCTGGCGTCCGGGTTTATGTGAATCACTACCTTGGCCCCCATGAAAGTGCCAATGCCGGGTTGAAATAATGAGTCAAATTTGTCCAGGACCTGTGAGCATGATACTCGCTCCACAGAAGAAATTGCATTGACATCGCCCCATTTCCAGTTCATGACAGCAAGCCAACTCCTCCCCAGTAGTGCGGGACCGTCCCCTGGGACAATCCAGAGTGGCAACCTGTTCTCCGAATCTTTGTGGGTCACGACTACCGTGGCGCTGCCTAGCACCGGAATGATCTCCTTTGTATATGTCCGTAGCAGTGCGTCAATCAGCAATAATTTTTGGCCTCCTGGCCTTGGACACCCACAACCTTTCGAACTGCTTGATACTCATCGGGGACTGGCTGGCCCCCGTGTCTAGCTCCATTGATACTGGGATGCCATTTAGGAGCACTTTCATCATTATCGATGGCGTCCTGGTATATGAACTGTATATGTGCCCCACATGAACTCGCTGAACTTCAGCTTCCAGCGATTTCCCCCAGTATTCATTTGGCCTCGTAGGGCTTACATCGGGCCCGTCCTTCTCGTACATCAACCTGGCTGCAGGATTCCTGCACATACGCGCCAAGTGACCGCTGACGTTGCATTTCTGCAGGTATATTGCTGATACCTGCAAGCTCTGGCTGGGTGTTTGCCCCCACATCTCCGAAATGAGCTGGAGGCCCCATTGTTGGAAACAAAAGGTCCATTACCAGTCGATCGTCTCTGACTGTCTCTGTAACTGTCCTTAAGCGCACCATTGACAGATGTTGATGGCCCCATTACTGGCCGTATTGTCCATTGCGATGGCATGAATCGCCGTTCAGCTAGCCATTGGCTCTGTTGAATTCCCCCTTTGGGTTCGACTACATGCTGGGGCATGTCCGATTGTCCTTGTCTGCCTAGAGAACTGTGTGCCGCATTAACAATGTTGACTCCCTGGTCGTTTGCCGCATTTGAGGCAAGATTTTTGCCATAAATCATTCTGGTCTCTTCCTCCCCTGAGATAAATGTCTGGGCTATCAGAGCCGCCGCTTCCAAGGTCAAGTCTTTGGTCTCAATCAGTTTCCTGAAAACCCTAGCGTGCCCAATGCCCTCAATAAAAAAGTCTCGCAGCATCTCAGCTCTGCATGCATCTGGGAACTTACATCGGCTCGCCAGTCGCTGGAGATCTGACACGAAGTCAGGAACGCTTTGCCCTTCTCGCTGCTGGTGCGTGTAAAACCGGTGTCTCGCCATGTGCATGCTGCTCGCCGGTTTAAGGTGTTCCCCGATCAACTTACTGAGCTCTTCGAACGTCTTGTCCGCCAGCTTCTCTGGCGCTAGAAGGTCTTTCATCAGGGAATACGTTCTGGATCCACAAACCGTCAGGAGATGAGCCCTGCGTTTGTCGGCCGAATCCTGTCCCAGCCATTCCTTAGTGACAAAACTTTGCTGTAGTCTCTCAATAAAGTCGTCCTAATCATCAGCAACACAGTACCTCTCTTCTGTGCTGCTAGTGGCCATGCTCGCGTGGTTTAAATCCCGGTTTCTCGTCGCCAATGATATGTCTTTACTATACAGTATAAATGCACACAAGGCCCATACTTGAGAGAAGGTCACTCTATGACCAGTTACCTTTATTACCAAAACATCAAGAGGCAGACGGTGGGTGGAGCTTCCCCTTTTATACCGGAAAGTCCAGCTTAGGAATGTCTCCCACAAGTTCACCCCCTTGTGGTCAGTGTTCTCAAGGTGTACAACTTAGGTCAGCTTATGCATGGGTTACAATGATAGTTGAATACATGACAGTCGGAGAGCTAGTCGGAGGAGGAGCGAGTTCCGGGGATGTCGAGGCCTATAAAGGCCCAGTGGGAGTCCGTAGTCGGAGAGCTAGTCGGAGGAGGAGCGAGTTCCGGGGATGTCGAGGCCTATAAAGGCCCAGTGGGAGTCCGTAGTCGGAGAGCTAGTCGGAGGAGGAGCGAGTTCCGGGGATGTCGAGGCCTATAAAGGCCCAGTGGGAGTCCGTAGTCGGAGAGCTAGTCGGAGGAGGAGCGAGTTCCGGGGACGTCGAGGCCTATAAAGGCCCAGTGGGAGTCCGTAGTCGGAGAGCTAGTCGGAGGAGGAGCGAGTTCCGGGGATGTCGAGGCCTATAAAGGCCCAGTGGGAGTCCGTAGTCGGAGAGCTAGTCGGAGGAGGAGCGAGTTCCGGGGATGTCGAGGCCTATAAAGGCCCAGTGGGAGTCCGTAGTCGGAGAGCTAGTCGGAGGAGGAGCGAGTTCCGGGGACGTCGAGGCCAGCCGGTGCAGCTACATGGAGAAGGCAAAAAGAAGTAGAAAGAAATCGAAAGGTGACGTCACAGCCAAGGGAGTAAGTGATTGGCTAGTGATTGGTGAGTAGCTTTTCTTTTTCGTTCTTTATCAGTAAGTAACCTTTAGCATTGTTGTTGCCCAATTAAGTTAATCCAAGGGTTAAGTCATGGCAGGATAGCTCGGACACGTGTTATGCTCCTCCTGTACAATGTGGGAACTCAGGGATGCTTCCGTTGTCCCTGACGACTACGTGTGCGGGAAGTGCATCCGCCTGCAGATCCTGACAGACCGCATTGCGGCACTGGAACTGAGGGTGGAAACACTCTGCAGCATCCACGATGCTGAGAATGACGTCAATAGCACGTTTAGCGAGTTGGTCTTACTGCAGGTAAATGGTACACAGCCAGATAGGCAATGGAAGACCAACAGGAAGAGCGGTGCAAGGAAGGTAGTGCAGGGTCCCCTGCGGTCATCCCCCTGCAAAACAGATACACCGCTTTGAGTACTGTTGAGGGGGATGACTCATCAGGGGAGGGCAGCAGCAGCCAAGTTCATGGCACCATGGCTGGCTTTGCTGCTGCGGAGGGCAGGAAAAAGAGTGGGAGAGCAATAGTGATAGGGGATTCAATTGTAAGGGGAATAGATAGGCATTTCTGCGGCTGCAACCGAGACTCCAGGATGGTATGTTGCCTCCCTGGTGCAAGGGTCAAGGATTTCTCGGAGTGGGTGCAGGACATTCTGAAAAGGGAGGGTGAACAGCCAGTTGTCGTGGTGCATATAAGTACCAACTATATCGGTAAAAAACCGGATGAGGTCTTAC
This sequence comes from Pristiophorus japonicus, assembly GCF_044704955.1. NCBI lineage: Eukaryota > Metazoa > Chordata > Chondrichthyes > Pristiophoridae > Pristiophorus > Pristiophorus japonicus. The sequence goes on along the minus strand of NC_091984.1, from coordinate 4,686,590 downwards.
GAGACGAATTTAGGGAGCTCGGAGCTAAATTAAAAACTAGGACCTCAAAAGTAGTAATCTCGGGATTGCTACCAGTGCCACGTGCTAGTCAGAGTAGGAATCGCAGGATAGCACAGATGAATACGTGGCTTGAGCAGTGGTGCAGCAGGGAGGGATTCAAATTCCTGGGACATTGGAACCGGTTCTGGGGGAGGTGGGACCAGTACAAACCGGACGGTCTGCACCTGGGCAGGACCGGAACCAATGTCCGAGAGGGAGTGTTTGCTAGTGCTGTTGGGGAGGAGTTAAACTCACATGGCAGGGGGATGGGAACCTATGCAGCGAGACAGAGGGAAATAAAACGAGACAGAGAAAAAAGGTAGAAAGGAGAATAGTAAAAGTGGAGGGCAAAGAAACCCAAGGCAAAAAACAAAAAGGGCCACATTACAGAAAAATTCTAAAGGCGCAAAGTGTGTTAAAAAGACAAGCCTAAAGGCTCTGTGCCTCAATGCGAGGAGTATTCGGAATAAGGTGGACGAATTAACTGTGCAGATAGCAGTTAATGGATATGAAGTAATTGGCATCACAGAGACATGGCTCCAGGGTGACCAAGGCTGGGAACTCAACATCCAAAGGTATTCAACATTTAGGAAGGATAGACAGAAAGGAAAAGGAGGCGGGGTGGCGTTGCTGGTTAAAGAGGAAATTAATGCAATAGTAAGGAAGGACATTGGTTTGGATGATGTGGAATCGGTATGGGTAGAGCTACGGAATTCCAAAGGGCAGAAAACACTGGTGGGAGTTGTGTACAGACCACCAAACAGTAGTAGTGAGGTTGGGGACAGCATCAAACAAGAAATAAGGGATGTGTACAATAAAGGTGCAGCAGTTATCATGGGTGACTTTAATCTACATATTGATTGGGCTAACCAAACTGGTAGCAATGCGGTGGATGAGAATTTCCTGGAGTGTATTAGGGATGGTTTTCTAGACCAATATGTCGAGGAATGGACTAATTAGCAATCTTGTTGTGCGAGGCCCCTTGGGGAAGAGTGACCATAATATGATAGAATTCTTGATTAAGATGGAGAGTGTCACAGTTAATTCAGAAACTAGGGCCTTGAACTTAAGGAAAGCTAACTTTGACGGTATGAGGCGTGAATTGGCAAGAATAGACTGGCAAATTATACTTTTAAAGGGTTGACGGTGGATAGGCAATGGCAAACATTTATAGATCACATGGATGAACTTCAACATTTGTACATCCCTGTCTGGAGTAAAAATAAAACAGGGAAGGTGGCTCAACCGTGACTAACAAGTGAAATTAAGGATAGTGTTAGATCCAAGGAAGAGGCATAGAAATTGGCCAGAAAAAGCAGCAAACCTGAGGACTGGGAGAAATTTAGAATTCAGCAGAGGAGGAGAAAGGGTTTAATTCGGAGGTGGAAAATAGAGTACGAGAGGAAGCTTGCAGGGAACATAAAAACTGACTGCAAAAGCTTCAATAGATATATGAAGAGAAAAGGATTAGTGAAGACAAATGTAGGTCATAAGAACAAAAGAACATAAGAATTAGGAATAGGAGTAGGCCATCTAGCCCCTCGAGCCTGCTCTGCCATTCAACAAGATCATGGCTGATCTGGCCGTGGACTCAGCTCCACTTACCCGCCCGTTCCCCATAACCCTTAATTCCCTTATTGGTTAAAAATCTATCTATCTGTGACTTGAATACATTCAATGAGCTAGCCTCAACTGCTTCCTTGGGCAGATTCACAACCCTCTGGGAGAAGAAATTCCTTCTCAACTCGGTTTTAAATTGGCTCCCCCGTATTTTGAGGCTGTGCCCCCTAGTTCTAGTCTCCCCGACCAGTGGAAACAACCTCTCTGCCTCTATCTTGTCTATCCCTTTCATTATTTTAAATGTTTCTATAAGATCACCCCTCATCCTTCTGAACTCCAACGAGTAAAGACCCAGTCTACTCAATCTATCATCATAAGGTAAACCCCTCATCTCCGGAATTAGCCTAGTGAATAGTCTCTGTACCCCCTCCAAAGCTAGTATATCCTTCCTTAAGTAAGGTGACCAAAACTGCACGCAGTACTCCAGGTGCGGCCTCACCAATACCCTGTACAGTTGCAGCAGGACCTCCCTGCTTTTGTACTCCATCCCTCTCGCAATGAAGGCCAACATTCCATTCGCCTTCCTGATTACCTGCTGCACCTGCAAACTAACTTTTTGGGCTCGCGGCCTTCCGCGAGAGGTGGGCACCGGAGGCACTGGAGTGCATCATCACGCCCGGCAACCAAATTTTAATTTGATTTTATATTTTTAAGTTAATCTGTTTTAATTGCCGGTGCTGTTAGTGTCCCCCTCCCCTTTGAAAGGGGGCAGTTGGAGAAAAAATACGATTTTGTGCCAAAAAAAAAACACAAAAAAAAATAAAAGGGCCTTGTAAATTTTTGGTGTTTCCCCCAGATCGGGGGGCACGGTTTAATGTTTTTTGTTTGCTCCCAAAAAGAGTTCATGCACAAGGACCCCCAGGTCCCTCTGCACCGCAGCATGTTGTAATTTCTCCCAATTCAAATAATATTCCCTTTTACTGTTTTTTTTCCAAGCTGGATGACCTCACACTTTCCGACATTGTATTCCATCTGCCAAACCTTAGCCCATTCGCTTAAACTATCCAAATCTCTTTGCAGCCTCTGTGTGTCCTCTACACAACCCGCTTTCCCACTAATCTTTGTGTCATCTGCAAATTTTGTTGCACTACACACTGTCCCCTCTTCCAAGTTATCTATGTATATTGAAAACAGTTGTGGTCCCAGTACCGATCCCTGTGGCACACCACTAACCACCGATTTCCAACCCGAAAAGGACCTATTTATCCCGACTCTCTGCTTTCTGTTAGCCAGCCAATTCTCTATCCATGCTAATACATTTCCTCTGACTCCGCGTACCTTTATCTTCTGCAGTAACCTTTTGTGTGGCACCTTATCGAATGCCTTTTGGAAATCTAAATACACCACATCCATCGGTACACCTCTATCCACCATGCTCGTTATATCCTCAAAGGATTCCAGTAAACTCGTTCAACATGATTTCCCCTTCATGAATCCATGTTGCGTCTGCTTGATTGCACTATTCCTATCTAGATGTCCCGCTATTTCTTCCTTAATGATAGTTTCAAGCATTTTCCCCACTACAGATGTTAAACTAACCGGCCTATAGTTACCTGCCTTTTGACTTCCCCCTTTTTTAAACAGAGGCATTACATTAGCTGCTTTCCAATTCACTGGTACCTCCCCAGAGTCCAGAGAATTATAACGAATGCATCTGCTATAACTTCTGCCATCTTTTTTAATATCCTGGGATGCTTTTCATCAGGACCAGAGAACTTGTCTACCTTGAGTCCCATTAGCCTGTCCAGCACTACCCCCCTAGTGATAGTGATTGTCTCAAGGTCCTCCCTTCCCACATTCCCGTGACCAGCAATTTTTGGCATGGTTTTTGTGTCTTCCACTGTTTAAGGTCTCAGCCATTTCCACATTTCCCATTATTAAATCCCCCTTCTCATCTTCTAAGAAACCAACATTTACTTTAGTCACTCCTTTCCGTTTTATATATCGGTAAAAGCTTTTACTATCTGTTTTTATGTTTTGCGCAAGTTTACTTCCATAATCTATCTTTCCTTTCTTTATTGCTTTCTTAGTCATTCTTGCTGTCGTTTAAAATGTTCCCAATCTTCTAGTTTCCCATTAACCTTGGCCACCTTATACGCATTGGTTTTTAATTTGATACTCTCCTTTATTTCCTTGGTTATCCACGGCTGGTTATCCCTTCTCTTACCGCCCTTCTTTTTCACTGGAATATATTTTTGTTGAGCACCATGAAAGAGCTCCTTTAAAGTCCTCCACTGTTCCTCAATTGTGCCACCATTTAGTCTGTGTTCCCAGTCTACTTTAACCAACTCTGCCCTCATCCCACTGTAGTCCCCTTTGTTTAAGCATAGTACGCTCGCTTGAGACACTACTTCCTCACCTTCAATCTGTATTACAAGTTCAACCATACTGTGATCACTCATTCCGAGAGGATCTTTTACTCGGAGATCGTTTATTATTCCTGTCTCATTACACAGGAAATGATCTAAGATAGCTTGCTCCCTTGTAGGTTCTGTAACATGCTGTTCTAAGAAACAATCCCGTATGCATTCTATGAATTCCTCCTCAAGGCTACCCCATGCGATTTGATTTGACCAATCGATATGTAGGTTAAAATCCCCCATGATTACTGCCATTCCTTTTTCACATGCCTCCATTATTCCCTTAATTATTGCCCGCCCCACCATGAAGTTATTATTTGGGGGCCTATAAACTAAGCCCACCAGTGACTTTTTCCCCTTACTATCTCTCATCTCCACCCACAGTGATTCAACATTTTGTTCATTAGAGCCAATATCGTCTCTCACAACTGTCCTGATATCATCCTTTATTAACAGAGCTACCCCAACTCCTTTCCCTTCTTGTCTATCCTTCCGAATTTTCAGATACCCCTGTATGTTTAATTCCCAGTCTTGGCCACCCTGCAACCACGTTTCTGTAATGGCCACCAAATCATTACCATTTGTAATGATTTGTGCCGTCAACTCATTTACTTTATTTTGAATGCTGCGTGCGTTTAGGTAGAGTGTTTTAATACTAGTTTTTAAACCATGATTTTTAGTTTTGACCCCTCCTGCAGCCCCTTTATATTCATACATATTGTCCCTTCCTATCACCTTGTGGTTTACACTTACCCCAGTGCTACTCTGCTCTGTTGCCTCCTGCCTTTTGCATTCTTTCTCGGGGTCCTGATCATCTGAGCTCTCACCCACTCTAACTAGCTCAGAGCCCTCTTCTGGGTTCCGAATACTCCTCGCATTGAGGCACCGAGCTTTCATGCTTGCCTTTTTATTACACTTTGACCCTTTAGAATTTTGCTGTACATTGGACCTTTATGTTTTTTGACTTGAGTTTCTCTGCCCTCCACTTTTATTCATCTCCTTTCTGTCTTTTGCTTCTGTCTCCATTTTGTTTCCCTCTGTCTCCCTGCATTGGTTCCCATCCCCCTGCCATATTAGTTTAACTCCTCCCCAACAGCACTAGCAAACACTCCTCCTAGGACATTGGTTCCAGTCCTGCCGAGGTGCAGATCATCCGGTTTGTACTGGTCCCACCTCCCCCAGAACCGGTTCCAATGCCCCAGGAATTTGAATCCCTCCCTTCTGCACCACTGCTCAAGCCACGTATTCATCTGAGCTATCCTGCGATTCCTACTCTGACTAGCACGTGGCACTGGTAGCAATCCCGAGATTACTACTTTTGAAGTCCTACTTTTTAATTTAGCTCCTAGCTCCTTAAATTCGTCTCGTAGGACCTCATCCCATTTTTTACCTATATCGTAGGTACCTATATGCACCACGACAACTGGCTGTTCACCCTCCCTTTTCAGAATGTCCTGCACCTGCTCCGAGACATCCTTGACCCTTGCACCAGGGAGGCAACATACCATCCTGGAGTCTCGGTTGCGGCTGCAGAAACATCTATCTATTCCCCTTACAATTGAATCCCCTATCACTATAGCTCTCCCACTTTTTTTCCTGCCCTCCTGTGCAGCAGAGCCAGCCACGGTGCCATGAACTTGGCTGCTGCTGCCCTCCCCTGATGAGTCATCCCCCTCAACAGTACTCAAAGCAGTATATCTGTTTTGCAGGGGGATGATCGCAGGGGACTCCTGCACTACCTTCCATGCACTGCTCTTGCTGCTGGCCTTACATTCCCTATCTGGCTGTGTACCCATCACCTGCGGTAAGACCAACTCGCTACACGTGCTACTCATGTAATTTTCAGCATCGTGGATGCTCCAGAGTGAATCCACCCTCAGCTCCAATTCCGCAATGCGGTCCGTCAGGAGCTGGAGGCGGATACACTTCCTGCACACGTAGTCGTCAGGGACACTGGAGTCGTCCCTGAGTTCCCACATGGTACAGGAGGAGCATATCACGTGACCGAGCTCTCCTGCCATGACTTAACCCTTAGATACACTTAATTTGGCGACAACAATGTTAACAGGTTACTTACTGATATAAAAAAGAAAAAGAAAAGCTACTCACCAATCACCAGCCAATCACTTACCACTTTGGCTGTGACGTCACCTTTTGATTTCTTTCTACTTTTTTGCTTTTTCTCCCGGCTGGAGCTGCACAAGCCCCGCCTCTCCAACTCCCGCCGCTCCCGCCTCTCCAACTCCCGCCGCTCCCGCCTCTCCAACTCCCGCCGCTCCCGCCTCTCCAACTCCCGCCGCTCCCGCCTCTCCAACTCCCGCCGCTCCCGCCTCTCCAACTCCCGCCGCTCCCGCCTCTCCAACTCCCGCCGCTCCCGCCTCTCCAACTCCCGCCGCTCCCGCCTCTCCAACTCCCGCCGCTCCCGCCTCTCCAACTCCCGCCGCTCCCGCCTCTCCAACGCACGCCGCTCCCGCCTCTCCAACTCACGCCGCTCCCGCCTCTCCAACTCCCGCCGCTCCCGCCTCTCCAACTCACGCCGCTCCCGCCTCTCCAACTCCCGCCGCTCCCGCCTCTCCAACTCACGCCGCTCCCGCCTCTCCAACTCACGCCGCTCCCGCCTCTCCAACTCACGCCGCTCCCGCCTCTCCAACTCCCGCCGCTCCCGCCTCTCCAACTCCCGCCGCTCCCGCCTCTCCAACTCCCGCCGCTCCCGCCTCTCCAACTCCCGCCGCTCCCGCCTCTCCAACTCCCGCCGCTCCCGCCTCTCCAACTCACGTCGCTCCCGCCTCTCCAACTCCCGCCGCTCCCGCCTCTCCAACTCCCGCCGCTCCCGCCTCTCCAACTCCCGCCGCTCCCGTCTCTCCAACTCCCGCCGCTCCCGCCTCTCCAACTCCCGCCTCTCCAACTCACGCCGCTCCCGCCTCTCCAACTCACGCCGCTCCCGCCTCTCCAACTCCCGCCGCTCCCGCCTCTCCAACTCCCGCCGCTCCTGCCTCTCCAACGCACGCCGCTCCCGCCTCTCCAACTCCCGCCGCTCCCGCCTCTCCAACTCACGCCGCTCCCGCCTCTCCAACTCCCGCCGCTCCCGCCTCTCCAACTCACGCCGCTCCCGCCTCTCCAACTCCCGCCGCTCCCGCCTCTCCAACTCCCGCCGCTCCCGCCTCTCCAACTCCCGCCGCTCCCGTCTCTCCAACGCACGCCGCTCCCGTCTCTCCAACTCCCGCCGCTCCCGTCTCTCCAACGCACGCCGCTCCCGTCTCTCCAACGCACGCCGCTCCCGCCTCTCCAACTCACGCCGCTCCCGCCTCTCCAACGCACGCCGCTCCCGTCTCTCCAACGCACGCCGCTCCCGCCTCTCCAACTCACGCCGCTCCCGCCTCTCCAACGCACGCCGCTCCCGCCTCTCCAACTCACGCCGCTCCCGCCTCTCCAACGCACGCCGCTCCCGCCTCTCCAACTCCCGCCGCTCCCGCCTCTCCAACGCACGCCGCTCCCGCCTCTCCAACTCCCGCCGCTCCCGCCTCTCCAACTCCCGCCGCTCCCACCTCTCCAACGCACGCCGCTCCCGCCTCTCCAACTCCCGCCGCTCCCGCCTCTCCAACTCCCGCCGCTCCCGCCTCTCCAACTCCCGCTGCTCCCGCCTCTCGCCAAGGTCCCTTGCAGTCGGACTCAGGTGAATTTATAATGGGGAACAAAGAAATGGCAGACCAATTGAACAAATCCTTCGGTTCTGTCTTCACGAAGGAAGGCACAAATAACCTTCTGGATGTACTCGGGGACCGAGGGTCTGGTGAGAAGGAGGAACTGAAGGATATCCTTACTAGGCGGGAAATTGTGTTAGGGAAATTGATGGGATTGAAAGCCGATAAATCCTCGGGGCCTGATAGTCTGCATCCCAGAGTACTTAAGGAAGTGGCCCTAGAAATAGTGGATTCATTGGTGATCATTTTCCAACAGTCTATCGACTCTGGATCAGTCCCTATGGACTGGAGGGTAGCTAATGTAACAACACTTTTTAAAAAAGGAGGGAGAGAGAAAACGGGTAATTACAGACTGGTTAGCCTGACATCAATGGTGGGGAAAATGTTGGAATCAATTATTAAGTATGAAATATCAGCACATTTGGAAAGCAGTGACAGGATCGGTCCAAATCAGCATGGATTTATGAAAGGGAAATCATGCTTGACAAATCTTCTGGAATTTTTTGAGGATGTAACTAGTAGAGTGGACAAGGGAGAACCAGTGGATGTGGTGTATTTGGACTTTTAAAAGGCCATTTGTCAAGGTCCCGCAAAATCAAAGCACATGCATATTGCGGGTAATGTACTGGCGTGGATAGAGAATTGGTTGGCAGACAGGAAGCAAAGAGTCGGGATAAACGGGTCCTTTTCGGAATGGGAGGCAGTGACTAGTGGAGTGCCGCAGGGCTCAGTGCTGGGACCCCAGCTCTTTACAATATACATTAATGATTTGGATGAAGGAATTGAGTGTAATATCTCCAAGTTTTCAGATGCCACTAAACTGGGTGGCGGTGTGAGCTGTGAGGAGAACGCTAAGAGGCTGCAGGTGATTTGGACAGGTTAGATGAGTGAGCAAATGCATGGCAGATGCAGTATAATGTGGATAAATGTGAGGTTATCCACTTTAGTGGCAAAAACACGAAGGCAGAATATTATCTGAATGGCGGCAGATTAGGAAAAGGGGAGGTGCAACGAGACCTGGGTGTCATGATTCATCAGTCACTGAAAGTTGACATGCAGGTACAGCAGGCGGTGAAGAAGGCATATGGCATGTTGGCCTTCATAGCTAGGGGATTTGAGTATAGGAGCAGGGAGATCTTACTGCAATTGTACAGGGCCTTGGTGAGACCTCACCTGGAATATTGTGTTCAGTGTTGGTCTCCTAATCTCAGGAAGGACGTTCTTGCTATTGAGGGAGTGCAGCAAAGGTTCACCAGACTGATTCCCGGGATGGCTGGACTGATATATGAGGAGAGACCAGATCAACTGAGCCTTTATACACTGGAGTTTAAAAGGATGAGAGGGGATCTCATAGAAACATATAAGATTCTGACGGGACTGGACAGGTTAAATGTGGGAAGAATGTTCCTGATGTTGGGGAAGTCTGGAACCTGGGGATACATTCTTAGGATAAAGGGTAGGACATTTAGGACTGAGATGAGGAGAAACTTCTTCACTCAGAGAGTTGTTAACCTGTGGAATTCCCTGCCGCAGAGAGTTGTTGAGGCCAGTTCATTGGATATATTCATGAGAAAGTTAGATATGGAGAGAAAGCAGGAAAAGGGATACTGAGGGAATGATCAGCTATGATCCTATTGAATAGCGGTGCAGGCTCGAAGGGCCGAATAGCCTACTCCTACACCAATTTTCTATGTTTCTATGTTTCTATAGGGAAGGGTGAGGCCGTGTAAGGATTTGAACGCATGATAAAAATTTTGAAATTGAGGTGTTGCCGGACTGAGAGACAATGTAGGTCGGCGAGCACAGGGGTGATGGGTGAGCGGGACTGGGTGCGAGTTAGGACACGGGGCAGTGAGCACAGTGGGTGATGGGTGAGCGGGACTGGGTGCAAATTAGGACACGGGGCAGCGACCACAGGGGGTGATGGGTGAGCGGGACTGGGTGTGAGTTAGGACACGGGGCAGCGACCACAGGGGGTGATGGGTGAGCGGGACTGGGTGCGAATTAGGACACGGGGCAGCGAGCACAGGGGGTGATGGGTGAGCGGGACATGGTGCAAGTTAGGACACGGGACAGCCGAGTTTGGGATGAGCTGAAGTTTAAGGAGGGTGGAAGGTGGGAGGCCGGCCAGGAGAGCATTGGAATAGTCGAGTCTGGTGGGGACAAAGTCAGGGATGAGGGTTTCAGCAGCGGATGAGCTGAGGCAGGTACGGAGGTGGGCGATGTTACGGAGATGGATAAGGTTACACACATCGAATGTTGTGGGTCTGAACAGAATGAGTACTGAGGGCTGCAGGCTGATGACTTTATCCATTATTTAAACAAGTTGCGCCACTGCAAGCTCGAGCTACTTCACTTAAATCTGTCTCATCTTTTGTGATGTTCACCCGTCATTTCTGCCGTCGGTAAATGATTCTGAACCAGTCATCAGGAGGAACTTACTCAAAACAAACATTTACAGGGGATAAAATACAGGAGTTCACACTAAACAGAGAAAGAAAAGGAAGGACTGCCATTTCCATAGCGCCTTTCTCAACCTCGGGCACCACAACGCACTTTACAGTCAATTCAGTACTTTTCTGAAGTGTAGTCACTGATGTAATGTGGGAAATACAGAAACCAATTTGCACACAGCAAGCTCCCACAAACTGCAAAGTTACAATAAGCAGACAATGTGATTTTTTGAGTGATGTTAATTGAGGGATAAATATTGGTCAGGATACGAGGAGAACTCCACTGCACTTCTTCGAAATCGTGCCACGGGATCTTTTACATCCACCCAAGAGGCCAGAAGGGGCCTCGATTTAACATTTCATCCCAGGGACATCACCTCCATAAGCGCAGCACTCCCTCAGTACTGCCCGTCCGACAGTGCGGCGCTCCCTCAGTACTGCCCCTCCGACAGTGTAGCACTCCCTCAGTACTGCCCCTCCGACAGTGCGGCGCTCCCTCAGTACTGTCCCTCCGACAGTGCGGCGCTCCCTCAGTACTGCCCCTCCGACAGTGCAGCACTCCCTCAGTACTGCCCCTCCGACAGTGCAGCACTCCCTCAGTTCTGCACCTCCGACAGTGCAGCACTCCCTCAGCATTGCACCTCCGACAGTGCAGCATTCCCTCAGTACCGCCCCTCCGACAGTGCGGCACTCCCTCAGTACTGCCCCTCCGACAGTGCGGCACTCCCTCAGTACTGCCCCTCCGAAAACGCAGTGCTCCCTCAGTACTGCCCCTCCAACAGTGCAGCACTCCCTCAGTACCGCCCCTCCGACAGTGCGGCACTCCCTCAGTACTGCCCCTCCGACAGTCCAGCACTCCCTCAGTACTGCCCCCCGAAAGCGCAGCGCTCCCTCAGTACTGCCCAACCGACAATGCGGCACTCCCTCAATACTAGCCCTCCAACAGTGCAGCACTCCCTCAATACTAGCCCTCCAACAGTGCAGCACTCCCTCAGTACTGTCCCTCAGAAAGCGCAGTGCTCCCTCGGTACTGCCCCTCCAACTGGAGTGTCAGCCTATACTATATCCTCAAAGTCTCTTGAACCCACAACCTTCTGACTCAGAGGCGAGAGTGCTTCCCACTGAGCCACGGTTGATATCAGTGGTGATATGATTTGGCAAAGTGCCAATGAGTTTTAAACCTGTGTTTCTGCATGCTTGTTGAAAAGCTCTTAACTGAAGTGGAGACTTAAAGTAGGAACAGGAGTTGCTGGAACAATGGCCGAGGTCCATCTAGTTCAACTTTTACCATCCCGGTAGTCAAATGATCCAGCGATATTGGAGTTGTTGACCAATCCCAGCGATCAATGAGTTTACAACAGACCTGGACATGAGGTGCGGGAAACAACAACTTGCATTCATATAGCGCCTTTTGTTTTGTGTGTAAACATTGTAACTGTGTAAGACTTGCCACCAGAGGGCGCAACTTTTGGAGGCCCAAGGGTCACCTGCACATCTCGTGCAAGGGAGTATAAAAGGTTGTCTGCCATGCTGCTTAGGCACTCTGGAGTTGTATTAAAGAGACTAAGGTCACATCAGTGTTAGCTCACAGTACTCAGTCTTGTGGAGTTCTTCCATACTTAACAATTGGCGACGAGTAACAGATTATGAACTTACACGTACTCATGGCTGCCGTTGGTATCGTAGAGAGATTTATAGAGGGTGATGATTGAGAAGTCTTCTTTGAGCGTCTCGACCAGTACTCCGTGGCCAACGAGCTGGATGGGGACAATAAAGTGATCAAGCGCAGGGCGATTCTCCTCACCGTGTGTGGGTCCACAATATACGGCCTCATCAAGAATCTGCTAGTACCAGAGAAACCACTAGAGAGACACAGAGAGTTGTGTACGCTGGTTCGGAACCACCTCAAGCCGAAGGAAAGCATCTTAATGGCCAGGTATCGCTTCTACACCGCCGCTCCGAGGGCCAGGACGTGCCGACCTGAGATGCCTTGCGGGAAGTTGCGAATTTGCTGGATTTTTGGGGAAACGCTGTGGGACATTTTTGTGCTTGACATCAGCCACAAGGCAATTCTTCGCAAGCTGCTGTCCGCCAAATCCCTAGACCTGAGCAAGGCCACATGATAGCCAAGGCTTTCATGTCCACGAGCGATAATACCAGACAGATATCTTCCCAGCATTGAAGCTCACTGGCAAGTACTTTGCATAAAATAATGTCGCTAGCAGGCAGAATTGCATAAGGCAGGGCCTACACGTCTGCAGCTGCAAGACCTAGGATGACTCAGAGTCCACCATCGGTCGTGAATGCCAATCCATTAGCACCATGTTGGTGCTGCGGGGTTAATCATCGAGCCCATCAATATCGATTCAAGCACTACGTGTGCAAAGGCTGTGAAACAATGGGGTACCTCCAGCGAATGTGCAGGAGTCCTGCGACTCACCACATGGCAGAGTGGGCAGAGGATGATCGATCTGGCGCGGATCACGCAGAACAAAGAAGGGAGGCAATTCAACCTGAGGAAGAAGTGTTCGGGGTACACACCTTCACCACCAAGAGCCCTCCTATCATGCTGAAAGTCAAATTGAACAGAATTCCAATATCAATGGAATTGGACACGGGGGTGAGTCAGTCAATTATGATCCAGAAGGCTTTTGAGAAACTGTGCGGCAACAAGGCACAAAGGCCCAAACTGAGCCCGATTCAGACAAAGCTGTGCACCTACATCAAAGCGCTCATACCAGTCATTGGCAGTGCGGCAGTTAAGATATCGTACGATGGAGCTGTGCACGATTTATCACTGTGGATTGTACCCGGCGATGGCCCAACGCTATTTGGCAGAAGCTGGCCTGGAAAGATTCGATGGAACTGGGACGACGTCAAAGCACTATCTTCAGTGGATGATGCCTCGTGCGCCCAAGTGCTGAGCAAGTTTCCTTCGCTATTTGAACCAGGCATCGGCAAATTCACAGGTGCCAAGGTGCAGATCCATCTAGTCCCCGATGCAAGGCCCGTTCATCACAAGACGCGAGCGGTTCCATATATGATGAAGGAAAAAGTCGAGATCGAACTGGACAGACTTCAACAAGAGGGAATCATATCGCCAATTGAGTTCAATGAGTGGGCCAGTCCTATTATTCCGGTGTTGAAAAGCAATGGCACGGTCAGAATCTACGAAAATTACAAGGTAATGATCAACAGAGTCTCATTACAGGACCAGTACCCGCTACCCAAGGCGGATGACCTGTTCACAACATTAGCAGGGGGGGAAGTCGTTCACCAAGCTGAACCTAACCTCTGCCTACATGACACAGGAGCTGGCTGAACCTTCAAAAAGATTGACGTGCATCAACACATACAAAGGACTGTTTATATACCACAGGTGCCCTTTTGGGATTCGCTCGGCTGCTGCCATCTTCCAGAGGAATATGGAGAGTTTGCTGAAATCGGTTCCGCGCACTGTTGTGTTTCAAGACGACATCCTGATCACCGGTCGTGACACCACCGAACACCTGCACAACCTGGAAGAGGTTCTAAGTCGACCAGACAGAGTGGGACTCAGGCTGAAACGCTCCAAGTGTGATTTCCTGGCGCTAGAGGTCGAATTTTTGGGGAGAAAGATTGTGGCAGACGGCATCAGACTCACATACTCAAAGACAGAGGCCATCAAGAATGCACCCAGACCACCGAACGTGACGGAACTGCGTTCATTCCTGGGACTCCTCAACTATTTTGGTAACTTTCTACGCGGATTAAGCACTTTGCTGGAACCGTGGCACATGTTGCTACGTAAGGGTGACGACTGGGTTTGGGGTAAATCTCAAGAGACAGCCTTTGAGAAGGCCAGAAACCTACTTTGTTCTAATAGGTTACTTGTACTGTATGAACCGTGTAAACGATTCGTGCTAGCTTGTGATGCATCTTCGTACGGGGTCGGCTGTGTGTTACAGCAAAGCAATGTATCGGGCAAACTTCAACCGGTTGCATACGCATCTAGAAGTCTGTCCAAGGCTGAAAGAACCTACAATATGGTCGAAAAAGAGGCTTTAACATGTGTATATGGGGTTAAGAAAATGCACCAATACCTATTTGGACTTTGGTTTGAGCTGGAAACCGAACACAAACTGCTGATTTTGATGTTTTCAGACACCAATGCTTCATCCCGCATCCAATGATGGGCACTAACATTGTCCGCCTATGACTATGTTATCCACCACAGACCAGGCACGGAGAACTGTGCTGGTGCCCTCAGTCAACTACCACTGCCCACTACTGGGGTGGAAATGGCGCAGTCCACAGACTTGCTTCTGGTCATGGATGCTTTTGAGAGCGAGGAGTCACCCATCACTGCTCGCCACATCAGGACCTGGACCAGCCAGGATCCTGTGCTATCTTTGTAAAATGTTGCGTCCTCATTGGGAGCTGGTCGGCCATTCCCGAGGAAATGCAAGATGAAATTAAGCCGTTTCACCGACGCAAAGATGAAATGTCCATCCAGTCGGATTGTCTCTTGTGGGGTAATCATGTGGTTTTGCTAAAAAAGGCAGGGAAACGTTTATACGCGATCTACACAATACCCACCCAAATATAGTCATGATGATGGCTATAGCCAGGTCGCATGTTTGGTGGTCCAGCATTGACTCGGACTTAGAGTCATGTGTACAGTAGTGCAACACGTGCTCACAATTGAGCAATGCACCAAGGGAGGCTCCATTGAGTCTGTGGTCATGGCCCTCCAAACCGTGGTCCAGGATACACGTAGATTTTGCTGACCCCTTTCTCGGAAAGATGTTTTTAGTTGTAGTGGACGCTTACTCTAAATGGATCGAATGCGTAATCACGTCATCCAGCACATCAACTGCCACCATTGAAAGCCTCCGGGCTATGTTCGCCACCCATGGCTTGCCCGACATCCTTGTCAGTGACAATGGACCGTGTTTCACCAGCTCAGAATTCAACGAGTTCATGACTCGCAATGGCATCAAGCATGTCAGGTCTGCCCCCTTTAAGCCCGCATCCAACAGTCAAGCGGAACGGGCAGTCCAAACTATCAAGCAGAGCTTGAAACGCATGATGGAAAGTATAATGTCCTTACTCATTGGCACAAAACCCACACAAGGCACATTCTATGGACAAGGTCACTATTATTCACAAGACCAAGAAGTGATGACCCTGCATGGGACCCCCCTTTATATACCTGGGTGACCAGGTAAGGGGTGTCTCCCACAAGTTCACCCCCTGTGGTCAAGGTGTGCATTGCTTATGCATATACAGTGTTGCAGTGGTGTTACAGAGATTACATACATGACATCACCTTCCCCCCAAAGTCTTATTGGGATCATAGGTTTAGTCTTTCAGGTGGTCTACGCTCCCTCGTGCAGCGCCGCAGTTGGGGCTCTGATTGCTGAGCCTTGGCGTGAGTGTCTGTCACCTGTGGTGATTCCGGCCTGTCCGGGCTGACCGCAGGGACTGTGCCTGCTGCCGATTGCTCTTGTTGCTCGTTCACTGGCGGTGGTGTGAGCTCCATCTCATGGTTTTCTTCAGGTTCCTCCGTGTCGAAGCTGAACCTTTTTTTTTACTTGGTCCAGATGCTTACGGCATATCTGACCATTGTTAAGTTTAACCATGATGACCCTGTTCCCCTCTTTGTCTATTACAGTACCCTCAAACCATTTGGGCCTCACGGCGTGATTGAGGATAAATACGGGGTCATTTATTTCTATACATCTCCCCCTTTAATTTCGGTCATGGTACTCGTTTTGGGACTGGCACTTGCCCTCAACTATGTCGGCCAGGACTAGGTGAATGAGGGTTAACCGAGTTTTGAATGTTCGTTTCATAAGTAGCTCAGCGGGCTGGACCCCCGTGAGCGAGTGCGGTCGGGACCTATAGGCCAGCAGGAGGCGCAATAGGTGGCATTGAAGGGAGGGTCCTTGAATCCTGAGCATGCCTTGTTTAATGATTTGGACCGCACGTTCTGCCTGGCCTGAACGATGCTGTCTTGACATGGTTGATGCCATTGCCCGACATGAACTCCCGGAATTTGTAGCTCGTGAAACATGGGCCATTATCGCTAACAAGGATGTCTGGCAAGCCGTGGGTTGCAAAGACCGCACGTAGACTCTTCACAATGGTGGATGTCGTGCACGAATTCAAAATGATGCACTCGATCCATTTCGAGTA
The DNA here is from genome assembly GCF_044704955.1 of Pristiophorus japonicus. NCBI lineage: Eukaryota > Metazoa > Chordata > Chondrichthyes > Pristiophoridae > Pristiophorus > Pristiophorus japonicus. The sequence goes on along the minus strand of NC_091984.1, from coordinate 4,670,237 downwards.
CGCATCTACCACAATGAGATACAGTTTTCCCATGAACGGACCCGTGTAATCTACATGAATACGTGACCATGGCCTGGTGGGCCAGGGCCACAGGCTGAGTGGGGCCTCCCTGGGGGCATTATCCAGCTGGGCACACATGGTGCACCTGCGAACACAGTGTTCCAGGTCTGAGTCAATTCCCGGCCACCAAACATGTGACCGGGCAATGGCCTTCATCAGCACGATGCCTGGATGCTCGCTGTGGTGTTCCCTGATGAATGCCTCTCTGCCCCTCTGGGGCATGACTACCCAGCTGCCCCATAGTAGGCAGTCAGCTTGGATGGAGAGCGCATCCATCTGCCTGTGAAACGGTCTGACCTCCTCAGGGAGTGCTCCGTGTGCAGGCGCCCAATCCCCAGTCAGGACACATTTCTTAATCAGAGATAGGAGGGGATCTCTGTTCATCCAGATTTTGATCTGGCGGGCTGTGATAGGGGAGCCTGCGCTGTCAAAGGCATCAATGGCCATGACTATCTCAGCGCTTTGTTCCGCTGCCCCCTCGGTGGTGGCCTGCTGAGCACGTCAGCGCAATTTTCGGTGCCAGGCCGGTGCCGGATGGTGTAGTCATAAGCAGCCAGCGTGAGAGCCCATCGCTGTATGCGAGCTGACGCGTTGGCATTGACAGCCTTGTTCTCTGACAACAGGGATGTTAACGGCTTGTGGTCCGTTTCTAATTCGAACCTCCTGCCAAAAAGGTACTGATGCATTTTTTTTTACACCATAGACACATGCGAGTGCCTCCTTCTCAACCATCCCATACCCCCGTATAGCTGGAGAGTGCGACCTGAAAGCATAAGCCACAGGTTGTAGTTGGCCCTCAGCATTACTCTGCTGCAACACGCACCCAACCCCATAGGACGATGCATTACATGTCAGAACCAATTTCTTACAGGGGTCGTACAGGGTCAATAACTTATTTGAACAAAGTAGGTTCCGCGCCCGATTGAAAGCCGTTCTTGACAGTCCCCCCAAAACCAATCACAACCCTTACGCAAGAGCACGTGCAGCGACTTCAATGTGCTTAAGTTCGGCAGAAAGTTCCCGAAATAGTTCAAGAGTCCCAGAAATGAACGCAACTCCGATGTGTTGCCGGGCCTGGATGCTCGTTGAATCGCCTGTTTTGGATTCGGTGGGCTGAATCCCATCTGCAGCAACCCTCCTGCCCAGGAACTCAACCTCAGGAGCCAAAAACACACATTTAGACTTCTTGAGTCGTAGGCCTACCCGGTCCAGTCAGCGTAGCACCTCCTCCAGGTTGTGGAGGTGTTCCTCAGTGTCACGACCGGTGATGAGGATGTCGTCCTGAAATACGATTGTTCCAGGAATGGATTTGAGCAGGCTTTCCATGTTTCTTTGAAAAATCGCGGCCACTGATCGAATGCCAAACGGGCACCTGTTGTAAACGAACAGTCCCTTATGCGTAGTCATGGTGGCCAGTTGTTTAGATTCATTGGCCAGTTCTTGGGTCATGTAGGCTGAAGTGAGATCCAACTTGGTAAACAGCTTGCCGCCTGTCAGCGTAGCGAAAAGATCCTCCGCTCTTGGGAGCGGGTTTTGGTCTTGTAGGGATACCCGATTGATAGTGGCCTTGTAGTCGGCACAGATCCTGACAGAACCATCCACTTTTAGGATGGGAACGATGGGGCTCGCCCAGTTGCTGAATTCAACGGGCGAGATGATGCCCTCTCTCAGCAAACGGTCCAATTCGCTCTCAATTTTCTCCCGCATCGCATACAGCACCGCTCTGGCTTTGTGGTGCACTGGTCTGGCGTCCGGGGTGATGCGTATCATTACTTTGGTACCTTTGAACGTCCCGACACCAGGTTGGAATAGTGACTCAAATTGTTGTAGGACTTGTGAGCACGAACTTTGCTCCACAGATGACATTGCGTGCACATTCCCCCATTTCCAGTTGATCTCAGCTAACCAGCTCCTCCCCAACAGTGCGGGACCATTGCCTGGGACAATCCAGAGCGGCAGCTGGTTCTCTGATCCATTGTGTGTGACCGCCAACATTGCACTGCCGAGTACTGGAATGATTTCTTTGGTATACGTCCGTAGTTGTGTCTCAATGCGTTCTAGTTTGAGTCTACTAGCTTTGAGTGGCCATAGCTTTTCGAATTGTTGAACGCTCATGAATGACTGGCTGTCCCCCGTGTTCATGCGTACAGGGATGCCGTTTAATAAAACCTTCATCGTCATTGGAGGCATTTTGGTATATGAGCTGTGAATGTTTGCCACATGAACCCGCTGAACTTCAGCATCCATTGATTTGCCCCAAGAGTCATCCTGCCTCACAGACCCCTTTTCTGGTCCATCCGCCTCATAAATTAGCCTGGTTACAGGCTTCCTGCACATTCGAGCTAAATGGCCACTGAGGTTGCAATTTCTACAGACAAATTGTTGAAACCTTCAAGTCCTGGCAAAGTGTTTGCCCCCACACCTCCAGCATGAGCTGAGATTCCCATTGTTGTGAACAAAGGAGCTATGACCCTGCATTCCTCGCTGGTTGTCCCTTTGACTGCCCTTGAGTACACTGTTAGTGAGTGTCAATAGCCCCATCCCGAACCGCATTGTCCACTGTGATGGCGTAAATATCCGTTCAGCCTGTCATTGTCTCTGTTGAAAACCTACTCTGGGGTCTATTGCTGCCTGGGGTGTGTTGAAGTGCCCTTGACTGCCTGCAGGGCTCTGAGTCGCGTTTATGATATTGACTCCCTGATCCCCCACCGTGTTGGAGGCAGAATTGCACGCGTATATTATTTTGGTTTCCTCCTCCCCCGCCATGAAAGTCTGAGCCATCACCGCCGCCGCTTCCAAAGTCAAGTCCTTGGTCTCAATTAACTTTTGGAAAATCCCCGCATGACCGATGCCCTCAATAAAGAAATCCCTTAACATCCCCCCCCCCCTGCAGGCGTCTGTGAACTTACAGAGGCTGGCCAAATGCCGGAGGTCCACAATGAAGTCCGGTATGCTCTGTCCTTCACGACGTCGGTGGGTATAGAATCTGTGTCGGGCCATGTGTATGCTGCTCGCCGGTTTGAGGTGCTCACCGATTAGTTTGCTGAGCTCTTCAAAGGTTTTGTCCGCCGGCTTTTCGGGTGCTAGTAGGTCCTTCATGAGCGCGTAAGTCTTAGGTCCGCAGCTGGTCAACAGATGTGCCCTTCGCTTGTCGGCCATTGCATCTCCCAGCCAATCTTTCATGACAAAGCTTTGCTGGAGCCGCTCAATGAAATCGTCCCAGTCCTCACCAACAAAGTACCGTTCCTCTGTGCTACCGATGGCCATTCTCGTGGGTCGTTGATTCCCGTTTCTCGTCGCCAATGTAATGTCCTTACTCAATGGCACAAAACCCACACGAGGCACATTCTATGGACAAGGTCACTCTATGAGCTGAACCTTTATTCACAGGACCAAGAAGTGATGACCCTGCGTGGGACCTCCCTTTATATATCTGGGTGACCAGGTAAGGAGTGTCTCCCACAAGTTCACCCCTGTGGTCAAGGTGTGCATTGCTTAAGTATATACAGTATTGCAGTGGTGTTACATGGAGGTTACATACATGACAGAAGGTTCCTTGCAGACCCGGTTATCTCGGGTTGTGCTCAGCTATCGGACGTGACCCCACTCGCTCACTGGGGATCCCCCTGCAGAATTGCTAATGAAGAGAGCACTCAAAACCAGGCTCTCCCTAGTCCACCCGGATCTAAATAATCATGTGGAAACTCGGCGTCACCGGCAAAACATGTACCACGATCGCGCGGCTGTATCGCGTGCCATTGATGTTAATAACCCTGGGTTTGTCATTAATTACGGTCATGGTCCTAAATGGGTTGCTGGCACTGTCTTGGCCAATGAGGGGAATAGAGTGTTCATAGTCAAACTATTGAATGGACAAACGTGCAGAAAGCATTTGGATCAGACCAAACTGCGGTTCACCGACAACCAGGAACAACCTGAAGAGGACATCACCATCGTCGATCAACCAACACACACCCAACCATCAATCGACCTCACTGTCAATGAAGAGGATGAACCCACCATTCCCAACAGTCCTGTCACACCAGCCGCGCCACAGTGCAGCAATGGTCCGACCAGCTCACCCATGCCAGAGTTTGAACTCAGACGATCAACCAGGGAGCATAGGGCCCCAGACTGTCTCAACTTGTAAATAATTTGTATCAAAGACTTTGGGGGGGGCGGGGAGTGATGTTATGTATGGAAACATTGTAACTGTGCAAGATTTGCCACCAGAGGGCGCAACTGTTGGAGGCACAAGGGTCACCCACACACCTCGCGCAAGGGAGTATAAAAGGTTGTCTGCCATGCTGCTTAGGCACTCTGGAGTTGTATTAAAGACTCCCCTCCCAATCTCTGTAACTTCCACCAGCCCCACAACCCTCCGAGATCTCTGCACTTCTCCAATTCTGGCCCCTTGAGCATCCCCGAGACCTGCAATAAAAGACTAAGGTCACACTTTACTTTGAGCTCACAGTGTTCAGTCTGACTCTTTCTCCATACATAACAACTGGCGATGGGATACAGATAGCGGACCCAAAGATGCAGGGAACAGTGGGCATCCTGGAGAATTTTTTGGAGGGAGCCGAGGAACCAACTAGAGAGCTGGCCATCCTAGGCTGAGTGATGAGTAATGAGAGAGGGCTAATTAGCAATCTTGTTGTGCGAGGCCCCCTGGGGAATAATGACCATAATATGGTAGAATTCTTTATTAAGGTGGAAAGTGACAGTGTTAATTCAGAGACTAGGGTCCTGAACTTAAGGAAAGGTAACTTTGATGGTATGAGACGTGAATTGACTAGGATAGATTGGCAAATGATACTTAAAGGGTTGACGGTGGATAGGCAATAGCAGGCATTTATAGATTACATGGATGAACTTCAACAATTGTACATCCCTGACTGGAGTAAAAATAAAACTTGGAAGGTAGCTTAACCGTGGCTAACAAGGGAAATTAGGGATAGTGTTAAATCCAAGGAAGAGGCATATAAATTGGCCAGAAAAGCAGCAAACCTGAGGACTGGGAGAAATTTAGAATTCAGCAGAGGAGGACAAAGGGTCTAATTAGGAGGGGGAAAATAGAATATGAGAGGAAGCTTGTCGGGAACATAAAAACTGACTGCAAAAGCTTCTATAGATATGTGAAGAGAAAAAGATTAGTGAAGACCAACGTAGGTCGTTTGCAGTCAGAATCAGATGAATTTATAATGGGGAACAAAGAAATGGCAGACCAATTGAACAAATACTTTGGATCTGTTTTCACGAAGGAAAACACAAATAACCTTCCAGAAATAATAGGGATTCGAGGGTCTAGCGGAAAGGAGGAACTGAAGGAAATCCTTATTAGTCAGGAAATTGTGTTGGGGAAATTGATGGGATTGAAGGCCGATAAATCCCCGCAGCCCGATAGTCTGCATCCCAGAGTACTTAAGGAAGTGGCCATAGAAATAGTGGATGCATTAGTGATCATTTTCCAACATTCTATTGACTCTATATTGAGTCGCTTCCTTTCGCCCCTGTCAATCAGTGCAATTGCAATCAGCACATCAGACAGCCAGGGAAGGAGACATTAATAACTGACCCTTGATATTGGTCTCAGCAAATAATATGATAATCTTCAGCAAAAAAGACAAATATTCTGTTATAACATCTTGAAATTCAACACACAATCTTTGCATCGCATTAATTGACCGATTGATAAAACTGTACGGTTTGTTTCAGTTTATCACATATTACAAGGACGAGAGGGTATAGCTATGAGGAAAGGCTGTACAACCTGGGGTTCTTTTCTCTAGAATAGAGAAGCCTGAGGGGTGACCTGATAGAGGTCTTTAAAATTATGAAAGGGTTTGATCGGGTCAACGTAGAGAAGATGTTTCCCCTTGTGGGGGAGACCAGAACTAGGGACCATCAGTATAAGACAGTCACTGATAAACCCAATGGGGAATTCAGGAGAAACTTCTTTACCCAGAGAGCGGTGAGAATGTGGAACTCGCTACCACAGGGAGGGGTTGAGGTGAATAGTATCGATGTATTTAAGGGGAAGCTGGATAAACGCATGATGGAGAAAGGAATAGAAGGATATGGGGATAGGGTGAGATGGAGAGGGGTGGGAGGGGGCTGGTGTGGAGCATAAACCCCGGCACGGAGCGGTGGGGCATAAACCCCGGCACGGAGCGGTGGGGCATAAACCCCGGCACGGAGCGACGGACCCAATGGTCTGTTCATGTGCTGTACATTCTCTGTGCAATTCTATATTGGGAATATAAGCGTTCAACAAAATTAAGTGAGGAATTAGCGGAGTGACAACTGAGACCGAACCACTCGCCGATATTCTCTGCCTAATTGGTATTTAATGCTGTTGCTTATGGTCGATTCAGCAACTCCTCTTCCTCCTCCTCTGTCAGTGAGTCCCTCGCCCATCGGGGATTTACTCAGCCGTAAAGTGATCCTGTGGGATCTCAGCCACTATCTTCGAAACTGCCGCTGCTGCAGGAATTGTACCGCATGGTACTGAGAGGGTCAGACACGTAACCTGCAACACAAAGAAGCGAGCATTTTAAAGCTGCACTCCTCAGTCTAAAGTATTCTTGCCTGCAGTGTCTCTGGGCTTAGAACCGTAGGAATTACAAGTGTAGAAGGAGGCCATTCAACCCCTTGTGTTGGTGCCAGCCATTCAACTAGGGTCGTCTACTTCACAATTCCTCACCTTTTTATATTCTTCCTTTTCATAAACGTGTCCAATTCCCCTTTTTAATAATGTTCTGCCTGAATAGCCCTTTGTGGCCCAGCATTTTATATTCTAAACAAACAACATTCATTTCTATAGCACCTTTCACATCCTCAGCATGTATGTTTGGAGTGTAGTCACTGTTCTAATGTGGGACACGCGGCAGCCAATTTGCGCACAGCAAGCTCCCACAAACAGCAATGCGATCATGATCAGATCATCTGTTTTAGTGATGTTGGTGGAGGGATAAATATTGGGCCCAGGACACAGGGGAGAATTTCCCCTGCTCTTCAAAATAGATCCCTGGGATCTTTTACGTCCACCTGAGAGAGCAGACGGGGCCTCGGTCTAACGTCTCATCCGAAAGACGGCACCTCCGACAGTGCGGGGCTCCCTCAGTACTGCCCCTCCGACAGTGCGGCGCTCCCTCAATACTGCCCCTCCGACAGTGCAGCGCTCCCTCAATACTGCCCCTCCAACAGTGCAGCGCTCCCTCAATACTGCCCCTCCGACAGTGCAGCGCTCCTTCAATACTGACCCTCCAACAGTGCAGCACTCCCTCAATACTGTCCCGACAGTGCAGCGCTCCCTCAGTACTGCCCCTCCGACAGTGCAGCGCTCCCTCAGTACTGCCCCTCCGACAGTGCAGCGCTCCCTCAGTACTGCCCCTCCGACAGTGCAGCACTCCCTCAGTACTGCCCCTCCGACAGTGCAGCGCTCCCTCAGTACTGCCCCTCCGACAGTGCAGCGCTCCCTCAGTACTGCCCCTCCGACAGTGCAGCGCTCCCTCAGTACTGCCCCTCCGACAGTGCAGCACTCCCTCAGTACTGCCCCTCCGACAGTGCGGCACTCCCTCAGTACTGAACCTCCGACAGTGCAGCACTCCCTCAGTACTGCACCTCCGACAGTGCGGCACTCCCTCAGTACTGAACCTCCGACAGTGCAGCACTCCCTCAGTACTGCACCTCCGACAGTGCACTGCTCCCTCAGTACTGCACTTGGAGTGTTGGCCTCGATTATGTGTTCAAATCTCTGGAGTGAGACTGAAAACCACAGAACCTTCTGACTCAGAGGCGAGTGCTGCCCACTGAGCCACGGCTGACACCTCTTCAGTTACTAATCCAGTACTTTCGCCACAGGCCTGCCACCCAAGGCTGCAATGCCGGCAATCTAGTTGTACGATTGCTGAAATTAGGAACAATACCGCTTACCATTTACATCCATCGGTGGATACTGCACATTCTTCCTGAGGTCCTCCAGCGGGAATCCTTGGGCAGAATGACGGTCATTGCTGGGAAGAAAAATAATAGAATCATAGAATCACAGAGCACAGAAGGAGGCCATTCGGCCCATCTTGCCTGTGCCGGCTCTGTGACAGAGCTATCCAATTAGTCCCACTCCCCGCTCTTTCCTCAAAGCCCGGAAAATCTTTCCCTTCCACGTCTGTATCCGTTTCCTTTTTGAATACAAGAACATCAGAAATAGGAGCAGGAGTCGGCCATTCGGCCCCTCGAGCCTGCTCCGCCATTCAATGAGATCATGGCTGATCTTCGACCTCAACTCCACTTTCCCGCCCGATCCCATGAGCACTTGATTCCGTTAGTGCCCCAAAATCTCTCGATCTCAGCCTTGAATCTACTCAATGACTGAGCATCCATTGAAAGTTACTATTGAATCTGCTCCCACCGCCCTTTCTGGCAGTGCGTTCCAGATCACAACAACTGGCTGCGTAAAAACATTGTCCTCATCCCCCTCTGGTTCTTTCAGCAATCACCTTCAATCTGTGCCCTCTGGTTACCGACCCTCCTGCCCCTGGAAACAGTGTCTCCTGATTTACTCGATTATAACTCTTCCTGAATTTGCAATGAAGGAAACACGACGGATTTGAACCTTCTTTCAGGAATTTGTTCTCAGGATGTGTCAACACGGGCAAAGGCCCAATTATTGCCCATTCGTAGTTACTCTCTGGGCAGAGTGCGAGACTGAAGCCCTCTGTAATCCACGCCTGCCTCAGACTCCCTACCCCGAGGGGGATCGGACAACCAGTCGGGTTTTTTTACAGCATTTCAGCTGCTTTTCTAGAAATGGGAGCAGGAGCCCCCTCGCCATTCAATGAGGTCACGGCTGATCTTCGACCTCAATTCCACTTTCCCGCCCGATCCCCATATCCCTTGATTCCTCAAATCTATTGATCTCGGCCTTGAATATACTCAATGACTGAACATCCACAGCCCTCTGAGGCAGACAATTCCAAAGATTCATAACCCTCTGAGTGAAGAAATTCCTCCTCATCTAAGTCCTAAATGGCCGACCCCTTATCCTGAGACTGTAACTCCTAGCTCTAGACTCCCCAGCCCGGGGCAACATCCTCCCTGCATCTACCCTGATCAAGCCCCCTTAGAATTGTACATGTTTCAATGAGATCACCTCTCATTGTTCTAAACTCCAGAGAGTAAAGGCCCTATCTACTCAATCTACCTCATCCCAGCAATCCATCTAATGTTGTTCTGGTTCTAGCCCGCAGATCAGCAGAATGATTGAATGCAGTTTCATAACTAGTCATGTTGTGATTTGAACTCACAAGGCGAGGGCTAATACCATAGCCACTTCATCAGAGCGAGTGCCAAGACTACTCATTCCATCCGGTGAGAAGGAAGCCTGATGTAAAGTTTGATTTGATTTAATTTCATTAATGAGGAGGCCATTGGGCCCATTGTGGCTGCATTGGCTCTTTGAAATAGGGAGAGATTTGAACATGAGTTTGTGAATTTGAAAATCAAGGCATTGGAGGACTGGGAGACAATTTAGGTCCAGCTCTGGACACCATGTTCCACATTCTCCCAAGGTGTCAGTCATAGCTCAGTGGACAGCACTCCCAAGCTCTGAGTCAGAAGGTCATGAGGTCAAGTCCAACATAAGAGACATGAGCACAAAATCTAGGCTGACACTCGGAGGGGCAGTACTGAGGGAGTGCTGCACTGTCGGAGGTGCAGTACTGAGGGAGTGCTGCACTGTGGGAGGGGCAGTACTGAGGGAGCGCCGCACTGTCGGAGGGGCAGTACTGAAGGAGTGCCGCACTGTCGGAGGGGCAGTACTGAGGGAGTGCTGCACTGTCAGAGGGGCAGTACGGAGGGAGCGCTGCACTGTCAGAGGGGCAGTACGGAGGGAGCGCTGCACAGTTGGAGGGACAATAATGAGGGAGTGCTGCACTGTCAGAGGGGCAGTACGGAGGGAGCGCTGCACTGTCGGAGGGGCAGTACGGAGGGAGCGCTGCACAGTTGGAGGGACAATAATGAGGGAGCACTGCACAGTTGGAGGGGCAGTACTGAGGGAGCGCCGCACTGTCGCAGATGCCATTTTTTGGATGCAACATCAAACCGAGGCCCCTTCAGCCCTCTCAGGCGGATGGAAAAGATCGCACGGCACTATTTTGAAGAAGAGCAGGGGAGTTCTCCCTGGTGTCCTGGCTAATACTTATCCCTCAGCCAACATCATAATATCATTACCTGGTTATTATCATGTTGCTGTTTATGTTTCCTTGTGGTGCACAATTTGAAAAAAAGACTTACATTTATATAGTCCACTTTCACAACCTCAGGACGTCCGAAAGCCAATGCGCATCACAGCAATGAAGTGTAATCATTGTTATAATGTAGGAAACATCAGACAATTTCTGCACAGCAAGCTCCCACAGAGAGCAGCCAGTGAACATGACAAGATAATCTGTTTCAGTGATGACCACGACCTGGGTCAGAGGCGAGGCGGCTACCCACCGAGCCATGGCTGCCGTGTTCCCTGAATTGCAACCGCGACGACACTGCAAGAACTTGCTTCATTGGCTGTGAAACGCTTTGGGACGTCCGGAGGTCGTGAAAGGCGCTACAGAAATGCAAGTTCTTTCGTTCATACTGATGGCAGACAATCCGACACGCTCGGCAGCAGTAACCGGGCATCGTCTCAGGTGTCAGGCACCCAGCTGCAGCTGACTGCATCCACATTAATAACCCGAGCCGGAAACCCGAGCCCATGAGCTGAGCTGCAAGGCCGTCTCGCTGTGAGATTCGCCCGTCTATTTCCACAGATACATTTCACAGAGCGCGCACTCTGTGATAGGCCAGCGGGCAAGACGGAAAGTTCTCAATGAAAGGACGTCAAGGTAGCTGGGGTTACTGGGTGACTTTCCTTTCGACAGGTAAGCTTTGTATTATGGTGCGTCTCTCTCCTTTTACACAGTGAATACCATGACTGGCAGCTCCACTCTAACATCTCAGCGCTCAACCACACAATAGTCCTCTCTCAGCCTTCAGTACAATGACAGACATCCATCCCTCACCTGCTCACTCATGTTTTCCAACAGCTGTCTGAAGATGCTGCAGGTCCTCGTGACGAGCCATTGAAAGCCCACTCCCCTTTCGGCAGTCCCCATTGAATCTGCTTCAACCCACATCCCCTTTCAGGCAGCGCGTTGCAGATCACAACAATATTACTATCCAGTGTCAGCAACTTTATTCGGCAATAAAAGATCAGCAGATATTCTGTCCTCTACCGACCTCCTCCTCTCCTGGCCGGCCTCCCACCTTGCACCCTCTGTAAATTTCAGCTCTTCCAAAACTCGCTGCCCCGTGTCCTAACTCACACCCAGTCCCACTCACCCTCCCCCCCGCCCCGTGCTCACTGCCCCGTGTCCTAACTTGCACTAGCCTCGCTCAGCCATCACCCCCCCCATGCTCACTGACCGTGTCCTAACTCACACCCAGTCCCGCTCACCCATCACCCCCTGTGCTCACTGACCGTGTCCTAACTCACACCCAGTCCCACTCACCCATCACCCGCTGTGCTCACTGACCGTGTCCTAACTCACACCGAGTCCCGCTCACCCATCACCCCCTGTGCTCACTGACCGTGTCCTAACTCACACCCAGTCCCGCTCACCCATCACCCCCTGTGCTCGCTGCCCCGTGTCCTAACTCACACCCAGTCCCGCTCACCCATCAACCCCTGTGCTCACTGACCGTGTCCTAACTCACACCCAGTCCCGCTCACCCATCACCCCCTGTGCTCGCTGCCCCGTGTCCTAACTCACACCCAGTCCCGCTCACCCATCACCCCCTGTGCTCATTGCCCCGTGTCCTAACTCACACCCAGTCCCGCTCACCCATCACCCGCTGTGCTCACTGCCCCGTGTCCTAACTCACACCCAGTCCCGCTCACCCATCACCCCCTGTGCTCACTGCCCCGTGTCCTAATTCACACCCAGTCCCGCTCACCCATCACCCACTGTGCTCAATGACCTACATTGGCTCCCGGTCCGGCAACGCCTTGATTTAAAAATTCTCGTCCTTGTTTTCAAATTCCTCTGTGGTCTTGCCCCTCCCTATCCCTGTAACCCCTCCCACTCTACACCCCTCCCTATCCTGTAACCCCCTCCCACCCTACACCCCTTCCTATCCCTGTAACCCTCTCCCACCCTACACCCCTCCCTATCTCTGTAACCCCCTCCCCCACACCACTCCCTATCTCTGTAACCCCTCCCACCCTACCTATCTCTGTAACCCCTCCCACCCTACACCCCTCCCTATCTCTGTAACCCCTCCCCCTTCACCCCTCCCTATCTCTGCAACCCCTCCCACCCTACACCCCTCCCTATCTCTGTAACCCCTCTCGCCCTACACCCCTCCCTATCTCTGTAACCCCCTCCCACCCTACACCCCTCCCTATCCCTGTAACTCCCTCCAGCCCTACAACCCTCCGAGATCTCTGCACTCCTCCAATTCCGGCCTCTTGCGCATCTGCGATTTCCATCGCTCCACCATTGGCGACCGTGCCTTCAGCTGCCTGGGCCCCAAGCTCTGGAACTCCCTCCCTAAACCTCTCCGTCTCTCTACCTCTCCCCACCTTTCAGACGCTCCTTAAAACCTACCTTTTTGTCCAAGCTTTTGGTCACCTGTCCCAATATCTCCTTATGTGGCTCGGTGTCAATTAGTTACCTGATTATGCTCATCTGTAACGCGTTGGAATGTTTTGCTACGTTGAAGGCGCTGTATAAATGCAAGTTGTTGTTGTTATAAGGTTGGTACATCAATCCTTGTAAACACACGACCATGACTCATGAGGTCAGCTTGCTGGAGTGAACCCTGAGGCTGATCTTAAGTTACGCTGCACCCCCCTGTAAAGCAGCACCTGCTCACCGCTATACCCTACAGTGACCCACCTCTCTCTCAGCCTTCCTCGTCTTCACCTTGGGGGCACTACCCTTGGGAGTGAGTGAAGTTGGGGAAGAGAACCCCCACCTCACAGTTTAGGAGCCCCCCCCCACCACTCATGGTCTCGAGATCGGGCTGGGGCTGCCGGGTGAGGTAAGTCGCGGGGGAGGGGGAAGGTTGGTGGGTGACCTTACCCTGGCTGGGAAGTCTAGAACAAGGGGTCACAGTCTCAGGATATGGGGCCATTGGAGGGAGCAGCATGTGGTGGCCCGGCCTGGAAATTGGCGCGGTCCCGGCCTGTAAGACCATCAGCAGGCCGGGGCCATTGGAGGGAGCAGCGTACGGCGGTATACCACTGCAGGGAGCAGCGTGTGTTGCTGCAGGAGGGCGACGGCTGGGATGCCAGGTCGCTGATTGCAGTACGGGCAGGCACAGCAGGAGGGGCGAAGGAGCGGCGGGAGAATGTAGAGGGAAGTGACCGGGGCCCAGGAGAGGTGTGAGTCTGGGACCCAGGAGAGGCAAGGGCCCAGGGGCAGCACGGACCAGCCCACACTGTGCAATATGTGTGCGCACTAGGTCCGTGCAGCAGAGCTGGTCTCCAGTTAGTCCTGGTTAATCCTTGCCACTGGACCAAGACCTCGCTCTGTCAAGCCCGTGTGGTGGCTGGTGTGCAACGGCCACCACACGTTAAAAAAATCCACGCACAGGCATCTTCCACCCTTCAGGATGTAGTTCGGGACCCGGAATATTAGTCCTTCATTGAAACACCTGTGAACACATCCCTTTTTGGTGTGGAAGCAAGTCATCCTCGCTTCGAGGGACTGCCTATGATGATGATGGGGTAGGAAATTTAGGACAGAGATGAGGAGACATTTTTTCACTCAGAGGGTGGTGAACCTGTGGAATTCTCTACCACAGAAGGCTGTGGAGGCCGAGACACTGAATATATCCAAGAGAGAGATAGATAGATTTCTAGACAAAAATGACAAGAGGTATGGGGAAAAAGCGGGAATATGGTGTTGAGAAAGAGGATCAGCCATGATCATATTGAATGGTGGTGCAGACTCGAAGGGCCAAATGGCCTACTACTGCTCCTATTTTCTATGTTTCTAAGCAGCTTAGCTACATTACGGTCCTGCACAGCCCAGTACCAGCATTCCCAGGGTTAATTTCCACGCATGCGCAAGACTGTGACTGGGCCACGCAGCCCCTTAAAGGGGCCCGGCCACCCAAAGTAAATGAGGGGGAGCATTGGTGGTGGGTACCCCTGGGGGAGTTGGTGAATACACTTCAGAAGTGTCGCGGTGAATACCTTGGGATGTCATGGGGTGGCGGAAGGCACTGCAGAAATGCAAGTCTTCCTGTCCAGCGGTCTGTGGATAGGCAGGTGAGGCGGAGGTGAGCTGTTGTCGGTCCGCAGACAAGCACGCAGTGCTTCCTGACACTGTGTCCAATACAAACACTCATTCAATGGTTGTCTCCGCCCGCAGGTGGGCCGTGTCGCTGGATGTTACATTTGTTCAACCAGCAGCGTATGGAATCCATTGTCACTGTGTACGTGGAGATGGTTGCTAGGAAGCCTGGCAGACGAAAAGGACATAACTACAAGAGGAAACCTTGTGTAATACCAAGTTATCCCAGGTCAGATTGACACCCCCAATGTGAATGACATCGACAATTTTCCCTGAAATTACTTAATTTCCAGTGTATTCAAAGTGAATCAGAATCATACAACAATAAAAATAATTTCCATTTGTATAGCATCTTTCACGGCCTCCTCAGGACATCCCAAAGCTCTTCGCAGCCAACGAAGTACTTTTGGAGTGTAGTCACTGTTGTAATGTGGGAAACGCGGCAGCCAATTTGCGCACAGCAAGCTCCCACACACAGCAATGTGATAATGACCCAGATAATCTGTTTTCTGTGATGTTGATTGAGGAATAAATATTAGCCCCAGGACACCGGGAAGAACTCCCCTCTTCTTCAAAATAGTGCCGTGGGATCTTTTACATGCACCTGAGCAGGTAAACGGAGCCGTGGTTTAATGGCTCATCTAACAGTGCAGCGCTCCCACAGCATGGATAATGTGGCCAAGGCTCTGGAGTGGGACTTGAACCCACAACCTTCTGACTCCAAAGTCAGAGTGCTACTCAGAGCCAAGCTGACACTTATGAGCAACTGGATAGAGATTCATTGCTATGATTAGTCAACAACTCCGTTATTCTTGTATCAAGGCTGGTAGAAGGCAAAGTAGATCTAGTGATTTCTAAGCTGCTACGAGGGGCTGGTGGAGATTTCACTGATCGCAGAATCCCTTAAGACCGAAGCCATTGTTTTCGATCCCCGCCACAAACTGCGTTCCCCAGCCACCGACTCCATCCCTCTCCCCAACTTCTGTCTGAGGCTGAATCAGACTGTTCACAACCTTGGTGTCGTATTTGACCCTGAAATGAACTTTCGACTCCCATATCCGCAGCATAACTAAGACCGCCTATTTTCACCTCCGTAACATCGCCCGTCTCCACCCGTGCCTCAGCTCATCTACTGCTGAAACCCTCATCCATGTCTTTGTTACCTCTAGACTTGAGTACTCAAACGCACTCCTGGCTGGCCTCCCACATTCTACCCTACGTAAACTTGAGGTCATCCAAAACTCGCTGCCCGTGTCCTAACTTGCACCAAGTCCCGCTCACACATCACCCCCTGTGCTCGCTGACCTACATTGGCTCCCAGTTAAGCAACGCCTCGATTTCAAAATTCTCATCTTTATTTTCAAATCCCTCCATGGCTTCGCCACTCCCTATCTCTAATCTCCTCCAGCCCCCACAACAGCCCCAGCCCCACAACAGCCCCTCCTCCCACCCCCGCCGCCCCTCCGAGATCTCTGCGCTCCTCTAATTCTGCCCTCTTGAGCATTCCTGATTATAACTGCTCCATCATCGGTAGCCATGCCTTCTGTTACCTAGGCACCAAGCTCTGGAACTCCCTCCCTAAACCTCTCCGCCTCTCTAACTATCTCTCCTCCTTCAAGACGCTCCTTAAAACCGACCTCTTTGACCAAGCTTTTGATCACTTGTGCTAATTTCTAATTATACTGCTCGGTGTCAAATTTGTATCTCATGATATTCCTGTGAAGCGCCTTGGGATGTTTCCCTATGTTAAAGGCGCTATATAAATGCAAGTTGTTGTTGCTAATTGATGCAGACATGTCGGCGCCTTTTTCCGACCAGCCCTTCTGCCCTGAGGAAATTTGAGGCCGTGTATTTTTACGTCTTGGGCACCCTTGCTAAAGTCACATTACTTTGAAGTCCTGGCTCGCCCAGAGTCCCATCGCCCGCCTTGCGGCTTACCTCTGAGACCAGGCCGCGTACGCCCGCGCGTTCAGCGCGTACTCCAGCTCGAAGCGGGTACGCAGAGCCGCCACGTGACTCCTGCCTGGCCCCCCGCGGGCCATCAGGCAGTCGGAGGAGGACGAGGGCGAGAGGGAGCCGCTGCTGTTACTGGAGGCCGGGGACATCAGCTGGGTCCAAGGAGGAGGAAGAAGGAGACGTTAGATGATAATGATAGGAGAAACCGTGAGGAATGACAAGGCTAAGAAAAATCCCAATTGCCCAGTGAAGATCATTCCTCCAGTTCAACAAAGATCCACCTGATGTAGTTACTCGTCCATTCTTACCTCGACGTTGCAAAGGCACTCCTCCAAATTGGTCAGCAGTTCTGAAAAGTCAGGTCTTTCCTACAGGTGAAAGGTAAAAGTGGTAAGATAGTGTGCCAACCTTATTTGTACTCCGCACAGTCCTGGTCTCCATATCACACTGGGAGCACTGTGCACAGTTCTGGTCATATCACACTGGGAGCACTGTGCACAGTCCTGGTCTCCATATCACACTGGGAGCACTGTGCACAGTTCTGGTCTCCATTTTACACTGGGAGCACTGTGCACAATTCTGGTCTCCATATCACACTGAGCACTGCACACAGTTCTGGTCTCCATATCACACTGGGAGCACTGTGCACAGTTCTGGTCTCCATATCACACTGGGAGCACCGTGCACAGCTCTGGTCATATCACACTGGGAGCACTGTGCACAGTTCTGGTCTCCAAATCACACTGTGCACACTTCTGATTTCCATATCACACTGGGAGCACTGTGCACAGTTCTGGTCTCCGTATCACACTGGGAGCACTGTGCACAGTTCTGGTCATATCACACTGGGAGCACTGCACACAGTTCTGGTCTCCATATCACACTGGGAGCACTGTGCACAGTTCTGGTCTCCGTATCACACTGGGAGCACTCCGCATAGTTCTGGTCATATCACACTGGGAGCACTGTGCACAGTTATGGTCATATCACACTGGGAGCACTGCGCACAGTTATGCTCTCCGTATCACACTGGGAGCACTGTGCACAGTTCTGGTCGTATCACACTGGGAGTACCGCGCACAGTTCTGGTTTCCGTATCACACTGGGAGCACTGTGCACAGTTCTGGTCATATCATACTGGGAGCACTGTGCACAGTTCTGGTCTCCATATCACACTGGGAGCACTGTGCACAGTTCTGGTCTCCATATCACACTGGGAGCACTGCGCACAGTTCTGGTCATATCACACTGGGAGCACTGTGTACAGTTCTGGTCTCCGTATCACACTGGGAGCACTGCGCGTAGTTCTGGTCATATCACACTGGAAGCACTGCGCACAGTTCTGGTCTCCATATCACACTGGGAGCACTGTGCACAGTTCTGGTCGTATCACACTGGGAGTACCGCGCACAGTTCTGGTTTCCGTATCACACTGGGAGCACTGTGCACAGTTCTGGTCGTATCACACTGGGAGTACCGCGCACAGTTCTGGTCTCCATATCACACTGGGAGCACTGTGCACAGTTCTGGTCATATCACACTGGAAGCACTGTGCACAGTTCTGGTCATATCACACTGGAAGCACTGCGCACAGTTCTGGTCATATCACACTGGGAGCACTGTGTACAGTTCTGGTCTCCGTATCACACTGGGAGCACTGCGCGTAGTTCTGGTCATATCACACTGGAAGCACTGCGCACAGTTCTGGTCTCCATATCACACTGGGAGCACTGTGCACAGTTCTGGTCATATCACACTGGAAGCACTGTGCACAGTTCTGGTCATATCACACTGGAAGCACTGCGCACAGTTCTGGTCATATCACACTGGGAGCACTGTGTATAGTTCTGGTCTCCGTATCACACTGGGAGCACTGTGCACAGTTCTGGTCATATCACACTGGGAGCACTGTGCACAGTTCTGGTCTCCGTATCACACTGGGAGCACTGTGCACAGTTCTGGTCATATCACACTGGAAGCACTGCGCACAGTTCTGGTCATATCACACTGGGAGCACTGCGCACAGTTCTGGTCATATCACACTGGGAGCACTGCGCACAGTTCTGGTCATATCACACTGGGAGCACTGCGCACAGTTCTGGTCATATCACACTGGGAGCACTGCGCACAGTTCTGGTCTCCATATCACACTGGGAGCACTGCGCACAGTTCTGGTCTCCATTTTATAAAAAGGATATAGAGACACTGGAGAAGATACAAAATGATTTACATGGATGATACCAGAACTGAGAGATTATATCGATCAAGAATGATAGAACCAGTTGGGACTCTTTTCTCTCGAAAGTGAAGGCTGATAGGTGACCTGATAGGGGTCTTTAAAATGATCATCGAATCACAGAATCTCACTGCACACATTTGGCCCGTCGTGCCTGTGCTGGCTTTGAAAGATGCAATTTAGTCGCAAACCCCAGAGTTTTCCCCATAACCTGCAAATTAGCCCTCTTCAAATACATGTCCAATTGCTTTTTGAATCTGCTTCCACCTCCCTTTCAAGTTGTATGCTCCGGATCTTCACAATTCCCTGTGTGAAGGAATTTCTCCGAATTTCCCCCATCGATCTTTTGCCAATTAATTTAAATCTGTGACCTTTGATTACTGTCCCACTTGCCGGACGAACTAGCATCTCTCTACTTGGTCTATCAAAACCCCTCACAATATTGAATACCTCTGTTAAAGCTGATATGCTCATAATAAAGGATGAAACTGAGTACTGTGAGCAATGAGTAAGTGTGACCTTAGCTCCTTTAATAAGACTCCAGAGTGCAGGTACCTCGTGGGTGACCTGCTTATATACCGTGCTCCCAAGGGATGCTGGGATCCCCTGGGACTCCAACAGGTAGGCCCTCTGGTGGTGGTGTAATACAGGTTACCAAGGGTTACATGCATAACAAAATCTCCCCTTAACATTCCCTGCTCTGAAGGGGATGGATAAGGTAGACGTAGAGAAGATGTTTAGACATATGGGGAAGAATAAAATTAGGGGCCATCAATAAAATAGATCGTTACTCCAATCAGATGAAACCTCTTTACCCAGAGAGTGGTGAGAATGTGGAACTCGCTGCCACAGGGAGTGGCCGGGGTGGATACTATTCATGCATTTAAGAGGAAGCTAGATAAAGGGAGAAAGGTATAGAAGGATATGGGGATAGGGTGAGATAGAGAGGGGTGGGAGGGGGCTGGTGTGGAGCGGTTGGGCTCAGTGGCCTGTTTCTGTGCTTTTCATTCTCTGTAATTCTGTATAAAAATTATTAGTTGAGGTAGGGCGGAGCAAAACATTTGATAAGTGTCACTAAATTTACAATCAACCCCCTCACTCCCCCGCCCACCCCCACCCTGCACCACATTTCAAAATCATCATTTTCATCTTTGAGATCTTTTCCAGCATTCCAACTGTTATATATGCAGACTATAGATATACTCTCTGTGTAGTCACTGTATAGTTGCATCAGATGGAGACTTGTTACCTGATATACCATCAATAAGGTTTACACTGTATATACATGCTGGCACCACTAGAGGGTGCAACTGGTGGAGATCGGGGTTTCCTGCCCTGGTGGCAGGGGCTGCATAAAAGGGGAGCCACCATGTGGCTGCCTCACTCTGGAGTTAGGAATAAAGGACCAGGGTCACTACAGTTTGTGTACAACACATTGCCTCGTGGAGTCATTCATAGGTACATTACAGATATAATACCAACCCTACTGGCATCTAGTGCCTTCCGTAGGAACAGGAGGAGACCAATCAGCCCCTCAAGCCTGTTCCGCCATTCGATTAGATCATGGCTGATCTGTATCTCAATTCCAAATCTGACCTGCCTGGCATTCGTGTCAGCCGTGGCTCAATGGCTTGCACTCTTGTCCCTGAGTCACAATGTTCAAGTCCCACTGCAGGCTGACACTCCAGTGCAGTGCTGAGGGAGTGCTGCACTGTCGGACGTGCCATCTTTAGGATGAAACGTTAAACCGAGGCCCCATCTGCTCTCGCAGCTCGGCGTAAAAGATCCCATGGCGCTATTTCGAAGAAGAGCAGGAGAGTTCTCCCCGGTGTCCTGGCCAATATTTATCCCTCAATCAACAACCCTCAAAAAAAACCCAGATTATCTGGTCATTTATCTCATTGCTGTTTATGGGAGCTTGCTGTGCACAAATTGGCTGCTGTGTTTCCCACATTACGATCATGGCTAGACTTCATTGACCGTAAAGCACTTTGGGAAGTCCTGAAGTTGTGAAAGTCGCTATAAAAATGCAAGTCTTCCTTTTAAATAAGTTTACAACTGCAAAAAAGGTATTGAGCCAAGTATTAACTAGATAATGATAGCAATCTGAACTAGCCACACATTAACTCCACTGATATATCGGCACATTCTGTCGCCGATGATACTTCCTTCATGTACGCGTTTAATGCGATATTTTCCTCTTTCAGCAGGGATCCTTCAAAGATGATCACTGCTGGACAAAGTTCGTCCAACGTTTCATGACCGGATGTAAACAGTCACTGGGAATTGCTTTAACATGGACAACAGGAGAAGTAAATTCATTTGCTTACACTTAAATATTATTAAAGAATGACTGAACTGCAAATTAAACCCTGGGCTTCGAGATTGCATTGTGCGATCGCAGTTTAACATGTTTGTCTCCACTATTTTATCAGAAGTATTAACCGATTTAATCTTCGGCAGCACCTCTCAAACCCTCAACCTTCACCACCTAGAAGGACAAGGGCAGCAGGCACATGGGAACACCACCACCTCCACGTTCCCCTCCCAGTTACACACCGTCCACACGTGGACATATAATCAGCCGTTCCTTCATCATCACTGGGTCAAAATTCTGGAACTCCCTCCCTAACAGCACTGTGGGAGCACCTTCACCACACGGACTGCAGCGGTTCAAGAAGGCGGCTCACCACCACCTTCTCAAGGGTCCTTGGTTTAATGTCTCATCCGATAAATAGCATCTATGACCGTGCAGCACTCCCTCACTATTGCCCCTGACAGTGCAGCACTCTCTCAGTACTGCCCCTCCGACAGTGCAGCACTCCCTCAGCACTGCCTCTCCGACAGTGCAGCGCTCCCTCAGTTCTGCCTTCCGACAGTGCAGCGCTCCCTCAGTACTGCCCCTCTGACAGTGCAGTGCTCCTTCAGTACTGCACCTCCAACAGTGCAGTGCTCCTTCAGTACTGCCCCTCCGACAGTGCAGCGCTCCCTCAGTACTGCCCCTGACAGTGCAGTGCTCCTTCAGTACTGCCCCTCTAACAGTGCAGTGCTCCTTCAGTACTGCCCCTCCAACAGTGCAGTGCTCCCTGATTACTGCCCCTCCGACAGTGCAGTGCTCCCTCAGTCATCATCATAGGCAGTCCCTTGGGATCGAGGAAGACTTGCTTCCACTCTTAGCATGAGTTCTTAGGTGGCTGTATAGTCCAATACGAGAGTCACAGTCTCTGTCACAGGTGGGACAGACAGTGGTTGAGGGAAGGGGTGGGTGGGACAGGTTTGCCGCACGCTCCTTCTGCTGCCTGCGCTTGATTTCTACATGCTCTCGGCGATGATACTCGAGGAGCTCAGCGCCCTCCCGAATGCACTTCCTCCACTTAGGGTGGTCTTTGGCCAGGGACTCCCAGGTGTCGGTGGGGATGTTGCACTTTATCAGGGAGGCTTTGAGGGTGTCCTTGTAACGTTTCCTCTGCCCACCTTTGGCCAGTTTGCCGTGAAGGAGTTCCGAGTAGAGCGCTGGCTTTGGGAGTCTTACTTAAGGAAGGACCTTACTTAAGGAAGGATATACTAGCTTTGGAGGGGGTACAGAGACGATTCACTCGGCTGATTCCGGAGATGAGGGGGTTACCTTATGATGATAGATTGAGTAGACTGGGTCTTTACTCGTTGGAGTTCAGAAGGATGAGGGGTAATCTTATAGAAACATTTAAAATAATGAAAGGGATAGACAAGATAGAGGCAGAGAGATTGTTTCCACTGATCGGGGAGACTAGAACTTGGGGGCACAGCCTCAAAATACGGGGGAGCCAATTTAAAACCGAGTTGAGAAGGAATTTCTTCTTCCAGAGGGTTGTGAATCTGTGGAATTCTCTGCCCAAGGAAGCAGTTGAGGCTAGCTCATTGAATGTATTCAAGTCACAGATAGATAGATTTTTAACCAATAAGGGAATTAAGGGTTATGGGGAGTGGGCGGGTAAGTGGAGCTGAGTCCACGGCCAGATCAGCTATGATCTTGTTGAATGGTGGAGCAGGCTCGAGGGGCTAGATGGCCTTCTTGTGTTCTTGTGTTCTTGTGTTCTTGTGTTCTTGTGTTCTTGTGTCTGGCATGCGAACTATGTGGCCTGCCCAGTGGAGCTGATCGAGTGTGGTCAGTGCTTCAATGCTGGGGATGTTGGCCTGGATGAAGACGCTAATATTGGTGCGTCTGTCCTCCCAGGGGATTTTCAGGATCTTGCAGAGACATCTCTGGTGATATTTCTCCAGCGACTTGGTGTCTACTGTACATGGTCCATGTCTCTGAGCCATACAGGAGGACGGGTATTACTACGGCCCTGCAGACCATGAGCTTGGTGACAGTTTTGAGGGCCTGGTCTTCAAACACTCTTTTCTTCAGGCGGCCGAAGGCTGCACTGGCGCACTGGAGGCGGTATTGGATCTCAACATCAACGCCTGCTCTTGTTGATAGGAGGCTCCTGAGATATGGGAAGTGTCTCACGTTGTCCAGGGTCCCGCCGTGGGTCTTGATGTTTGGGGGTCAGCGCTGTGCGGCGAGGACAGGCTGATGTAGGATCTTTGTCTTACTAATGTTTAGCGTAAGGCCCATGCTTTCATACGCCTCGGTAAATACGTCGACTATGTCCTGGAGTTCAGCCTCTGAGTGTTCACAGACGCAGGCGTCGTCCGTGTACTGTAGCTCGACGACAGAGGTTGGAGTGGTCTTGGACCTGGCCTGGAGACGGCGCAGGTTGAACAGCTTCCCACTGGTTCTGTAGTTCAACTCCACTCCAGCGGGGAGCTTATCAACTGTGAGGTGCCCCTCAGTACTGCCCCTCCAACAGTGCAGCGCTCCCTCAGTACTGCCCCTCCGTCAGTGCGGCACTCCCTCAGTACTACCTCTCCGACAGTGCTGCGCTCCCTCAGTACTGCCCCTCCGACAGTGCTGCGCTCCCTCAGTACTGCCCCTCCAACAGTGCAGCTTGCCCTCAGAGTGTATCCGGGATAGTTTCCTTGAATAGTATGTTGCAGAACCAAACAGGGAGCAGGCTATCTTAGATCTGGTACTGTATAATGAGACAGGATTAATAAATGATCTCAAAGTAAAGGATCCTTTAGGAAAGAGTGATCATAGCATGGTTAAATTTTAAATTCAGTTGGAGGGTGAGAAAGTTGGATCTCAAACCAGTATCCGAAGCTTAAATAAAGGAGACTACAAAGGTATCAAGGCAGAATTGGCTAATGTCGACTGGGAAAATAGATTAAAGTGTAAGACAGTTGATAAACAGTGGTAGATATTTAAGGAGATATATCAAAACTCTCAACAAAAATATATTCCAATGAGAAGGAAATACTTTAAGAGAAGGGATAACCATCCATGGCTAAATAAGGAAGTAAAGGATGGTATCAAATTGAAAACAATTGCATACAAAGTGACCAAGATTAGTGGGAGGCCAGAGGATTGGGAAACTTTTAAAAAAACAGCCAAGGACGACTAAAAAAATAATGGGAGGAAAGATAGATTACGAGAGTAAATTAGCAAAAAATATCAAAACAGATAGTAAGAGTTTCTACAGATATATAAAAAGGAAAAGAGTAGCTAAAGTAAACGTTGGTCCCTTAGAGGATGAGACTGGGGAATTAATAATGGGGAACAGGGAAATGGCAGAGATGTTGAACAAATATTTTGTATTGGTCTTCACGGTTGAAGACAGTAAGAACATCCCAATAGTGGATAATCAAGGGGCTATAGGGAGGGAGGAGCTTAATACAATCACTATCACTAAAGAAAAAGTACTCGGTAAAATAATGGGACTAAAGGTGGACAAGTCCGCTGGACCTGATGGCTTACAACCTAGGGTGTTAAAAGAAGTGGCTGCAGAGATAGCGGATGCATTGGTGGAAAGAGCGTGCGACAAACCAGACTCCCTGACCACCCTTTCCTTCAACCACTGTCTGTCCCACCTGTGACAGAGACTGTGGTTCTCGTATTGGACTGTTCAGCCACCTAAGAACTCATGCTAAGAGTGGAAGCAAATCTTCCTTGATTCCGAGAGACTGCCTATGACGATGATGATGATGAATCTACTAAAATTCCCTGGATTCTGGAGAGGTCCCAGCAGATTGGAAAACCGCAAATGTAAAGCCCTTATTTTAAAAAGGAGGCAGACAGAAAGCAGGAAACTCTAGACCAGTTAGCCTAACATCTGTCATTAGGAAAATGCTGGAGTCCATCATTAAGGAAGCAGTAGCAGGACATTTGGGAAAGCATGATACAGTCAGAGTCAGCATAGTTTTATGAAAGGGAAATCATGTTTGACAAATTTATTGGAGTTCTTTGAGGATGTAACGAACAGGGTGGATAAGGGGAAACCAGTGGATGTGGTGTATTTGGATTTCCAGAAGGCATTCGATAAGGTGCCACATAAAAGGTTACTGCGCAAGATAAAAGTTCACGTGGTTGGGGACAATATATTGGCATGGATAGAGGATTGGCGAACTAACAGAAAACAGGGAGTCGGGATAAATGGGTCATTTTCCGTTTGGCAAACAGTGATTAGTGGGGTGCTGCAGGGATCGGTGCTGGGTCCTCAACTATTTACAATCTATATTAACGACTTGGATGAAGGGACCGAGTGTAATGTAGCTAAATTTGCTGATGATGCAAAGATGGGTGGGAAAGCTAGTTGTGAGGACAGAAAAATTCTGCAAAGGGATATAGGCAGGCTAAGTGAGTGGGCAAAAATTTGGCAGATGGCATATAATGTGGAAAAGTGTGAGGTTATCCATTTTGCCAGGAAAAAAAAAGCAAATTATTTAAATGAGGAGAGATTACATAATGCTGCAGCACAGAGGGACCTTGGATCCTTGTGCATGAAACACAAAAAGTTAGTATGCAGGTACAGCAAGTAATCAGGAAGGCAAATGGAATGTTGGCCTTTATTGCAAAGGACAAGAGAATATAAAAGCAGAGAAGTCCTGCTACAACTGTACAGGGTATTGGTGAGGCCACACCTGGAGTACTGCGTACAGTTTTTGTCTCCGTATTTAAGGAAGGATATACTTACATTGGAGGCAGTTCAGAGAAGGTTTACTAGGTTGATTTTGGAGATGAAGGAGTTGACTGATGAGGTAAGGATGAGTAGGTTGGACCTATACTCATTGGAGTTAGAAGAATGAGAGATGATCTTATTGAAATGTATAAGATACTGAGGGCACTCGACAAAGTAAATGCAGAGAGGATGTTTCCCCTCGTGGGGGAATCTAGAACTAGGGGGCATAGTTTAAAAATAAGCAGTCACCCATTTAGAACTGAGATGAGGAGGAATTTCTTCTCTCAGAGAGTCGTAAATCTGTGGAATTCTCTGCCCAAGAGAGCTGTGGAGGCTGGGTCATTGAATATATTTAAGGCGAAGATAAACAGATTTTTGAATGATAAGGGAGTGAAAGGTTACAGGGAGCGGTAAGGGAAGTGGAGCTGAGTCCATGATCAGATCAGCCATGATCTTATTAAATGGCGGAGCAGGCTCGAGGGGCCAAATGGCCTACTATTTCTTATGTTCTTATACTGCCCCTCAAACAGTGCAGCACTCCCTCAGTACTGTTCCTCCGACAGTGCAGCACTCCCTCAGTACTGACCCTCCGACAGTGCAGCACGCCCTCAGTACTGTCCCTCCAACAGTGCAGCGCTCCCTTAGTACTGCCCCTCCGACAGTGCGGCATTCCCTCAGTACTGCCCCTCCGACAGTGCAGCACGCCCTCAGTACTGACCCTCCGACAGTGCAGCACTCCCTCAGTACTGCCCCTCCGACAGTGCAGCACTCCCTCAGTACTGACCTTCCGACAGTGCGGCACTCCCTCAGTACCGACCCTCCGACCGTGCGGCGCTCCCTCAGTACTGCCCCTCCGATAGTGCAGCGCTCCCTCAGTATTGCACTAGGAGTGTTAGCGTAGATTTTGTGTTCAAGTCTCTAAGGTGTGACTTGAACCCACGAGAGGAGAGAGCGTCAGTAACTGAGCCACGGCTGACATCATCACCTGCAGAAATTGAGGTCAAAGATCAGCTGATCCGGTGACACGAAACTGGGGCTTTGCTTAAAGTGCACATGGGTCACTGAGCCAAGTAATGGGCACCACCCTGTCAGTTTGTCATATATTCTGCAACACATGATGCACGGATAGGAGCTATACTGCGGACCGGTATGCCAACGTTGTGTTTGGGCGATGAAGTTGGCTCATCGCGCCCCCCCCGCCCCTCCCCTTGGGTTACGGAATGGAACATCAGCCAGTTGTCTCTCCTGAGTACTGTCCGGTCACCCCTGCTATGGCCGGCAGGCGAGGACAGCGGTTGAGTGCAGCTCCTGTAGTCGAATAGCCAGCAGACATTCACTGCCTAGGCTGACACACTTCGGCAGGGGGTGAGGGGGCGTGGTTCGGAGTTCGTGCAGCCAGTGGAAGCCAATCTAAAATGAGTCAGCACCTTCGCTGGGAGTGGTGGCTTCGGGGAACTAAGTGACTCAGTGAAACTTTTAGTTTGAAACAGCAAGTCATTAAACTTTGGCGTCGTGTTGTTCCAGGAATTTTGGCCACGATTTCGGCAATCTTCTCCGTGTCGCTACTACCCTCAACCGGCTCCGGCTGCCCTCCCTCCTGCATCGTGTGCGCGGAAAACACAACCATCTGTCGGGGTCTGATGGCCATCCCAGGTCGGTTCATATCGCCGCGCGCTCAGCTTCGCCGCGAGTTTTCTGATCCGATGGAGCAGGGGCGACAAACGCAGGCCGCCCCGCGCTGGATTCACAGGCACGAAGCGGCCCACTCCGCTCTTACAATGGCGGGCAGGAAACCGGCGCACGTTTCCGTCAGGATGTGCGCCAGTAGCCGCCACATTGGACACAGTAAATGCGCCGGTGGCAATGAGGGCCGTGCGTGTCTCAATCTCCAAGCGCCCCAGCGCTTCACGCGCCTCGCGCTGAACTCGCCTGTGACTGTATCCGACCCCCCTATACTTACCCCAATGTGCAGCCGGAGAAGCAGGGGGGGCCCTTTGCGACCCCACAGTATATGAGGGCAGGCTGCTCCCCTCCCCCACATCCTCCGCCGGTCAGCGATTGCCCGGCCCCCTACCCCCCTACCCAACACCCTCCCCACCAGCCCGAGGCCCATATATAGCAAACTGACAGGGTGGTGCCCATTACTTGGCTCAGTGACCCATGAGCACTTTAAACAAAACCCCAGGTTCGTCTCACCGGATCACCTGACCTTTGACCTCAATTGCTGCAGGTGACGATGTCAGCCGTGGCTCAGTTAATAGTGCTCTTGCCTCTCGTGGGTTCAAGTCCCACCCTAGAGACTTGAGCACAAAATCTAGGCTAACACTCCTAGTGCAGTACTGAGGGAGCACCGCACTGCCAGAGGGGCAATACTGAGGGAGTGCTGCACTGTCGGAGGGGCAGTACTGAGGGAGTGCTGCACTGTCGGAGGGGCAGTACTGAGGGAGTGCCGCACTGTCGGAGGGGCAGTACTGAGGGAGTGCCGCACTGTCGGAGGGGCAGTACTGAGGGAGTGCTGCACTTTCGGAGGGGCAGTACTGAGGGATCTCCGCACTGTCGGAGGGGCAGTACTGAGGGAGCGCCGGACTGTCGGAGGGGCAGTACTGAGGGAGTGCCGCACTGTCGGAGGGGCAGTACTGAGGGAGCACTGCACTGTCGGAGGGGCAGTACTGAGGGAGCGCTGCACTGTCAGAGGGGCAGTACTGAGGGAGCGCTGCACCTTCGGAGGGGCAGTACTGAGGGACCCATTTTGGCAACGATTTCGGCTATCTTCTCCGATTGACCCCTGCCAGCCCACATCTGTCCTGGTAACATTAACGTGCGAGTTGTTGTGATTGGGAATGCGCTGCCTGAAAGGTCGGTGGGAGCAGATTGAATAGTAACTTTCCAAAGGGAATTGGAGAAATAACTGAAAAGGAAAAATGTGCCGGGCCATGGGGAAAGAGCGGGGGGGAGGGGGACTAATTGGATCGCTCGTTCAAATAGCCGACACAGCAGGCAAAATGGGATTAATGGCCTCATCCTTTACACTATGATTCCTGAGAAACGGGACTTGGTGCGTGAGCTTAATTCAAAACCTTGCTAAAGTCACACTGCATGCGCACTGTTTGAAATCTCTTGGTGTAATCCAGTTGGTTACTTTGTTGCAGTTGTTCCCCTAACCACAAGGGCCTTGCTGCTTACCGATGGCACCATCGCCTCCATAGAGAAACCCAACTTGGCCAACCTGTCCTCCTTGATCATGTTGAGGCTAAGCAACAATGGGATCGTGGACATAAAGGAGGATGCTTTTCACGGGCTATCGGGTCTCATGGTCTTGCTGCTAGATCAGAATCAAATAACCAGCGAGACCGTCACGGAATCCACTTTCGCTGGGCTTCCAAACCTAGAAAGACTTGATCTGGGCAGCAATGCCATTGGCCAAATCAATGGGACCTGGTTCTGGAACATGGCTAACCTCGGCGCTCTGGACTTGGGGAGGAATCAGATCGCCAAACTGGAAGCGGACACCTTCTCGAGGTCCAGCCTTCAGGGCCTCCAGATCTTGGACCTCTCGGACAACTCCATCGATTACATCGCCAGGGAGGCCTTTGGCGGACTGAGAGGACTGAGGTGGCTGGACCTCTCGAGGAACAGGTTGTCGGGTATGACTGACTCCTTCTCGTGCCTATCGAGGCTCTCGGTGCTAAACCTCGACCTCAATCGCTGGGCCTGTACCTGCCGACTCCACGAGCTGGCCGTCTTTCTGAGAAACTTTGTTAAAAGTCCTGATCGGACCTTAATAAACGGCAAAGTGCTGGTTTGCCAGACGGCACAGAACTCGGAGATTCAGACGGTGTTGCAGTTAGCAGACAGCAACTGTGCCACTCAGTCCCAGAATGCCACGATTATAGTGACGAGCTGGAGGTACAGGCATTATGTGCGGGATGTTGTTTTAGCAGCACTGTTCTGCTTTGCAGGTAAGAACATAAGAAATAGGAGCAGGAGTCGGCCATTTGGCCCCATTCAATAAGATCATGGCTGATCGGATCATGGACTCAGCTCCACTTCCCTACCAGCTCCCCATAATCCTTTATTCCCTTATTGCTCAAAAATCTGTCTGTCTTTGTCTTAAATATATTCAATGACCCAGCCTCCACAGCTCTCTGCGGCATTGAATTCCACAGATTTACAACCATCTGAGGGAAGAAATTGCTCCTCATCTCAGTTTTAAATGGACGGTCCCTTATTCTGAGACTATGTTCCCTAGTTTTAGTTTCCCCTGTGAGTGGAAATATCCTCTCTGCATCCACCTTGTCGAGCCCCCTCATTATCTTATTTGTTTCGATAAGATTACCTCTCATTCTTCTGAACTCCAATGAGTAGAGGCCCAACCTACTCAACCTATCTTTATAAGTCAACCCCCTCATCTCCAAAATCAACCAAGTGAACTTTCTCTGAACAGCCTCCAATGCAAGTATATCCTTCCTTGAATATGGAGACCAAAACTGCACGCAGTACTCCAGGTGTACAGTACAATCTATCCTTAAAGAATCTAGCACAGTTTGTCCATCACGTTTCAGTTGTCACACTTGGGCGTCACACTCATCCATATGCAAATGTTGCATCACACTTAGATGTGATTGGCTCAAAATTTGTAATTAGACAACAGAAGAACATAACAGGTAAAGGTTACACAGCCAGATCGGGGATGGGTGACCAACAGGAAGAGCAGTGGAAGGAAGGTAGTGTTGGGGTCCCCTGCGGTCATTCCCCTGCAAAACAGATACACTGCTTTGAGTACTGTTGAGGGGGATGACTCATCGGGGAGAGCAGCAGCAACCAAGTTCATGGCACTGTGGGCGGCTCTGCTGCACAGGAGGGCAGGAAAAAGAGTGGGAGAGCTATAGTGATAGGGGATTCTATTGTAAGGGGAATAGATAGACGTTTCTGTGGCTGCAACCGAGACTCCAGGCTGGTATGTTGCCTCCCTGGTGCAAGGGTCAAGGATGTCTCGGAGCGGCTACAGGACAGTTTGAAGGGGGAGGGTGAACAGCCAGTTGTCGTGGTG
Source organism: Pristiophorus japonicus (assembly GCF_044704955.1). Taxonomy (NCBI): domain Eukaryota; kingdom Metazoa; phylum Chordata; class Chondrichthyes; family Pristiophoridae; genus Pristiophorus; species Pristiophorus japonicus. The sequence goes on along the minus strand of NC_091984.1, from coordinate 4,639,550 downwards.
CATATAGGTACCAACAATATAGGTAAAAAAATGGGATGAGGTCCCACAAGATGAATTTAGAGAGCTAGGAGCTCAATTAAAAAGTAGGACCTCAAAAGGTAGTAATCTCAGGATTGCTACCAGTGCCACGTGCGAGTCAGAGTAGGAATCACAGGATAGCTCAGATGAATACGTGGCTTGAGGAGTGGTGCAGAAGGGAGGGATTCAAATTCCTGGGACATTGGAACCGGTTCTGGGGGAGGTGGGACCAGTACAAACCGGACGGTCTGCACCTGGGCAAGACCGGAACCAATGTCCTAGGGGGAGTGTTTGCTAGTGCTGTTGGGGAGGAGTTAAACTAATATGACAGGGGGATGGAAACCTATGCAGGGAGACAGAGGGAAGTAGAATGGGAGCAGAAGCAAAAGATAGATAGAAGAAAAGTAAAAGTGGAGGGCAGAGAAACCCAAGGCAAAAAGCAAAAAGGGCCACATAGCAGCAAAATTCTAAAGAGGCAAAGTGTGTTAAAAAGAAAAGCCTGAAGGCTCTGTGCCTCAACGTGAGAAGTATTCGGAATAAGGTGGACGAATTAACTGCGCAGATAGCAGTTAACGGATATGATGTTATTGGCATCACGGAGTCATGACTCCAGGGTGACCAAGAATGGGAACTCAACATCCAGGGGTATTCAACATTCAGGAAGGATAGACAGAAAGAAAAGGGAGGTGGGGTGGCATTGCTGGTTAAAGAGGAAATTAATGCAATAGTAAGGAAGGACATTAGCTTGGATGATGTGGAATCGGTATGGGTGGAGCTACGGAATACCAAAGGTCAGAAAACGCTAGTGGGAGTTGTGTACAGACCACCAAACAGTAGTAGTGAGGTTGGGGACAGCATCAAACAAGAAATTAGGGGTGTGTGCAATAAATGTACAGCAGTTATCATGGGTGACTTTAATCTACATATTGATTGGGCTAACCAAACTGGTAGCAATGCGGTGGAGGAGGATTTCCTGGAGTGTATTAAGGATGATTTTCTAGACCAATATATCGAGGAACCAACTAGAGAGCTGGCCATCCTAGACTGGGTGATGTGTAATGAGAAAGGACTAATTAGCAATCTTGTTGTGCGAGGCCCCTTGGGGAAGAGTGACCATAATATGGTAGAATTCTTTATTAAGATGGAAAGTGCCACAGTTAATTCAGAGACTAGGGTCCTGAACTTAAGGAAAGCTAACCTCGACGGTATGAGACATGAATTGGTTAGAACAGACTGGCGAATGATATTTAAAGGGTTGATGGTGGATAGGCAATGGCAAACATTTAAAGATCACATGGATGAACTTCAACAATTGTACATCTCTGTCTGGAGTAAAGATAATACAGGGAAGGTGGCTCAACCGTGGCTAACAAGGGAAATTAAGGATGGTGTTAAATCCAAGGAAGAGGCATAGAAATTGGCCAGGAAAATCAGCAAACCTGAGGACTGGGAGAATTTTATAATTCAGCAGAGGAGGAAAAAGGGTTTAATTAAGAGGGGGAAAATAGAATATGAGGGGAAGCGTGCCGGGAACATAAAATCTGACTGCAAAAGCTTCTATAGATATGTGAAGAGAAAAAGATTAGTGAAGACAAACATAGGTCTCTTGCAATCAGATTCAGGTGAATTTATAATGGGGAACAAAGAAATGGCAGACCAGTTCACGAAGGAAGACACAAATAACCTTCCGGAAATACTAGGGGACCGAGGGTCTAGTGAGAAGGAGGAACTGAAGGAAATCCTTATTTGGCGGGAAATTGTGTTTGGGAAATTGATGGAATCGAAGACCGATAAATCCTCAGGGCCTGATAGTCTGCATCCCAGAGTACTTAAGGAAGTGACCGTAGAAATAGTGAATGCATTGGTGATCATTTTCCAACAGTCTATCGACTCTGGATCAGTTCCTATGGACTGGAGGGTAGCTAATGTAACACCACTTTTTAAGAAAGGAGGGAGAGAGAAAACAGGTAATTATAGACCGGTTAGTCTGACATCAGTGGGGAAAATGTTGGAATCAATTATTAAAGATGAAATAGCAGCACATTTCAAAAGCGTGAAACGGAAATCATGCTTGACAAATCTTCTAGAGTTTTTTGAGGATGTAACTGGTAGAGTGGACAAGGGAGAACCAGTGGATGTGGTGTATTTGGTCTTTCAAAAGGCTTTTGACAAGTTCCCACACAAGAGATTGGTGTTCAAAATTAAAGCACATTGTATTGGAGGTAATGTACTGACGTGGATAGAGAACTAGTTGGCAGACAGGGCTCAGTGCTGGGACCCCAGCTATTTACAATATACATTCATGATTTCAATGAAGGAATTGAGTGTAATATCTCCAAGTTTGCAGATGACACCAACTGGGTGGCAGTGTCAGCTGTGAGGAGGATGCTAAGAGGCTGCAGGGTGACTTGGACAGGTTAGTTAAGTGGGCAAACGCATGGCAGATGCAGTATAATGTGGATAAATGCAAGGTTATCCACTTTGGTGGCAAAAACACGAAGTCAAAATATTATCTGAATGGTGGCAGATTAGGAAAAGGGGAGGTGCAATGAGACCTGGGTGTCATGGTACATCAGTCATTGAAAGGTGGCATGCAGGTACAGCAGGCGGTGAAGAAGGCAAATGGTATGTTGGCCTTCATAGCTAGGGGATTTGAGTATAGGAGCAGGGAGATCTTATTGCAGTTGTACAGGGCCTTGGTGAGGTCTCACCTGGAATATAGTGTTCGGTTTTGGTCTCCTAATCTGAGGAAGGACGTTCTTGTTATTGAGGGAGTGCAGCAAAGGTTCACCAGACTGATTCCCGGGATGGCAGGACTGACATATGAGGAGAGACTGGATCGACTGGGTCTGTATTCACTGGAGTTTAGAAGGATGAGAGGGGATCTCTCAGAAACATATAAAATTCTGACAGGATTGGACAGGTTAGATGCAGGAAGAATGTTCCCGATGTTGGGGAAGTCCAGAACCAGGAGAAATTGTCTAAGGATAAGGGGTAAGCCATTTAGGACTGAGATGAGGAGAAACTTCTTCACTCAGAGAGTTGTGAACCTGTGGAATTCCCTGCCACAGACAGTTGTTGAGGCCAGTTCATTGGATATATTCAAGAGGGAGTTAGATATGGCCCTTACAGCTAAAGGCATCAAGGGGTATGGAGAGAAAGCAGGAATGGGGTACTGTGGTGAATGATCAGCCATGATCTTATTGAATGGTGGTGCAGGCTTGAAGGGCCGAATGGCCTACTCCTACACCTATTTTCTATGTTTCTATGTTTGTATAAGAACATAAGAAATAGGAACAGGAGTAGGCCTGCTCCGCCATTCAATAAGATCATGGCTGAAGAATGAGGGGAGGCAATATAAACTAAAAGGAATCGTTTTAAAGGAGATGCAGGAACAGAGCGACCTGGGGGGTTTACGGACAGAAATCTGAAGGCAGCAGAACAAGTTGAGAAGGCTGTTAAAAAGGCATGCGAGATCCCTGGCTTTATTAATAGAGGCATAGAGTACAAAAGCAAGGAAGTTATGCTAAATATTAATCACCAGTTCGGCCCCAGCTGGAGTATTATGGTCCAATTCTGGGCACCACACTTTAGGAAGGGTCTCAAGACCTTAGAGGATGCAGAGAAAGTTTACGAGGGATGAGGGACTTCAGCTGTAAGAACATAAGAAATAGGAGCAGGAGTAGTCCATTCGGCCTTCGAGCCTGCTCTGCCATTCAATAAGGTCATAGCTGATCTTCTACCTCAACTCCAGTTTCCCACCCTATCTCCTTGATTCCCTTAGTATCCAAAAATCGATCTGTCTTGAATAGACTCAACAACTGAGTATCCACAGCCCTCTGGGGTAGAGAATTCCAAAGAATCACAACGCTTTGCCTGAAGAAATGTCTCCTTATCTCAATGCTAAATGGCTGGCCCCTTATCCTGAGACTATAACCCCCCCTAGTTCTAGACTCTAGCAGGGGAAACATCCTCCCTGCATCTACCCGGTCAAGCCCTCTAAGAATGTTATATATTTCGGTGAGATCGCCTCTCATTATTCTTGTGTGGAGAGACTGGAGAAGCTAGGATTGTTGTCCTTAGAGCAGAGAAGAGCAAGGGGAAATTTGATAGAGATGTTCAAAATCATGAGGGGTTTTGATAGAGTAAATAAGGAGACACTGTTTCCAATGGCTAAAGGGTCAGTAACCAGAGGACACAGATTTAAGGCAAAAGAACCAGAGGCAACATGAGGAATAACATTTTATGCAGCAAAGGGGAAACATTTTCAGGGCTCTGGGGAAAGAGCGGGGAGTGGGACTAATTGGATCGCTCTGTCAGAGCCAGCACAGGCACGATGGGCCGAATGGCCTCCTTCTGTGCCGTCTGATTCAATGAAAGTGACAACTGAAGGGTAGGCCATGTGCCGAGGGTTGCCAACTCTCTGGATTTGCCCTGGAGTGACCAGGAATGAATATTAGTCTCCAGGATGCTGATCCCCACCCTGCCTCAGCTCATCTGCTGCTGAAACCCTCGTCCATGCCCTTGCTCTCTTCGAACTTGACCAATCCAAGGCTCTCGTGGCCGACATCTTCCACGCTCCATAAACTTGAGCTCATCCAAAACTCTGCTGCCTGTATCCTAACTCGCACCGAGTCCCGCTCACCCATCACCCCCTGTGCTCGCTGCCCTGTGTCCTAACTCGCACCCAGTCCCGCTCACCCATCACCCCCTGTGCTCACTGACTTACACTGGCTCCCAGTCCATCAAAGCCTCCATGTTGAAATTTGCATGCTTGTTTTCAAACCCCTCCATGGCCCTCACTCCTCCCTATCTCTGTAATCTCCTCCAGCCCCACAACCCTCCGAGATCTCTGCGCTCCTCCAATTCTGGCCTCTTGAGCGTCCCCGATTATAATTGCTCCACCAGAGGTGGCTGTGCCTTCAGCTGTCTGGGTCCTAAGCTCTGGAATTCCCTCCCTAAACCTCTCCGCCTTTCTCTTTCCTCCTTTAAGATGCTCCTTAAAACCTACCTCTTTGGCCAAGCTTTTGGTCATTTGTCCTAATATCTCCTTATGTGGTTCAGTGTCACATTTAGTTCGATAACGCTCCTGTGAAGCGCGGCCACACAGGAACAGGCCATTGGACCCACCGCTCCTTGCCGGGGTTTATGCTCCACACCAGCCCCCTCCCACCCCTCTGCATCTCACCCTATCCCCATATCCTTCTATTCCTTTCTCCCTCTACGTCTACCTTATCAAACCCTTTCATAATCTTAAAGACCGCTATCAGGTCACCCCCTCAGTTTTTTCTTTTCTAGAGAGAAAAGAGACCCAGCCTGGTCAATCCTTCCTGTTCTGGTATCATTCTAATAAATCTTTTTTGCATCATCTTCCCAGTGCCTCTAATATGGAGACCAGAACGATGTACAGTGGTGTTCACTGTTGGGGATTTCTGTGCTTGGTGAACCTCTCTGCTCCTCCACAGTTCCTAGCATCAGTCACTGAAAGTTGGCATACAGGTACAGCAGGCGGCGAAGAAGGCAAATGGCATGTTGGCCTTCATAGCGAGAGGATTTGAGTATAGGAGCAGAGAGGTCTTACTGCAGTTGTGCAGGGCCTTGGTGAGGCCTCACCTTGAGTATTATGTACAGTTTTGGTCTCCTAATCTGAGGAAGGACATTCTTGCTATTGAGGGAATGCAGCAAAGGTTCACCAGACTGATTCTCGGGATGGCAGGACTGACATATGAAGAAAGATTGGATCGACTAGGCTTATATTCACTGGAATTTAGAAGAATGAGAGGGGATCTCATATAAACATATAAAATTCTGATGGGATTGGACAGGATAGATGCAGGAAGAATGTTCCCGTTGCTGGGGAAGTCCAGAACCAGGGGTCACAGTCTAAGGATAGGGGGTAAGCCATTTAGGACCGAGATGAGGAGAAATTTCTTCACTCAGAGAGTTGTGAACCTGTGGAATTCTCTAGCACAGAAAGTTGTTGAGGCCAGTTTGTTAGATATACTCAAAAGGGAGTTAGATGTGGCCCTTACAGCTAAAGGGATCAGGGGAGGGAGTATGGAGAGAAAACAGGAATGGGGTACTGAAGTTGCATGATCAGCCATGATCATATTGAATGGCGGTGCAGGCTCAAAGGACCAAATGGCCTACTCCTGCACCTATTTTCTGTTTCTATGTTTCTATCTCACCATTTAGAAAATACTCTGATCAATCTTTCTTGGGTCCAATGTGGAAGACCTCACACTTTCCTCACATTGAACTCTATCTCTGCCACAGTTTTGCCTGCTCACGTCATCTATCAATATCCCTTTGCAACATTTTGCTTCCATCTACATGACTTACTGTGCTATCTAACTTTGTGTCCTCAGCAAACCTGGGGACACCATTCGCCCATCGTGTCAATTTGGGTACATGCTCATTATCCCTACTCTCTGTCTCCTCCCTCCGAACCAATTTCCTCCGCAGGTCAATAGGTTGCCTCCAACACCATGTGATTTTGTTTTCGCTAACAGTCGCTTGTACTCACCTATCCCCCCCGCCCTGTGCTCACTGACCGACATTGCCTCCCGGTCTCGCAACATCTTAATATTAAAGTTCTCATCCGCCTCTTCAAATCCTTCCATGGCCTTGCTCATCCCTATCGCTGTAACCACGTCCAGCCCTATAACCCTCCGCGATCTCCTCCAAATCTAGCCTCTTGTCCATCCCCCACTCCCTTCGCCCCACCATTGGAGGCCGTGCCTTCTAACCTCCAGACCCTACGCTCTGGAATCCCCTCCCTCAACCTGTCCACCACACACTCCTCCTTTAAGGCACTCCTTAAAACTGATCCAGTACCTGTTTAAGGGTGTCAGCCAGCCCAGAATTAATGACTTTTTCTGCCACTTAGTGCCATATGTCCACACTCTTCGAATGTTACATTCCGTACAAGCTCCTTGTAATCTAATTTTGCGACCCATTGCAGGGGCTGTGGGACTCACATTCGCAGTCGCAACTCTCCTGTGCAACAAACGTCATCAAAGAAGGGACCCCAGAGAGAAAAATGGGCAACTGTCTGGGCCAGGATCTCATCGCGAGGGAGAACGCATTTTCGAGCGGGTCCCTCGCTCCCAATTTAATTGCGACAGTGAGGTAGGAGCCGTGTCAATAGAGAGCTCCATCAGTCGTCCCCAGCTCTCCCAGAAGGACACCGTTAGTTCCAAGTGCAGGCAAGCAAGTAATGAGGAGAGCTCTCACCACAGATGCCCGGGCCAATTAAATCAAGGCAAGGAGCAGAGCGCGGGCAAGGATTACTTTGCGTGTCAGTGCTGCAGGCTGGTGCACACGTTCAGAACACCGTCCGCCGGTGGGGAGGCCAGGAGGCCGGCGGGTAAATTCGCTGCTGGGACAACAAGAGGGGCCCGAGATGGCATTCTCTGGGGCACCAAGCGGACGGGACCCCACCAAGTGGAAGGAGCCAATCATGGTGAGTCTCTGTACGCCGGAAAAAAGGATTGTCACAATTCAAAATATTTTTGCCAAACCAATTATTTGTGTTAATTGGGCACATGGGACCATTGAGCCCCGCGACGCTGAGTCATCATTCGATGAGATCATGGGCTGATCTGTACCTTAACTCTATCTACCCGCCTTGGTTGTGTAACCCAACAGAAATCTATCCATCTCAGTTTTGAAAACTTTAATTGACCCCCAGCCTCGACAGCTTTTTGGGGGAGAGAGTTCCAGATTCCCACTGCCCTTTGTGTGAAGAAGTACTTCCTGACATCACCCCCTGATCAGCCTAGCTCTGGACTGCCCTCCCTATCTCCGTAACCTCCTCCAGCCCCACAACCCCCCCGAGATGTCTGCGCTCCTCTAATTCTGCCCTCTTGAGCATCCCTGATTATAGTCGCTCCACCATCGGTGGCTGTGCCTTCAGCTGCCTGGGCCCCAAGCTCTGGAACTCCCTCCCTAAACCTCTCCACCTCTCTACCTCTCTCTCCTCCTTTAAGACGCTCCTTAAAACCGACCTCTTTGACCAAGCTTTTGGTCACCTGCCGTAATTTTTTCTTATGCAGCTCGGTGCCAAAGTTATTTGTTTTGTCTTATAACACTGCTGTGAAGCGCCTTGGGATGTTTTACTACGTTAAAGGTGCTATATAAATAAAAATTGTTGTTGTAGTCTGTGCAACTGTCCTCATTATTTAACCCTTTCAGCCCCGGGTATCATTCTGGTGAATCTGCGCTAAACCCCTCATATATGTAAACTTGTATTTACTCTGTACAGCCACCAGAGGGCTCATCCCCTGGAGTCCCAAGGGATCTCATAATCCCTTGGGAGCACAGGTATTTAAGGAGGCTTCACAGGTTGGAGAGGCACTCTGGAGACCTGCAATAAAAGACTAAAGTCACACTTTACTTTGAGCTCAGTGTTCAGTCCGACTCTTTCTCCATACATAACACCCTCCAAAGCCGATTTACCCTCCCTGAGGGGCGGTGCCCAGAACTGAACGCAGTGTCCAGATGTGGTCTGACCAGGGCTCTGTACAAGTGAAGCTTCACTTCCTCCCCTCTGTAATCCAGCCCCCTTGTCCATCCCCCAGTCCCTTCACCCCACCATTACCCGAGCCCTGAGCTCTGGAATTCCCTCCCTAAACCACTGCACCTCCCTCCCTCTCTCTCTCCTCCTTTAAGACGCTCCTTAAAACCTCTTTGATCAAGCTTTTAGTCACCTGTCCAAATATCTCCTTATGTGGCTCAGTTTCAAATTTTGTCTGACGACAACAATGGCAATTTGCATTTATTTGTCACGGTTAACATTCTACCCGACGTAAACTAGAGGTGATCCAAAACTTGGCTGCCCCGTGTCCTAACTCACACCATGTCCCGCTCACCCATCACTCCCTGTGCTCACTGACCGTGTCCTAACTCACACCCAGTCCCGCTCACCCATCACCCCCTGTGCTCACTGACTCATGTCCTAACTCACACCCAGTCCCGCTCACCCATCACCCCCTGTACTCACTGACCGTGTCCTAACTCACACCCAGTCCCGCTCACCCATCACCCTCTGTGCTCGCTGCCCCGTGTCCTAACTCACACCAAGTCCCGCTCACCCATCACCCCCTGTGCTCACTGCCCCGTGTCCTAACTCACACCCAGTCCCGCTCACCCATCACCCTCTGTGCTCGCTGCCCCGTGTCCTAACTCACACCAAGTCCCGCTCACCCATCACCCCCTGTGCTCACTGCTCCCATGTCCTAACTCATACCGTGTCCCGCTCACCCATCACCCGCTGTGCTCACTGATTTACATTGGCTCTCGGTTAAGCAACACCTCGATTTCAAAATTTTCATCCTTGCTTTCAAATCCTTCAATGGCCTCGCCCCTCCCTATCTCTGTAATCTCCCTCCTCCGAGATTTCTGCGCTCCTCAAATTCTGCCCTCTTGAGCATCCCTGATTATAATCACTCAAACATTGCCGGCCATGCCTTCTCTTGCCTGGGCCCCAAGCTCTGGAACTCCCTTCCTAAACCTCTCCACCTCCCTTTCCTCCTTCAAAACACTCCTTAAAACCTACCTCTTTGACCAAGCTTTTGGTCACCTGCCCTAATTTCTCCCTATGCGGCTCGGTGTCAAATATGTTGTCTCATAATACTCCTGTGAAGCATCTTGGGACGTTTCACTACGCTAAAGACACTATATAAATTCAAGATATTATTGTTGTCGTAAAACTTCCAAAGGCACTTAATTATGCTCGGGATTATTCTCCTATGCAGCGCCTTGGGATGTTTCACCACGTTACGGACACTATCAATGCAAGTCTCTGTCATGTTTATTCGATGGGAAACAATAAATCCAATTAAAAGAAGAAATGAAGAAGCAGTGCAGGATGTTAGAAATATCTGCCCACACGAGTATGTGGATAATATTAACACTGTTCCTTCTCTCGTTCCAACAGGTTCCACAGAAGGTTCGCGAGCTGGCAACGAATGTCCAGGCAACAGTTGCTACCTGTCGAAAGAACCCATGGGAATATGTCATCCGGGGACTCGTTATTATAAATGGCTACCAGACCAGCTTCAATCACCAAGCAGGTACTTCCCAAGCTTGCCCCGCACCCGCCTACATGCGCAGCTTGGCACAGTTGCTTTAGGGACGGGACCGTTTTATGAAGTTGGCCATTGGCCTTTCCCACCGGGCAGACTGCGGAGTGCGGAGCTGTTGCCAGGAAATGACCTCTCCGGTAACCGGGACAACCATCGGCAACTTCTTCACTTCAGCAACAGAGTTCCAACAGCGGTGGGCAAGACGGTCAGGTCAAAGGTGGGCGGTGAGCCGGGGGCCGGAAGCGCTACCCGCGATGTGAATGCAGAACCGCACGGTGACATACTGGTCCTTGCAAACCGCGGGAGGAACAGAACCAATCACCATCCATTTGGAAAGGAGGGGCAGAGGCTGTACGTGAAGGACGAGCCCAGTCACGGAGACAGTCGCTTGATCGACCATATTGAAATTCTCGGAACCGTTTGGGGAGGGGGCAGGGTCCGGAGACCGAAGGCGGTCACGTTTGATTCGCCGGACTTCGCCGACGCAGAATCAACGCGTTCTACCGAGGCAGGGTCAGAAAGACGAGGGGAGGGAAGGAAGGCCCGAGCTAGCGCTGAGTGTTTGGGGAGCAGCAGAAGGTTGAGGGCGGAGGGAACGCCCTTGGTCAGACCCCGTGCCGCTCGGGGGCCAAGCGGCGGGGCCAGAAGGAGAATGGATACTAAGGGGATCTCAGCCGATCACGAGACCGGGAGAGCGATTGAACGCGGAGCTTCAGTGAACGTCCTGATGGTGAAATTTATCTTGCACCCCACCAAACACGCAAAGATCCACCCGGGTGAAGTAGCAGGGGTCAAGGGGCCGCTGAGGAAGAAGAAGCAGGTCGCCGCAAAGAAGAAAGAATTGACCGAGACCCACAAAAGGAGGCAGGCCAGGAAACCTCCCGGCTGCCTAAGCATCACATCCATCCCTGGTCTACAACCAGTGCAGCGGCCAAAGACGTCAAAGAAACGCCCATCAGCATCATCTCACAACAAGCCATTCCACCAACCCCAAACCTCCACGGGGCCCGAGGAGAGAGACGGAGTGAGAGAAGACAGTGGAAGTTTGCATTCAGATCCAGGAATGACGTCTGGAGGGCTGTCACCAACGTTCCCCAAGCCTGTGGCAGCCGGTGAATGCAACAAGTTGCCCCCGTCCGTTAAAAGCCCTCTCGGTATTCACGCCGCCACACCACAGGGATCTGCTCTGTCAGTGGTGCCTGCTGTAACACCGAGCACACCGCCCAGCCTTGCTCCTGCGGCTACAGCGCACAAGACTCCACCATCGCGGAACTCTGCTGCAGGTGCACCTCATCCTCCTGCCTCTGGGGCCTATGCCGATGGCAGTGAAGCCAAAGCGACGCAGGCGGGGCTGGAGCCAATCACCGCCGGTACCTCCCGCCGACAGGGGGCCACCCCGAGTAGTGACAGCGAGGGCGTGGAGGGAGCGGCCGCTCCGCCATTGGGGCACGCCCCCGGCGCGAAACCGTCTGGCGAGCCGGAGGCGGGGGACACGCCCGGGGGTGGCCGACCGCCAAAGCAACACTTCCCGGGGGAAGGGGACGGGCAAACAGGAGCAGAGCAGAGCGAGGAGTCAGGTCCCACGAGCCAAAGGGAAGCGGCAGAGGGCGGCGCAGAGGGCGAGGCGAGGGCTGCCGAGGGCAAGCCGCCGAGCGGCTCCACACCAGCAACAGCAGCCGGCACGCACCCGCCGACTGGCCGAGGGCGGGGCTCTCCGGCCGCCGGTGCCTTGGCGGGAGAGGCGGCGGCACGCGGGGTGGGCGGGAGGGCGGAGGAGGGAGCGGCCGAACCGGCCGAGGGAGCGGACCGCCGGCCGCAGCCCGCGGACCGCCCGCCTTCGCTCCCGCATCCCTCCGCGGCGCCCGGACCCCGGAACCAAGAGCGGATGGACGGCGGGAGCGCCGCGCTGGGCGGTCCGGACCCCAACGGCGACGGTGACTATCCCCCGCTCGCGTCACCGCCCGGCGCCAGAGAGGGCCGCGGCTCCAACGTCCGGCTGGTCAGCTATGAGAAGGACGGTGAGGGGATGGCGACGGGGGAGGTCCGGCTGTGGGACTGCACGCTGCTGCCGATACACAGCCTGGGCGCGTGGGACGGAGCAGCCGATCCAGACAATCCGCGAAGGAAGATCCGGCTGGTCATCCCCGAGAGACCAGGCGGCGAGTCTAATAACGCTGGCAATCGGAAGGTTCGATAACTGGACGGACGTACCGAGGTAACGGGAGGCTGATCAAGGAAAGAAACACACGGTAACTTGCATTCATACAGCGCTTTCGTCGCGGTAAAATGTCGCAAGGCACTTCACAGCGTCGTTATCAAACACAATTTGGTAATGAGCCACATAAGGAGATATTAGGGCAGGTAGCATCAAGGAGCATCTTAAAGCAGGAGAAAGAGAGGTAGAGAGGCAGAGAGGTTTAGGGAGGGAGTTCCAGAGCTTGGGGCCCAGGCAGCTGAAGGCACGGCCACCAATTGCTGGAAGGGGGCATCTGCCACTAGTTTGACTGTTTCCCTCACCCTCCTGCTTAAAATCTTTTACTGCCGTAATGTGCTGGGAGTGTCGCTGATAACGGTGGGGTGAGGACACGGGACATCTGGGAACCTCCGTGAACGACGGGACCAACGATCTATCTCCTTAACCACTGAGATTTAAGGATTGAGAAAGAAACAGAGGAACGACGGAGAAGGAAATCAGGCGAATTAGAGTCAAATCAGGGTTTGGGAGAAAGAGAAATAAAGAGGGAAAGACAGAAAAGAGTAGGAGAATGTAATTTTGACATTTTTAAAATCTCTAACAACAATTTACTACTTGCAGGAATGAGATTGAACAGTTTAAATTGTTCCCTTTCTGGGCCTGGAAAGGTTGATTGGCATTGCAGTAACAATTATCACCGTGTTAGAAGGTACTTATGCTGTTAATTGCCAGATTTAACTTTCTGCGGCGGGTTTAATGGGCAAATCCAGCAAATTCTTAAAAATAGCGGGGAGGCTGAGGGCGAGATGCCATCTGTGAGAGGCTAACGGCGTAAATCGAGCCGCAAGTTCTGGAGAGTCACAACTCACGGCACATCTCTTCATCCGCTGACCTCGCTGGCCGCTTTGCTTATTAATAACGGCATGCGTCCTTAACACACAGTTATTGTCCCAGCAAGACCCGGCCCGTTACATTCTCCAAATTGCTACGCAGAATATCACATTATGCGTTTCTACTCATTGTCACTTTATTCAATCCCAACTTCAAGGTTACAGAAAGCTTTGTAAAGAAACAATTGCAGCAAACATTTTTTTTTAACTATTTTCAGATAAAGGAGGATTTCCATTTTTTTGATGACTTTATACTGAGAATGTGGCATGTATATTTTGGTAGATTTCCTTGCCCTTCTTAAAATGAACGCCCTCTTCCTAGCCAGTGTATTGTAATAAAGTTTGTTCATCTTCAAAATCAACTTAGTTATGATTTTTCAGAATTTCTGTCGATGATCAGAATCTGTCATTTTTCTTTAAAAACACAGGAACAGGAGGCCATTCTGCCCCTCGAGCCTGTTACACAGGAACAGGAGGAGGCCATTCAGCCCCTCGAGCCTGTTACACAGGAACAGGAGGGGGCCATTCAGCCCCTCGAGCCTGTTACACAGAAACAGGAGGAGGCCATTCAGCCCCTCGAGCCTGTTACACAGGAACAGGAAGAGACCATTCAGCCCCTCGAGCCTGTTACACAGGAACAGGAGGAGGCCACTCAGCCCCTCGAGCCTGTTACACAGGAACAGGAGGAGGCCATTCAGCCCCTCGAGCCTGTTACACAGAAACAGGAGGAGGCCATTCAGCCCCTCGAGCCTGTTACACAGGAACAGGAAGAGGCCATTCAGCCCCTCGAGCCTATTACACAGGAACAGGAGGAGGCCATTCAGCCCCTCGATCCTATTACACAGGAACAGGAGGAGGCCATTCACAGAGGAAAATAAACCAAGGTCCATCCAGTATGCTTTCTACCATCCTGGTTGTCACATGATACAATAAAGGAGTTGTTGAATAATCAGGCCATTCGGCCCATCGTGCCTGTGCCAGCTCTGTGAAAGAGCAATCCAATTAGTCCCACTCCCTCTGCTCTTTCCCCACACCCCTGAACATTTTTCCTTTACAAATATTTCCCAATTCCCTTTTGAAAGTTACTATTGAATCTGCTCCCACCGCCCTTTCAGGCAGCGCGTTCCCGATCACAACAACTCGCTGGAATCTGGTGGTGAGCACATTAATGTTACCAGGACAGATGTGGGGTTGGCAGGGGTCAATCGGAGGTCAATCGGGCCTCGGGCTGGTGGGTTGGAGGTCAGGCGATGGGCAATTGCTGACCCGTGGGGGATGGGGGTGGGGGGGGGTGGGGGAGGGGAGCAGCCTGTCCTCATTTACTGTGGGGTCACAAAGGGACTCCCTGCTTCTCCGGCTGCACATTGGGGTATGTATGGGGGGTCTGGGGGGTGGGGGTGGGGGGGGTGGCAGATACAGTCATGAGCGAGGAGAGTGAAGCGCTCGGAGATTGAGACATGCACGGCCCTCATTGCCACCGGCGCATTTACCGTATCCAATATGGCAGCTACTGGCGCACATCCTGACGGAAATGAGCGCCGGCTTTCTGCCCGCCATTGTAGGAGCAGAGTGGGCCTCTTAGTGCCTGTGAATCCAGCGCGGGGCGGCTTGCGTTTGTCGGCCCTGCTCAGGAGTCGCGCGACGAAGCTGAGTGCGCAGCGATATGAACCGACCTGGGATGGCCATCAGACCCCGTCAGCTGGTTGCGTTTTCCGCGCACACAATGCAGGAGGGAGGGCAGCACATTCCAGATCATAATAACTCACTGCATTAAAAGTATATCACCTCCCCTCTGATCCCTAGCTACCCTCAATTGGTTTCCTTTGGTTACCAACCCTACCGCCACTGGAAACAGGTTCTCCGTATTAACTCGAGGAAAACCCATCATAATTTTGAGCCCCTTGTTTAACTTTCCCCTTAACCTTCTCTGCAAGTCAACGGGAAGGGTTATAATTTGGTTGTGCTGAATAATTCACATCAAATGTGTTAACATCACGAGCTCAGCGTTGCCTGAAAGGATGGTGGAAGAGGGTTTAATCGTAACTTTCAAATTGGATGGATATTTGAAGGGGAAAGATTAGCAGGGCCATGGGGAAAGACCAGGGCAGTGGGACTAATTGAATCGCTCTTTCACAGAGCCGCCACAGTGACGATGGGCCGAATGGCCTCCTGCTGTGTGGTCGGATTCTGTGATTCTGTGACCAACATAAGAAGCAACAGACAGTACCAATAGACAGATTGACCGCGTGCTTGGATCACTGACCTCTGGACACGCATTCCACCCCCTCATTAGTAGAGATGAGATGGGTTTGGGTATGGAGTATCCGATCGGAGGTCGGACATGGTGGTACGCCATGTCGGCAGCAGCAGCAGCTGAATAAACAACACCGACGTGTGAATGAATTAAAATACTGGGCTAATGTTCCAGGAAACGTATAATTAGGCAATTCAAGATGAAAGCACAAACTTGCATTTATATAGCAAACTCAGGATGTCCCAAAATGCTTAACAGCCAATGAAGTACTTTTGAAGTGCTGTCTTTTGGATGAGACGTTAAACCGAGGCCCTGTCTGCCCTCTCAGGTGGACGTAAAAGATCCCATGGCATTATTTCGAAGAAGAGCAGGGGAGTTCTCCCCGGTGTCCTGGGGCCAATATTTATCCCTCAATCAACATCACCAAAACTGATTATCTGGTCAATATCTCATTGTAGTCTGCTGTGCACAAATTGGCTGCCACGTTTCATACATTGCAACAGCGACCACACTTCTAACGTATGTCTTTCAACCATTCATGCTTTCTTTCCTCCTTTTATCCTATCAGGCTTTCTTTTTATCCCCGCTCTTTCTTTCTTCACCTTTGAACTCACCGGGCTTGAGATGGGCGAATGGGATTTCGCCAGTTAGCAGTTCCCAGAGACACAGGGCGTAACTGAAGACGTCGGCTTTGATGGTGTAGCGGGTACACTGGGTGAACACCTCGGGAGCCATCCAGCGCAGGTTCTGGTGGGCAGACACATGTTCAATTATATCTTAACCAAGACTTACACCTTGACCATCCAGACAACGGTAATTTGCAACATCTTGCGATCCCCGGGTTGCCAACTCTGGGTGGATATATTCCAGGAGGTTTCATCACATGACCTCCTGCCTCCAAACCTCCCCACCCGCTCGAACAGCCCCTTTTCCCCAATCTCCAATATTTTTAGAACTAATAAATGAAAGTGTTCAAAATATTATTTTTCAAAAACAGACATTTTTTTAGCCCCTATCATTTTGCTCCTGCATTTTAACATAAGAAATAGGAGCAGAAATAGGCCATTCGGCCCCTCGAGCCTGCTCCGCCCTTCAATAAGATCAAGGCTGATCTTCTACCACAACTCCACTTTCCTGCACTATCCCCATATCGCTGGATTCCCTTAATATCCAAACACCTATCGATCTCAGCCTTGAATAGACTCAACGACTGAGCCTCCACAGCCCTGTGGGGGAGAGAATTCCAAAGATTCACCACCCTCTGAGTGAAGAAATTCCTCCTCATCTCAGTGTTAAATGGCCGACCCCTTATCCTGAGACTGTGACCCCTTTTTGCTGGCAGCAATGTCCAGGGGAATAACCTTTCATTCCTGGAGACGCCAGGACAATCCTGGAGGGTTGGCAACCCTAGGCAGACCATAAACAAGGTTGGGCCAATGAAAACTTGCCTACGTGTCTCAGATTACATAATGACCCAGAGCTTAGGTCCCAGGCAGCTGGAGGCACGGCCGCCAATGGTGGAGCGATCAAAATCCGGGATGGATAAGAGGCCAGAATTGGAGGAGCGCAGCGATCTTGGAGCGGTGTAGGGTGGGAGGGGGTTACAAGGATAGGAAGTGGTGTAGGGTGGGAGGGGGTTACAGGGATAGGGAGGGTTGTAGGGTGGGAGGGAGTTACAGAGATAGGGAGGGGTGTAGGGTGGGAAGGGTTACAGGGATAGGGAGGGGTGTAGGGTAGGAGGGGGTTACAGAGATAGGGGTGTAGGGGGGGGGAGGGGATTACAGGGATAGGGAGAGGTGTAGGGGGGGAGGAGGTTACAGAGATAGGGAGGGGTGTAGGGTGGGATGGGATTACAGGGATAGGGAGGGGTGTAGGGTAGGAGGGGGTTACAGAGATAGGGGTGTAGGGGGGGGAGGAGGTTACAGAGATAGGGAGGGGTGTAGGGTGGGATGGGGTTACAGGGATAGGGAGGGGCGTAGGGTGGGAGAGGTTACAGGGATATGGAGGGTGTAGGGTGGGAGGGGTTTACAGAGATAGGGAGGGGTGTAGGGTGGGAGGGGGTTACAGGGATAGGGAGGGGTGTAGGGTGGGAGAGGGGTTACAGAGATAGGGAAGGGTGTAGGGTGGGAGGGGTTACAGGGACAGGGAGGGTGTGGGGTGGGAGGGGGTTACTGAGACAGGTAATGGTGAGACCGTGGAGGGATTTGAAGATAATGATATCACCTACCCCTGGTTGCTTCGTCATGTTGTCTTCCTCCAGCGACAGAAGAAATCTGGACTCTGAAAGTAGAGGAAGCTTTTTAGCAACACGCTCACTATTTATGTTGCAAATCAGTAAATATAAGAATGACGAAACTTAAGTTAACAGAGATTAAAGTTGATCTGTTATAGATGTACGTGTTACAGATGTTGAATATATTGGCCTGGAGTTCCCTCCTAATGCACACCCAGATCACACAACACTGGGCCCGGGTGAGCAACGTGGGAACGGCAATACACGCAATTCGCCTCCATCTTTTACATAAATCCATTAAGCCATTCAAACGAAACTCCCCCCACAAAACTGGTCATTACCCCCCCCCCTCCCACCAGCTCTTAAATGCTGGTATCCTCCTGTGTCAGCTGTGGCTTTGTGGGTATCTCTCTCGCCTCTCTGAGTCAAAAGGCCGGGGGTTCCCGTCCCACTCCAGAGACATGAGCGCATAAAATCTAGGCTGATACCCCAGTGCTGAGGGAGTGCTGCACTGTCGGAGGGGCAGTACTGAGGGAGTGCTGCACTGTCGGAGGGGCAGTGCTGAGGGAGTGCTGCACTGTCGGAGGGGCAGTACTGAGGGAGTGCTGCACTGTCGGAGTGGCAATATTGAGGGAGTGCTGCACTGTCGGAGGGGCAGTATTGAGGGAGTGCTGCACTGTCGGAGGGGCAGTACTGAGGGAATGCTGCACTGTCGGAGGGGCAGTATTGAGGGAGCGATGCATTGTCGGAGGGGCAGTGCTGAGGGAGTGCTGCACTGTTGGAGGGGCAGTACTGAGGGAGCGCTGCATTGTCGGAGGGGCAGTACTGAGGGAGTGCTGCAATTTCGGAGGGGCAGTACTGAGGGAGTGCTGCAATTTCAGAGGGGCAGTGCTGAGGGAGTGCTGCACTTTTGGAGGGGCAGTGCTGAGGGAGCTTTGCACTGTCGGAGGGGCAATACTGAGGGAGCACTGCACTGTCGGAGGGGCAGTACTGAGGGAGTGCTGCACTGTCGGAGGGGCAGTACTGAGGGAGTGCTGCACTGCTGGAGGGACAATACTGAGGGAGTGCTGCACTGTCGTCTTTCGGATGAGACTTTATGCCAAGATCTAGTATGCCCTCTCAGGTGTATATAGATGATCCTATGGCACTGTTCGAGGACGAGCAGGGGAGTTCTCCCCGGTGTTCTGGCCAATATTTATCCCTCAATCAACATCACCAAAAAGATTATCGAGTCATTATCACATTGCTGTTTGTAGGAGCTTGCTGTGTGAAAATTGGCTGCCGCAGTTCCTACATTGCAATAGTGACTACAATCCAGTTTCTGTGGCACTTTGGGATGTCCTGAAATCGTGAAAGGTGCTACAGAAATGCAAATTTTCTTTCCAATTGTGTTTGTTGTTGGAGTGGTGTGGTGTTGGGGTGTAGGGTGTGGGACGGAGGGAGGGGCCTGCCGAGGAGCTTCTCAACATTGCAAACAGATTTTCAAGCACATTTATTTGAGCATTTTTGAATTAGTCTCCTCACCGAGACCTGCTCTGTACTTTCTGGCTCATTGGATGGGCTTTTGAATATATTTTTAAAATTGGAACATTTTCCTGATTGCAGGTTCTGAAACACGAATGATGCTTAAATAACTTGAAACTTTACTTCTAAGACTCAAAGAAATATACCAGAATGGTCCCAGGGATGAAAGACTTCAGCTACTTGGAGAGACTGGAAAAGCTGGGATTGTTCTCCTTCGAGCAGAGAAGGTTAAGGGAAGAGTTAATAGAGGTGTTCAAAAATTATCAGTGGTTTTGATCGAGTAACTAAGGAGACACTGTTTCCAGGGGCAGGGGGGTCGGGAACCAGAGGACACAGATTGAAGGTAATTAGCAAAAAAGCCAGATGGGGAGAGTTTATTTACGCAGCGAGTTGTTGAGATCGGGAACACGCTGCCTGAAAGGGCGGTGGGAGCAGATTCAATAGTAACTTTCAAACGGGAATTGGATAAATACTTGAAAAGTATAAATTTACAGGGCTGTGGTGAAAGTACAGGGAGTGGGACTGATTGGATTGCTCTGTCACAGAGCCGGCACAGGCACGATGGGCCGAATGGCCTCCTCCTATGGTCCTTTGATGTGGGATCAGCGCTTTCCTTGGAGACTGATTGCAAACATGACTTATTCTAATGAGATTGGGAGACAGGTGGGCGTAACTTGAGATTGGCGAAATGGGTGTGACATTGACCACATTTTCAGGTCCAAGTTGTGGGTTGAGCCATCTGCAGGCCGCTGTACTTCGGTCGGGACCATTAGACAAGGCACATCAGCCATGTTCTTATACACAAAGTTCAAACCTCCAAAATCAGCAACCACTGCATGGCCATCTTCATACAGCAGGATGTTGTGGCTGGCAGATCCAAGAGAGAAGATAAAAACATTAATTACTTTCCATATAAATTGTTAAGTAAACGTATTGAATCTTTCCGATGCGTGCAACCTTTCAGTCCCTAGTTCTGGTCTCCCCCACAAGTGGAAGCATCTTCTGTACGTCTCCCCTATCGAACCGCTTCATAATCTTAAAGACCTCCATCAGGTCACCCCCCCCAGCCGTCTCTTATCTCGATAAAGAACCCCAGTTAGTTTCCTGATAGCAGAACCACAAGGTGAAAACTATCATCCTTGGTATTAAATCTTCTGCAATGCCTCCCTCTCCTTTTTATGATATGGAGGAGAGAGCTGTGCACAGTGCTCCAAGTGTGGGCGAACCAAGGGTCTACGCACGTTTAGTATAACTTTTCTGCTTTCCAATTCTATCCCTCTACAAAAGAATCCACCGTGCCTGGCTTGCTTGTTTTATGGCCTTGTTAACCTGCGTCACCACTTTTAGTGGCTTGTCCCGCCCATCTGTGCCCGCCCATCCCTCTGCTCCTCCCCCCCATCCCAAGGAGGAAGTGTCCTCCCTAAAAGGCACCACCTCACACTTATTGTCGCGGATTTGCCGATCACACGCCCATTCTGCAAGTTTATTAATGTCGCCCAGCATTAACGAGTGCCGGCCTGAGCGAGGTTCATTCTTTTGGTTTTGAAAGTTGAGTTGAACCAATGGGTGAAGCAAGCCCAGTGCCCACACCGGTATCCTCACCGCCCCAGAGGCGCAGGTCGGCGTACCTGTTGAGGTCTCGGTGTATGATTGGTTGAGGCAGGTTGTGAAGGTATTCCATGCCTTTGGCCACATCAATCGCAATGATTAATTTGGATTGAAGATCAATGATTCTGTGGATTGATAAAAGAAAAACAGCAAGAGAGACTGGCAGGTGTAAACAATAACTTGCACCTTTAACATCATAAAACGTCCCAAGGCCCTTCACAGGAGCGCTAAAGTTGACACCGAGCCCCATTAGGAGATATGGTGACCAAAAGCAAGCTCAAAGAGAGGTTGTTAAAGGAGGAGAGAGAGAGGTAGCGAGGAAGAGAGGTTTAGGGAGGGAATTCCAGAGCTTAGGGCCCAGGCAACAGAAAGTATGGCCGCCAATAGTGGGGGCGATTAAAATCAGAGATGTGCAAGAGGCCAGAATTGGAGGCGTGCAGAGATCTCGGAGGGTCGTGGAGCTGGAGGAGATTACAGAGATAGGGAGGGGCGAGGCCACAGAGGGATTTGAACATGAGGATGATCATTTTAAAATCGAGGCGTTGCCGGACCGGGAGCCAAGGGGGTGATGGGTGAGTGGGACTCGGTGCGAGTTAGGACACGGGGCAGCGAGCACAGGGGTGATGGATGAGTGGGACTCGGTGTGAGTTAGGACACGGGGCAGCGAGCACAGGGGGTGATGGGTCAGTGGGACTCGGTGCGAGTTAGGACACGGGGCAGCGAGCACAGGGGTGATGGGTGAGTGGGACTCGGTGTGAGTTAGGACACGGGCAGCAGAGTTGCAGGAGGGTGTTAGTTGGGAAGCCGACAAGGAGAGCATTGGAATAGTCAAGTCTGGGGGTGACCAAAGCATATTTGACCAAAGAATAAAAACTTAAAATGGAAAACCCAGAGACGGTGTAACAAAAAGCACAGGAACCTTGGCTTATAAACAGAGGCATAGAGTACAAAACCTTTATAAATCACTGGTTAAGCCCCAGCACTTTAGGAAGGATGTCAAGGCCTTGGAGAGGGTGTGGAGGGGATTTACTGGAATGGTACTAGTGGGATGAGGTACTTCAGTTACGTGAATAGACTGGGGAAGCTGGGGTTGTTCTCCTTGGAGCAGAGAAGGTTAAGGGGAGATTTAATAGAGGTGTTCAAAATTATGAGGGGTTTGATAAAGTAAATAAGGAGACACTGTTTCCAGTGGCAAGAGGGTCGGGAACCAGAGGGACACAGTTTGACGATAATCGGCGATAGAACCAGAGAGAGAGGTGAGGAGAGTTTATTCACGCAGCGAGTTGTTGTGATAGAAACATAGAAACATAGAAAATTGGTGCAGGATCTTCAATAAGATCATGGCTGATCATTCCTTCAGTACCCCTTTCCTGCTTTCTCTCCATACCCCTTGATCCCCTTAACCGTAAGAGCCATATATAACTCCCTCTTGAATATATCCAATGAACTGGCATCAACAACTCTCTGCGGCAGGGAATTCCACAGGTTAACAACTCTCTGAGTGAAGAAGTTTCTCCTCATCTCAGTCCTAAATGGCCAACCCCTTATCCTAAGACTATGTCCCCTGGTTCTGGACTTCCCCAACATCGGGAACATTCTTCCCGCATCTAACCTGTCCAGTCCCGTCAGAATCTTACATGTTTCTATGAGATACCCTCTCATCCTTCTAAACTCCAGTGAATAAAGGCCCAATTGATCCAGTCTCTCCTCATATGTCAGTCCAGCCATCCCTGGAATCACTCTGGTGAACTTTCGCTGCACTCCCTCAATAGCAAGAACGTCCTTCCTCAGATTAGGAGACCAAAACTGAACACAATATTCCAGGTGAGGCCTCACCAAGGCCCTGTACAATTGCAGTAAGACTTCCCTGCTTCGGGAACGTGCTGCCTGAAAGGGCGGTGGGAGCAGATTCAATAGTAACTCTCCAAAGGGAATTGGATAAATACTTCAAGGGGAAAAATTTACAGAGCTATGGGGAAAGAGCAGGGAGTGAGACTAATCGGATCGCTCTGTCACAGAGCCAGCACAGGAACGATGGGCCGAATGGCCTCTTTCTGTGCGGTCGGATTCTATGGAAACAAAACGAGTAGCACGTTAGCAAGTAGACACCTTACCTCTTTTGTTCATGTAAGAGGGAGAACAAGGATCCCCCCGAGATGTACTGCGTTACGATGGCGAACTGGCTCGGATCATCCAGACAGGCACCGACAAACTGGATGACGCAGGGGTGGTTGAGGCGGCACAGGATGGACACCTCCCGGCAGAACATGTCCACGTCGGACTTGGAGCAAAACGTGTTGGCGCGATACCTGGTAAAAAACATAAATGCATTGGAAGCTGTAATGTATTTGATTCATGAGTTCTTTGCTTAAGAATTCATAGCAACACCTTGCAAAGGTTTAACAATCACACTACACATTACCAGTTCATCCAACAGGCTCACAACCACCTGCCCCATCGTGGATCCCCCGAACCCAACTGGCTGGGGTTTTATTGAGTCTTGTGAACATCATGTGACTGGCTAAGCCACTCCCAACTCAACAGCTCAACCAACCTGTGAGCATCCTCATCGGGGCATGCATTACAGAAGTGTACAGACCAATTCTCCAGATCATGACCAAACAGCATTGCTCAGCGAACATTAAAAAGACATTTTGTGTTAGTCACGATAATAATAGACTGCTGCGCTCTCTGCGATATCACTGGACTGACATTTGGTATCAGATTACAATATTTTAACAGCGGTGTTACTGAGGAACAAGAGAGGCCATTCAGCCCCTCGAGCCTCTTCCGATGTTTAATTAGGTCCTAGCTGATCTGTATCTTACCTCCATTGCATGTGTCAACCTTAGCTCAATGGGTAGTACACTCAGCTCTACGTCAGAAGGTCAAGGATTGAAATCCCCCTCCATTGACTTAAGCCCATAATCTAGGCTGACACACCCAGTGCAGTACTGAGGGAGAGCTGTACTGTCAGAGGAGTAATACTGAGGGAGTGCCGCACTGCTGGAGGGGCAGTACTGAGGGAGCGCTGCACTATCGGAGGGGCAGTACTGAGGGAGCGCTGCACTGTCGGAGAGGCAGTACTGAGGGAGTGCTGCACTGTCGGAAGGGCAGTACTGAGGGAGTGCTGCATTGTCGGAGGGGCAGTACTGAGGTAGTGCTGCATTGTCGGAGGGGCAGTACTGAGGGAGTGCTGCACTGTCGGAGGGGCAGTACTGAGGGAGTGCTGCACTGTCGGAGGGGGCAATATATCCTTCCTGAGGTATGGTGCCCTGAACTGAACAATATTCCAGAATAGGGTCTGACCAGAGCTTTATACAACAGTCCTTACATGAAATAGAAAACAAAAAATGCTGGAAATTTCAGCAGGTCAGGCAGCCTCTGTGGAGAGAGAAACAGAATTAACGTTTCAGGTCGATGACCCTTCGTCAGAACTGGAGTTGAAGCCAAGTTGCAGAAATCTATGCTGGTAATTTAACCTTGTAGATCCTGGTATCATTCTGGTGAATCTGCCTCATTTTAAGATTGGAAGCGGTAAGTCAAACGTTAAAGCGATTAACAAACAAAATGTGCCACTGAGCCACATAAGGAGACATTAGGACAAGTTACCAAAAGCTTCGTCTATGAGGTAGGTTTTAAGGGAGGAGAGGGAAGTGGAGAGATGGAGAGGTTTAGGGAGGGAGTTCCAGAGCATATGGCCCCAGGTAGCTGAAGGCACTTGGTGCGAGTTAGGACACGGGGCAGCAGAGGGATGTGAGTTAGGACACGAGGCAGCAGAGGGATATGAGTTAGGACACGGGGCAGCAGAGGGGTGTGAGTTAGGACACGGGGCAGCAGAGGGATACGAGTTAGGACACGGGGCAGCAGAGGGATACGAGTTAGGACACGGGGCAGCAGAGGGATACGAGATAGGACACGAGGCAGCAGAGGGGTGTGAGTTAGGACACGGGGCAGCAGAGGGGTGTGAGTTAGGACACGGGGCAGCAGAGGGGTGTGAGTTAGGATACGAGGCAGCAGAGGGATGCGAGATAGGACACGAGGCAGCAGAGGGATGCGAGATAGGACACGAGGCAGCAGAGGGATGCGAGATAGGACACGAGGCAGCAGAGGGGTGTGAGTTAGGACACGGGGCAGCAGAGGGGTGTGAGTTAGGACACGAGGCAGCAGAGGGATGCGAGATAGGACACGAGGCAGCAGAGGGATGCGAGATAGTACACGAGGCAGCAGAGGGGTGTGAGTAAGGACACGAGGCAGCAGAGGGGTGTGAGTTAGGACACGGGGCAGCAGAGGGGTGTGAGTAAGGACAGGAGGCAGCAAAGGGGTGCGAGTTAGGACACGGGGCAGCAGAGGGATGCGAGATAGGACACGAGGCAGCAGAGGGGTGTGAGGTAGGACACGGGGCAGCAGAGGGATGCGAGATAGGACACGAGGCAGCAGAGGGGTGTGAGTTAGGACACGGGGCAGCAGAGGGGTGTGAGTTAGGACACGGGGCAGCAGACGGGTGTGACTTATGACACGAGGCAGCAGAGGGGTGTGAGTTAGGACACGGGGCAGCAGAGGGGTGTGAGTAAGGACAGGAGGCAGCAAAGGGGTGCGAGTTAGGACACGGGGCAGCAGAGGGATGCGAGATAGGACACGAGGCAGCAGAGGGGTGTGAGGTAGGACACGGGGCAGCAGAGGGATGCGAGATAGGACACGAGGCAGCAGAGGGGCGTGAGTTAGGACACGGGGCAGCAGACGGGTGTGACTTATGACACGAGGCAGCAGAGGGGTGTGAGTTAGGACACGGGGCAGCAGAGGGGTGTGAGTAAGGACACGAGGCAGCAGAGGGGTGTGAGTTAGGACACGAGGCAGCAGAGGGGTGTGAGTTAGGACACGGGGCAGCAGAGGGATGCGAGATAGGACACGAGGCAGCAGAGGGGTGTGAGTTAGGACACGGGGCAGCAGAGGGGTGTGAGTTAGGACACGAGGCAGCAGAGGGATGCGAGATAGGACACGAGGCAGCAGAGGGATGCGAGATAGGACACGAGGCAGCAGAGGGGTGTGAGTTAGGACACGGGGCAGCAGACGGGTGTGACTTATGACACGAGGCAGCAGAGGGGTGTGAGTTAGGACACGGGGCAGCAGAGGGGTGTGAGTTAGGACACGAGGCAGCAGAGGGGTGTGAGTTAGGACTCGAGGCAGCAGAGGGATACGAGTTAGGACACGGGGCAGCAGAGGGGTGGATGAGCTAAAGTTCACAGAACAATTAAGATCTTACCTTTTAATGGCAACAATTTTATTCCTGCATCTCCCTTTGTAAACTTTCCCAAACGAACCTAAGTGTTTCACAGATAAAAGGTGGTCAGACTCAGCCTGCCGCATGAGAAATTGACGAAACCCAATTTCTGGCGCTTTCCATTTCAATCATGTCATGTATCTCGACATGTTACTGCCTGTACTATTTCATATGATGTGCCACCAGAGGGCACTACTATGGGAAACTTGTACACCAGCTGTATGGTCACTAAGGTGTGCCACCAGAGGGCACTGCAGTGGGAGACTTGTAGGTTACCTGTACAGGTATGCCAGGCCTAGTATAAAAGGCAGGCCACCAGGTGTGATCCTCACTCTGGAGTTACATTAAATGGACTAAGGTCACTACAGTTCAAGTGCAATACAGTGCCTCGTGGAGTCATTATCAGAGCATCTGAAGACACAACAAATCGCGTGGGGAGTTTTTTTTTACCTGATCCAATAATTTCGTGGAATTCGATGTCCGACAGCTGAAGGTGGAAGTGTGAGGGGAGGCCGGATCGTAACAGGAGAACATCAGCTTTCTCTGTGGGGAGAGAGGCGGGGGTGGGAATAAAGAGACAGTGTGATCACAGAGTCGCCGCAAATTCAACAACAACCTGTATTTATATAGCACCTTTAACATAGTGAAAATATCCCACAGGAGGGTATTAGGAGATATTAGGACAGGGCTTGGTCAAAGAGGGAGGTTTTAAGGAGCATCTTAAAGGAGGAGGGAAAGGCGGAGAGGTTTAGGGAGGGAATTCCAGAGCTTACGGCCCAGGCAGCTGAAGGCACGACCGCCAATGGTGGAGCGATTAAAATCGGGGATGCTCAAGATGCCAGAATTGGAGGAGCGCAGAGATCTCGGAGGGTTGTAGGGGCTGGAAGAGGTTACAAAGATAGGGAGGGGTGTAGGTGAGAGGAGGTTACAGGGATAGGGAGCTGTGTAGGGCTGGAGGAGGTTACAGGGATAGGGAGGGGTGTAGGGTGGGAGGGGGTTACAGAGATAGGGAGGGGTGTAGGGCTGGAGGAGGTTACAAAGATAGGGAGGGGTGTAGGTGAGAGGAGGTTACAGAGATAGGGAGGGGTGTAGAGTGGGAGGGGGTTACAGGGATAGGGAGGGGTGTAGGGTGGGAGGGGGTTACAGGGATAGGGAGGGGTGTAGGTGAGAGGAGGTTACAGAGATAGGGAGGGGTGTAGAGTGGGAGGGGGTTACAGGAATAGGGAGGGGTGTAGGGCTGGAGGAGGTTACAAAGATAGGGAGGGGTGTAGGTGAGGAGGTTACAGAGATAGGGAGGGGTGTAGAGTGGGAGGGGGTTACAGGGATAGGGAGGGGTGTAGGGTGGGAGGGGGTTACAGGGATAGGGAGGGGTGTAGGGTGGGAGGGGGTTACAGGGATAGGGAGGGGAGTAGGGTGGGAGGGGGGTTACAGGGATAGGGAGGGGTGTAGGGCTGGAGGAGGTTACAGGGATAGGGAGGGGTGTAGGGTGGGAGGGGGGTTACAGAGATAGGGAGGGGAGTAGGGTGGGAGGGGGTTACAGGGATAGGGAGGGGTGTAGGGTGGGAGGGGGTTACAGAGATAGGGAGGGGTGTAGGGCTGGAAGAGGTTACAGGGATAGGGAGGGGTGTAGGGTGGGAGGGGGGTTACAGAGATAGGGAGGGGAGTAGGGTGGGAGGGGGTTACAGGGATAGGGAGGGGTGTCGGGGGGAGGGGGTTACAGGGATAGGGAGGGGTGTAGGGTGGGAGGAGGTTACAGAGATACGGAGTGGTGGAGGGGGGAGGGCGTTACAGGGATAGGGAGGGGTGTAGGTGAGAGGAGGTTACAGAGATAGGGAGGGGTGTAGAGTGGGAGGGGGGTAGAGTGGGAGGGGGTTACAGAGATAGGGAGGGGTGTAGGGCTGGAGGAGGTTACAGGGATAGGGAGGGGTGTAGGGGGGAGGGGGTTACAGGGATAGGGAGGGGTGTAGGGTGGGAGGAGGTTACAGAGATACGGAGTGGTGGAGGGGGGAGGGCGTTACAGGGATAGGGAGGGGTGTAGGGGGGAGGGGGTTACAGGGATAGGGAGGGGTGTAGGGTGGGAGGAGGTTACAGAGATACTGAGTGGTGGAGGGGGGGAGGGGGTTACAGGGATAGGGAGGGGTGTAGGGTGGGAGGAGGTTACAGAGATAGGGAGGGTGCCATTTGTCCCATCGTGCATTAGCTGGTGTTTAGCTCCCCAGGAGGGTGATCTGATCCCGTCACAGTGCACCATGTATATTGGGGCAACATTATGCAGGAGCTTTAGGGAAAATCTCCTCATCTATCTCAGCACAATGATACCAGTAAGGCTCAAAGAACAGATTACGCATTTCATTTCTCTTTTGCATTCTCGTCCTCTAATCTTTTCCTTTATCCTCCCGAAGACGCTGCCTCCTTTCTGGGGGTCCATTTACTCATCCCGGTCCCTGTGTGAGTCGAGACAATGTGCACCAGTCCGACTGTGGGAGGCCTCACGGCTGAGCCCAGCCGACGTACCGAAACTTTCCGGTGAGGGTCACTGGGTGGCGAGTCGGACCACCAATCTTTGCTGACATTTCCTTTCCTCTTTCACCAAACCCAGAGTCACTGAGACCAAGCGCGGCCCTGCTCCAGCCACCACGGCTGAGACCAGGCTCGGCTTTGATCTCTCAGTTTGTGTCTCGGATACCTGTTGCCGTTTACTGAGGATTGAGCCCAACTTATACAAAAACAATGACTCCGCTGTCAGTGTTAACCCCGAATCTATCTGCCTGTTTGTCAATTCGGGATGGAATCTCAGGTCAGTGAAAGTGGCCCCGATTTTAACTGCGGGCGGATTCCCCGCTCAGGGTCGAGTTAAAATTACAGGCGGGGCTCAATGACATCATCGGGCCGCAACATGCCCACGTGAAGAAGGACCCTGTAGGCTCGGGGCGCCTGTCCTTGCTGCCTGCTCAGGAGAGCGGGTTCCAATCGCCGATGTTGCGATCACGGCGGCTCTCGGACGGGTAAGTGCCGGGGCGAGTTTAACTACCCGCCCGCCAGGTTTCTGCTGAGCGACTCGGGCTAAAATCCCCCCCCAATTTCTTTCACTTGAGGTCCTGCCATCAATCTGCAGATTTTGCCTGGAGAGGTCTCGATATTGAAAGATGCTCTCACTCTAACCTGCACCTGCTCACCTTTCGTCATGCTTTTGATCTTTCCAAGTGGTGATGGTACAGAAACATACGACCCATCTGTGAGAGAAAGAAGTGCCGTTTAAGATTAATATCGGTTTTGAATCCATTACCTACACAATTAGGATTAGGACGTACCTAAAGTGAAAGAAAGAACTAGCATTTATAAGCGCGCCTTTCATAGAATCATAGGGCTAGACTTTCCGCTTTGCTGGCTATCGCCCAAAAAATCATAGACCCCATCACTATCAATAATTATTTTCACTTGCTATAAATGCACTTTTTAGTAACAAACATGCCTAATCTACTAAGCTAATATTAGTACAATTAAATATAAGTATAAATGTGAGTGGATCTATCAGTAAAAGACCATTAAATAACTCACAAATATCTTAGCTCGGGTTTTTTTGCTGCCTCCTTCCTTCCTCCGATATTCAAAATAGCGTCCGTAGTGCCCAGTACGGTGAGGAAGGCCCGGGAAAAGCAACTATTCTCCAGCGATGTTCTCGGCGAGCGGTCAGCCCGGCGATGTGCCGCGATGTGCCGAAAGCTCCTCACGGCAATGTGCGGGCGATCACCTCGGCGACCAGTTCGGCAATGTGAGCCAAAACTTGGGGGCTTAATTTCCCGGCGAAGTTCCAACCTGAATTTCCACATTTTGCTCAAAATGGGCGATAGTCGGCTGTTTTGGGCAATATATGGGCGATGTGAGGTTAAAGTCTAGCCCACAGAATCTCACAGCATAGGAGGAGGCCATTCGGCCCATTGTGCCTGTGCTGGCTCTGTGAAAGAGCGATCCGATTTGATACGTCCTTACTATACAGTATAAATACACACGAGGCCCATTCTTGAGAGAAGGTCACTCTGTGACCAGTTACCTTTATTACCAAGACCTCAAGTGATGAAGGTGGGTGGAGCTTCCCCTTTTATACCTGAAAGTCCAGGTTAGGAGTGTCTCCCACAAGTTCACTCCCTTGTGATCAACAAGAAATAAATTCTCTTCAAATCCCCCAGTTTCTTATGTCAATTATCTTAAAATTATCATTCACGACTTCAGGATGTCCTTCAGTACTGCCCCTCCGACAGTGCAGCACTCCCTCAGTACTGCCCCTCCGACAGTGCAGCGCTCCCTCAGTACTGCCCCTCCGACAGTGCAGCGCTCCCTCAGTACTGCCCCTCCGACAGTGCAGCGCTCCCTCAGTACTGCCCCTCTGACAGCGCAGCGCTCCCTCAGTACTGCCCCTCCGACAGTGCAGCGCTCCTCAGTACTGCCCCTCCGACAGTGCAGCTCTCCCTCAGTACTGCCCCTCCTACAGCGCAGCACTCCCTCAGTACTGCCCCTCTGACAGTGCAGCACTCCCTCAGTACTGCCCCTCCGACAGTGCAGCACTCCCTCAGTACTGCCCCTCCGACAGTGCAGCACTCCCTCAGTACTGCCCCTCCGACAGTGCAGTGCTCCCTCAGTACTGCCCCTCCGACAGTGCAGCGCTCCCTCAGTACTGCCCCTCCGACAGTGCAGCACTCCCTCAGTACTGCACCTCCGACAGTGCAACACTCCCTCAGTACTGCCCCTCCGACAGTGCAGCACTCCCTCAGTACTGCCCCTCCGACAGTGCAGCACTCCCTCAGTACTGCCCCTCCGACAGTGCAGCACTCCCTCAGTACTGCCCCTCCGACAGTGCAGCGCTCCCTCAGTACTGCCCCTCCGACAGTGCGGGGCTCCCTCAGTACTGCCCCTCCGACAGTGCAGCGCTCCCTCAGTACTGCCCCTCCGACAGTGCAGCACTCCCTCAGTACTGCCCCTCCGACAGTGCAGCGCTCCCTGAGTACTGCCCCTCCGACAGTGCAGCATTCCCTCAGTACTGCCCCTCTGACAGTGCAGCGCTCCCTGAGTACTGCCCCTCCGACAGTTCAGCACTCCCTCAGTACTGCCCCTCTGACAGTGCAGCGCTCCCTCAGTACTGCCCCTCCGACAGTGCAGCGCTCCCTGAGTACTGCCCCTCCGACAGTGCAGCACTCCCTCAGTACTGCCCCTCTGACAGTGCAGCGCTCCCTCAGTACTGCCCCTCCGACAGTGCAGCACTCCCTCAGTACTGCCCCTCTGACAGTGCAGCGCTCCCTCAGTACTGCCCCTCCGACAGTGCGGCACTCCCTGAGTACTGCATTGGGAGTGTCAGCCTGGATTATGTGCTCAAGTTGGATTTGAACGCTCAACTTTCCATGGCTGACACTTAAAGCATTGAGCAAGTTCAAATTCAGCTGTAAATATGATTGTGATTCTTATTCTGCGCCATCTCAGTAACTTGCGTTGCTACAGAGGTGAAGTGTAATAATCTCAAAGCCATGCACTTACCTCCGCCAGGTTGGGAGTATTCATTGCAAGGAGCTTCGTCCTGAGGTCTTTTATAATGCTTAAGCAGAGTCACTATGGCGTCGTGGCCTGCAGAAAGAACAGCAGCAGCATTAACAGGAAACTCTCCTGATGCACAGCAATGTTTGCAGCTAAGTTTCATGCATGTTCTGTGTACGTATGACAAATTCTGGCGCTTTACAATTAAGAAAGACGGATATCTATAGCGCCTTTCTCAACCTCGGAATGTGCCAAAGCCCTTTACAGATGATGTACTATTTTGGAAGCGTAGTCACTGTTGCAACGTAGGAGATGCGGCAGTCAGTTTGGGCACAGCAAGCTCCCACAATCAGCAATGGGATAAACAATCAATTAATTTGTTTTTAGTGATGTTGGTTGAGGGATAAATATTGGACAGGACATCGGGTAGAACTCTCCTGCTCTTCTTCGAAATAGTGCTGTGGGATCATTTACGTCCGCCTTGAGAGGTCAGACAGGGCCTCGGTTTAACATCTTAGCCGTGACACAGCACCTCCGACAGTGCAGCACTCCCTCAGTACTGCCCCTCCGACAGTGCGGCGCTCCCTCAGTACTGCCCCTCTGACAATGCAGTGCATTCTCAGTACTGCCCCTCTGACAGTGCAGCACTCCCTCAGTACTGCCCCTCCGACAGTGCAGCGCTCCCTCAGTACAGCTCCTCCGACAGTGGAGCACTCCCTCAGTACTGCCCCTCTGACAGTGCGGGGCTCCCTCAGTACTGCCCCTCTGACAGTGCAGCACTCCCTCAGTACTGTCTCTCCAACAGTGCAGCACTCCCTCAGTACTGCCCCTCCGACAGTGCGGCGCTCCCTCAGTAATGCCCCTCTGACAGTGCGGCGCTCCTTCTGTATTGCCCCTCCGACAGTGCAGCACTCACTCAGTACTGCCCCTCCGACAGTGCAGCTCCCTCTGTATTGCCCCTCCGACAGTGCAGCGCTCCCTCAATACTGCCCCTCCGACAGTACAGAACTCCCTCAGCACTGCCCCTCCGACAGTGCAGAGCTCCCTCAGCACTGCCCCTCCCACAGTGCAGAGCTCCCTCAGTACTGCCCCTCCGACAGTACAGAACTCCCTCAGCACTGCCCCTCCGACAGTGCAGCTCTCCCTCAGTACTGCCCCTCCCACAGTGCAGAGCTCCCTCAGTACTTCCCCTCCGACAGTGCAGAGCTCCCTCAGTACTGCCCCTCCCACAGTGCAGAGCTCCCTCAGTCCTGCACTGGAGTGTCAGCCTATATTTTTGTGCTCAAGTTTCTGGAGTGGAAGTCAGAGGCCTTGGCTGGCACCCACTGCATTATGCCA
This sequence comes from Pristiophorus japonicus, assembly GCF_044704955.1. Lineage (NCBI taxonomy): Eukaryota > Metazoa > Chordata > Chondrichthyes > Pristiophoridae > Pristiophorus > Pristiophorus japonicus. The sequence continues at coordinate 4,606,599 of NC_091984.1, read as the reverse complement.
GCTACTCACATACCTTTCTCGTAGGCCCACATCAGGCAGGTCTGCTCATCCTTCTCTCCACTGGAACGGCTGGGGTCAGAGGCCACCAAATTCATGTCAGCTCCACTGTCCAGCAAGAACTGCACCAGGCGAATGTGCCCGTGGTAACAGGCACTGTGCAGACCTTTAATAGAAATTAAGAGCTCAGTTCGGGAAGCCCCACGGACGCCAATGAAACAGCATGCTACGGCACAGAAGGTGGTCATTCGGCCCATCGATCCTGTGCCAGCTCTGTGACAGATCGATCCAATTAGTCCCACTCTCCGCTTCTTCTCCACAGCCCCGCACATCTTTCCTTCAAGTATTTATCCAATTGAAAGTTACTATTGAATCTGCTCCCACCGCCCTTTCTGGCAGCGCATTCCAGATCACAACAACTCGCTGTGTAAAAACATTCTCCTTGTAATGTAGGCACCTTTGAGTATTCTCACAGGTTGGTTGAGCTGTTGAGTTGGGAGTGACTTAGCCAGTCACGTGATTATCACAAGACTCAATAAAACCCCGGCCAGTTGGGTTCGGGGATCCACGATGGGGCAGGTGGTTGTGAGCCTGGTGGATGAACTGGTAATGTGTAATGTGATTGTTGAACCTTTGCTAATAAACCAACTGGTTCTTAAGAGCAATGTGTTGCTATGAATTCTTAAGCAAAGAACGCATGAAGCAAATATATTACACACATCACCCCTCTGGTTATTTTGCCAATTACCTTCAATCTGTGCCCTCTGGTTACTGACCCTCCTGCCAGTAGGAACAGTGTCTCCTTATGTACTCGATCAAAGTCCTTCATGATTTTGAACACCTCTATTAAATCTCCCCTTAACCTTCTCCACTCTCAGGAGAAGAATCCCAGCTTCTCTGGACTCTCCCATCCCTGGTAAATCTCTTCTGCCCCCTCTCCAAGGCCTTGGTATCCTTCATAAAGTACGCGGTGCCCAGAATTGGACACAATACTCCAGCTGGGGCCAACCTGTGATTTCTAAAGGTTTAGCACAACTTCCTAATCACCTCCCATGTAGGGTTGCCAACTCTGGTTGGAGGTATTCCTGGAGGTTTGATCACATGACCTCCAATCACCCCGGTCTGCCACCCACACACCCGCCATTGGTCGCATCACACCGCCTTCCCACGCCAACTGGAAAGTGAGCGGACTCTTTGTTACAATGCCCCAAAGGTTTCTCTCCCGAATCCCGGGAGACTCCAGGACAATCCAGGAGGGTTGGCGACCCGACTCGCGTGTCCAGTGAAACAGTCTGGCGGAAAACTGCAGCAACGAGATGCGCGTGAGGTCCACCCCTGACTCAGAGCAGCCTGACAAAATTTACCCTTATTGTACCACAAGCATGCAAGGGGATAATGCTTGCTGGGTGAGTCAGCTTGCTCCTTCCACACACCATGGCCAACACATCCTGTCATGCACTGAACACCACCCATTCAAACTCAAGCAAAACTCCAGGAACTTGCATCCTTTCTTTCTGCACATCTCCAATATTGACTCCCTCCACAAACAACACCCTCCCTGTCAGCACTGTGGGAGCGCCTTCACCACACGGACTGCAGCAGGTCAAGAAAGCGGTTCACCACCACCTTGGCAAGGGGCGATTCGGGATGGGCAATATAATGCTGGCCTTGCCAGCGACACCCACATCCCCTGAATGAATAAATGAATAAATAAACCCAACCCATTAACCCCAGCAGCACAGAAACTATTTTGGACGCTATTGGTTATCCAACCCAAATCCTATTCCTATAATCCTATAATCTATAATTCCAGAATAGCATTGGAGGAGCTTCAGCCCTTGCACTTGTCCAACAGGTACGAGGTACTTGCAGCCTGTGTGGACGAGAGCAGGAACTGCAGGGAGGATGAGCAAACTGACCACAGCACTGTGGTACAGGGGGCCATCCAAGTGGGGGGAGTAAAACGAAATGTTGCAGTGGTAGGGGACAGTACAGTTAGGGGGATAGACACTGTTCTCTGCAGCCCAGAGCGTGAGTCCCAAAGGCTGTGTTGCCTACCCGGTGCCAGGGTTAAGGGCATCTCCTCAGGGTTGGAGAGCAACTTGGAGTGGGAGGGGGAAGATCCAGTTGTTGTAGTCCACGTGGGTACCAACGACATAGGTAGGACTAATAAAGAGGTTCTGCTGAGGGAGTATGAGCAGCTAGGGGCTAAATTAAAAAGTAGAACCACAAAGGTAATAATCTCTGGATTACTACCTGAGCCACGAGCAAATTGGCATAAGGTCAATAAGATAAGCGAGATGAACGCATGGCTCAAAGATTGTTATGGGAGAAATGGGTTTCGATTCATGGGGCACTGGCACCAGTACTGGGGTAAGAGGGAGCTGTTCCGTTGAGACAGGCTTTACATGGCTCCGGTTGGGGTGGAGTGTAGAATGTTTCAGTATAAGGGGTGTCGCAGTTGTGTGAGGCGGACTGGTTGGGCTGGGTGCTCTTTGCCTTTCTGTCATTGTTCATAGGCTTATATGTAACCTTTAGGGCTGCTGACCGAGGGCCGTGCGGCTCTTTGTCGGCCGGCGTGGACACGATGGGCCGGAATGGCCTCCTTCTGCGCTGTAAATTTCTATGTTTCTATGTTTCTATGAGTCCTGGCGAATCAAATAATTAGGGCTGTAGATAGGGCTTTCAACTAAATAGTGGGCGGGGGGGGGGGGGGGAAATTTTAAAAGTCAAAGAGAAAGGAGAAGGCATTAGGGCAGGGTAGCGATAGGGGTAATGATAACCAGAGCATGACAGGAAGGGGCAGAATGTATAAACAGAAGAGTGTACCAGAACATGGGGTCAGAGTAGGGAAAAATGGTACAAAGACATATTTAAAAGCTCTTTATCTGAATGCACGCAGCATCTGTAACAAGATAAATGAGTTGATGGCACGAATAGATATGAATGGGTATGACCTGATAGCCATTACAGAGATGTGGTTGCAAGGTGACCAAGACTGGGAACTGAATATTCAGGCGTATTTGACATTTCAGAAGGATAGGCAGAAAGGAAAAGGAGGTGGGATAGCTCTACTGAGATCAGTGCAGTAGTGAGAAATTATACTGGCTCAGAAGATCAAGATGTAGAATCAGTTTGGGCAGAGATAAGAAATAATGAAGGGAAATAAGTCACTGGTGGGAGTGGTCTACAGGCCTCCTAACAGCTGCTATACTGTAGCACAGAGTATAAATCAAGACATAATGGGGGCTTGTAAGAGAGGTACTGCAATAATCACGGGCAATTTTAATCTTCATATAGAAATCAAATTGGCAAATTGAGGACAAGTTCATAGAGAGTATTCGGGATTGTTTCTTAGAACAATACGCTGTGGAATCAACCAGGGAGCAGATTATTTTAGATCCGGTAATGTGTAATGCGACAGGATTAATGAATGATCTCATAGTAAAGGATTCTCTTGGGAAGAGTGATCATGGCATGTTAGAAATTCAAATTCAGTTTGAGGGTGAGAAAGTTTGATCTCAAACTAATGTCCTGAACTTAAATAAAGGCAATTACAAAAGTATGAAGACAGAGTTGACTAAAGTGGACTGGGAAAATTGATTAAAGGCGAAGACAGTAGATAAGCAGAAGCATACGTTTAAGGAGAAATTGCATAACTCTCAGCAAAGATATATTCCAGTGAGAAAGAAAGACTGTAAGAGAAGGATGAACCATCCGTGGCTAACTAAGGAAGTTAAGGATGCTGTCAAATTGAAAACAAAGGCATATCATTTTGCGAGGATTAGTGGGGAGCCAGATGATTGGGAAATTTTTAGAAACCAGCAGAGGATGACTAAAAAAATAATAAAGAGGGAGAAGATGAGAGTAAACTAACAAGAAATATAAAAACAGACATAAGAGCTTCTACAGGTATATAAAAAGGAAAAGAGTGGCTAAAGTAAATGTTGGTCCCTTAGAGGATGAGACGGGGGAATTAATAATGGGGAACAGGGAAATGGCAGAGACTTTGAACAAATAATTTGTATCGGTCTTCACGGCAGAAGACACTAAAAGCATCCCAATAATAATAGATAATCAAGGGGCTATAGGAAGGGAGGAACTTAAAACAATCACTATCACTGGAGAAAAAGTACTAGGCAAACTAATGGGACTACAGATGGCTAAATCATCTGGACGTGATGGTCTGCATCCTAGGGTCTTAAAAGAAGTGGTTCAAAGATAGTGGATGCTTTGGTTGTAATCTACCAAAATTCCTTGGATTCTGGAGAGGCCCCAGCGGATTGGAAAATGTAATGCCCCTATTTAAAAAAGGAGGCAGAGAGAAAGCAGGAAACTACAGACCAGTTAGCCTAACATCTGTCATTGGGAAAATGCTGGAGTCCATTATTAAGGAAGTAGTAGCAGGACATTTAGAAAATTGTAATACAATCAAGCAGAGTCAGCATGATTTTATGAAAGGGAAATCATGTTTGACAAATTTGCTGGAGTTCTTTGAGGATGTAACGAGCAGGGTGGATATAGGGGGAACCAATGGATGTGGTGTATTTGGATTTTCAGAAGGCATTCGAGAAGGTGCCACATTAAAGGTTACAGCACAAGGTAAAAGTTCACAGGGTTGGGGGTAATATATTAGCATGGATAGAGGATTGGCTAACTAACAGAAAACAGAGAGTCGGAATAAATGGGTCATTTCCCGGTTGGCAAACAGTAACTAGTGGGGTGCCGCAAGGATCGGTGCTGGGGCCTCAACTATTTACAATCTATCCAAACATTTCTTAGCCCAGATATGTTAATGCTGATTTCTCTGAATACTACTTAGCTTCTTTATATTTTTTGTCTCGTCAAATAGCGTGGTTTCATGAACAAATTTATTATATCACAATTAATAAACATCACATGATCTAAAATATTCCCATTAACTCTCCACTACTGAGAGCTTTCTATCCAGCCAGCTTTCAATCCAGCGAACTATTCTGCAATTAATTCCGCCAGCCTTAAACTGCATCAAAAGTTTCGCAAATGGAACTTTACTAACTGCCTTCTAGAGATCCAGGTAAAACTATGTTTGCTGGATAAGTGCAATTACAGAGAATGTACAGCCCAGGAACAGGCCATTGGGCCCAGCGCTCCGTGCCGGGGTTTATGCTCACACCAGCCCCCTCCCACCCCTCTCCATCTCACCCTATCCCCATATCCTTACCAGTATGTCCATCCCTCCCCTGATGGTTTATGCCCATCGCATTCTGGCTGATCAGGAACTCCACCAGTTCGAGGTTCTTCCCGTAAGTGCAGGAGCTGCGGTAAAGATTGCGAAGAGTAAATCTCAAGCAGTTCCTGCTCTGCGTAGAAAGAAAGAGTGAATGAGTGTGCAGCAAGGGGCCCGTCTGCCGGTCTCCGCGGACGGGAACACACCTGTGGAAGGAGGTTTCACTGAAGATGTTTTCCTTGGTCAAGCTTTCTGTCCCCGACAGTTGGATGAGTTCGCTGGCCACGTCCAGTTTACCGTTGTAACAAGCCCTGAGGAACATACAACAGCAACACCGGCTCATTTCTACTAAAGGCGAATCTAGGAATGTAGGCACAGGATGCAGCCATTCAGCCCCCTAGCCTCCCCTGCCATTACATAGAATAACCGATGTTTTACAGCCATTGGGCCCACCGCTCCATGCTGGGGTTTATGCTCCACACCAGCCCCCTCCCATCTCACCCTATCCCCATATCCTTCTATTCCTTTCTCCCTCATGTGTTTATCCAGCTTCACCTTAAATACATCGATACTATTCACCTCAACCCCTCCCTGTGGCAGCGAGTTCCACATTCTCACCGCTCTCTGGGTAAAGAAGTTTCTCCTGAATTCCCCATTGGATTTATTAGTGACTGTCTTATACTGATGGCTCGTAGATCACTCCTGATATGTTTTTTAACTCCAATAAACCCGCCTTGGTTCCGTAACCCTTAATACTCTTGCATTTTCAATTGACCCCCAGCCTCAACAGCTTTTGAGGGGAGAGACATCCAGATTCCCACTGCCCTTTGTGTGAAGAAGTGCTTCTTGACATCAACGGCCTGGCTTTAATTTTAAGGTTCTGCCCCTTGTTCTGGACTCCCCCCACCAGAGGGAATAGTTTCTCTCTATCTATCCTATCAACTCCTTTAATCATCTTAAACACCTCAATTAGATCACCCCTCAATCTTCTATACACCAGGAAATACAGGCCTAGTGTATGCATCCTGTCCTCATTTAACCCCTTTAGCCCTGGTATCAGTCTGGTGAATCTGTGTTCACACCCTCCGAGGCCGATCTACCCTCCTTGAGGGGCGGTGCCCAGGTGGGGTCTGACCAGAGATTTATATAAACTGTAACATATCTTCCACCTCTTTGTATTCCAGCCCTCCTAAGATAAAGGCCAACATTCCATTCTCCTCTTTGATTATATGTTGCACTTGTACACTCATTTTTAATGATAATCTAGGCAATGATGAAGAGAATGAATCAGTCCACTTACAGGTGGAGCGCTGTATCGCCATAGATATTCACCGCATGGGGCTGCACATCAAAGTTGCCTTGTAACAAGTACCTCACGATTTCACGGTGACCAAAGCGGCAGCTAAAATGGAGGGGTGAATGGTCCTCATTGTCCTGAGCATTCACTGAGGTCATCAGATAACAGGAGAAAACCATTGGTTAGTATTCTTGGACCCAGCCTTGATCCTCGACCCAACCCCCGACCCCATCGTGAACCCAGACCCAACCCCCGACGCGATCGAGAACCCGGACCTCATCCCCGACCGGATCCTGAACCTGGACACATTCCCTAACCCGATCGTGAACTGCGACACTGTCCCCGACCCGATCGTAAACCCAAATCCAACCCCCGACCCGATCGTGAACCCGGACCCATCCCCAACCCAATCGTAAACCTGGACCCAACCCCCGACCCGATCGTAAACCCGGATCCAACCCCTGACCCAATCGTGAACCTGGACCCAACCCCCGACCCGATCGTGAACCCGGATCCAACCCCTGACCCGATCATAAACCCAAATCCAATCCCCTACCCGATCGTGAATCCGGACCCAACCCCCGACCCGATTGTGAACCTGGACCCAACCCCCGACCCGATCGTGAACCCGGATCCAACCCCTGACCCGATCGTGAACCTGGACCCAACCCCCGACCCGATCGTGAACCCGGATCCAACCCCTGACCCGATCATAAACCCAAATCCAATCCCCTACCTGATCGTGAATCCGGACCCAGCCCCCGACCCGATTGTGAACCTGGACCCAACCCCCGACCCGATCGTGAACCCGGATCCAACCCCTGACCCGATCGTAAACCCAAATCCAATCCCCTACCTGATCGTGAATCCGGACCCAACCCCCGACCCGATTGTGAACCTGGACCCAACCCCCGACCCGATCATGAACCCGCACCCAACCCCCGACCGGATCGTCAACCCGGACCCATCCCCCGACCCGATCGTAAATCGCAACCCTGTCCCCGACGCAATTGTAAACCCAGATCCATCCCCGACCCGATCGTGAACCCAGATCCAACCCCCGACCCAATCGTGGACCCGGACCCAACCCCCGACCCGATCATGAACCCCGACCCCATCCCCGACCTGATCGTGGACCCGGACCCAACCTCCGACCTGACCGTGAACCCGGACCCCATCAACGACCCGATCGTGAACCTGGACCCATGCCCGACCTGTTCGTGAACCCGGACCCCATCCCCGACCTGATCGTGAACCCGGACCCCATCCCCGACCCGATCGTGAACCTGGACCCATCCCCCGACCCGATCGTGAACCCGAATCCAACCCCCGACCCGATCTTGAACCCTGACCCCATCCCCGACCCGATTGCAAACACGGACCCGACCCGACCCTGATCCTGACCCTGACCCTGGACCTGACCCGACCCTGATCCTGGACCCGACCCTGACCCGATCCTGATCCTGACCCTGACCCGACCCTGACCTGACCCTGGACCCGACCAGACCCTGATCCTGGATGTGACCCAAGCCTGATCCTGGACATGACCCGACCCTGATCCCGACCCTGATCCTGACCCTGGACCTGACCCGACTCTGATCCTGGACCCGACCCTGACACGATCCTGATCCTGACCCTGACCCGACCCTGACCCGACCCTGACCCGACCCTGGACCCGACCAGACCCTGATCCTGGATGTGACCCAAGCCTGATCCTGGACATGACCCGACCCTGATCCCGACCCTGATCCTGACCCTGGACCTGACCCGACCCTGATCCTGGACCCGACCCTGACACGATCCTGATCCTGACCCTGACCCGACCCTGACCCGACCCTGGACCCGACCCGACCCTGATCCTGGACCTGACCCGACCCTGATCCTGGACCCGACCCTGACACGATCCTGATCCTGACCCTGACCCGACCCTGACCCTGACCCTGGACCTGACCCGACCCTGATCCTGGACATGACCCGACCCTGATCCTGACCCTGACCCTGGACCTGACCCGACCCTGACACGATCCTGATCCTGACCCTGACCCAACCCTGACCGGACCCTGGACCCGACCTGACCCTGATCCTGGACATGACCCGACCCTGATCCTGACCCTGACCCTGGACCTGACTCGACCCTGACACGATCCTGATCCTGACCCAACCCTGACCGGACCCTGGACCCGACCTGACCCTGATCCTGGACATGACCCGACCCTGATCCTGACCCTGACCCTGGTCCCGACCCGACCCTGACCCAATCCTGACCCTGACCCGACCCTGACCCGACCCTGGACCCGACCCGACCCTGATCCTGGACATGACCCGACCCTGATCCTGACTCTGACCCTGGACCTGACCCGACCCTGATCCTGGACATGACCCGATCCTGATCCTGACCCTGACCCTGGACCTGACTCGACCCTGACACGATCCTGATCCTGACCCAACCCTGACCCGACCCTGACCCGACCCTGGATCCGACCCGACCCTGATCCTGGACATGACCCGACCCTGATCCTGACCCTGACCCTGGACCTGACCCGACCCTGATCCTGGACATGACCCGACCCTGATCCTGATCCTGACCCTGGACCTGACCTGACCCTGATCCTGGACCCGACCCTGACCCGATCCTGATTCTGACCCCGACCCTGACCCGATCCTGATTCTGACCCCGACCCTGACCCGACTCTGGACCCGACCCAACCCTGATCCTGGACATGACCCGACCCTGATCCTGACCCTGACCCTGGACCTGACCCGACCCTGATCCTGGACCTGACCCTGACCTGATCCTGATTCTGACCCCGACCCTGACCCGACTCTGGACCCGACCCGACCCTGATCCTGGACATGACCCGACCCTGATCCTGGACATGACCCGACCCTGATCCTGACCCTGATCCTGGACATGACCCGACCCTGATCCTGGACCCGACCCTGACCCAACAAAAATCCAACAATCCCAGCTTTGATATTTTCAATTGACCCCCAGCACCCACAGCCTTTTTGGGGGAGAGAGTTCCAGATTCCCACCGCCCTTTGTGTGAAGAAGTGCTTCCTGACATCACCCTGAACAGCCTGGCTCTAATTTTAAGGTGATGCCACCTTACTCTGGCCTCCCCCCATGGACTTTAGCCACTTGAACAATTGATCCAAAGCCTTTGCACTCTATCATCACACCACATTCCACGCACGAGTGTTCATATTAGATAAGGCTCTCAAAATAGCACAAATATTATCGTGACTATTTGTTCAAAGGTTAAGGCTGTCTGTGTTGTCTCACCATCTGTTTTGCTGGCTTCGGTCAGCAGGAGTTTGATGATGTTGAGAAACCCTTTCGCACAGGCTAGGTGCAGTGGCCTGTCCCCCACCTCCCCACTAATGTTGGTGTCAGCCCCAAACTTCAGCAACAGCTTGGTAACCTGAAGGGTAACAAGAGCAGTCCGCAACATCGAGTTACATAGAAGGTACAGCACAGAAGCAGGCCATTCGGCCCGTCGAGCCCGTGCCGGCTCTCTGCAAGAGCATTTCAGCCAGTCCCACTCCCCCGCCCTCTCCCCGTAGCCATGCAATTTGTTTTCCTTCAGATACTTATCCAAACCCTTTTGAAAGATAAGATTGAGTCTGCCTCCACCACTCTTTCAGGCCGTGCATTCCAGATCCTAACCACCCCCTGCGTAAAAACGTTTTTTCTTATATCGCCTTCGGTTCTTCTGCCTTCAATCACCTTAAATCTGTGTCCTTTGGTTCTCAACCCTTCCACCAATTACAACAATTTCTCTCTCTCTACTCTGTCCAGGCCCCTCATGATTTTGAACACCTCGATCAAATCTCCTCTCAACCTTCTCTGCACCAAGGAGAACAACCCCAGCTTCTCCAGTCTATCCACGTAACTGAAGTCCCTCATCCCTGGAACCATTCTCGTAAATCTTTTCTGCACCCTCTCTAAGGCCTTCACATCCATCCTAAAGTGCGGTGCCCAGAATTGGACACAATACTCCAGTTGGGGCTGAACCAGTGTTTTATAAAGGTTCATCATAACTTCTACACTAATTTTATACTCTATACCTCTATTTATGAAGCCCAGGATCCCATGCCCTCATTTAGTACCTCAACCATACCCTCTGCAACCATGCTTAGGTGTCCATTTTGGTCCCTAATCGGCCCCATCCCTCCTTTTACTATTTATAGGTCTATAGAAGACTTATTGATGACCTTTTATATTGGATGCCATTCTATTCTCAAACTCTCTCTTTGTCTCTGTTACTTTTTTTTCAGTTCTCCTCTGACATTTCTATATATAGCCTGATTCTCAGATGTATTTGCAACCTGGCATCTGTCAAACACACTCTTTTTCTGCTTCATCATATTCTCTATCTTTTTCGTTATTCAAGGAGCCCTGACTTTAGTCACCCTACCTTTCCCCCTCGTAGGAACGTACCTCAACTATACCTGAACTATTTCCTCTTGCACAGTACTCCCAGTGTGATATGGAGACCAGAACTGTGCACAGTGCTCCCAGTGTGATATGACCAGAACTGTACACAGTGCTCCCAGTGTGATATGGAGACCAGAACTGTGCACAGTGCTCCCAGTGTGATATGACCAGAACTGTGCGCAGTACTCCCAGTGTGATATGGAGACCAGAACTGTGCGCAGTGCTCCCAGTGTGATATGGAGACCAGAACTGTGCACAGTGCTCCCAGTGTGATATGACCAGAACTGTACACAGTGCTCCCAGTGTGATATGACCAGAACTGTACACAGTGCTCCCAGTGTGATATGACTAGAACTGTGCACAGTACTCCCAGTGTGATATGACCAGAACTGTGCACAGTGCTCCCAGTGTGATATGACCAGAACTGTGCACAGTGCTACCAGTGTGATATGACAGAACTGTGCACAGTGCTCGCAGTGTGATATGACTAGAACTGTGCACATACTCCCAGTGTGATATGGAGACCAGAACTGTGCACAGTGCTCGCAGTGTGATATGACTAGAACTGTGCACAGTGCTCCCAGTGTGATATGGAGACCAGAACTGTGCGCAGTGCTCCCAGTGTGATATGGAGACCAGAACTGTGCACAGTGCTCCCAGTGTGATATGGAGGCCAGAACTGTGCACAGTGCTTCCAGTGTGGTCTAACCAAGGTACGATACAATTTTTACAATGATACAAGCTTGTGGACAGTGTGGTCAACTATGAAGTGGTTTACCATGGCATTCTGCCTTTATCTGTTAAAGGCCACGTGATAAAATATCTGTCTGTGACTCACGGCCAGTTAAACCTTTACCTGTTCATGACCAAAGTAAGCGGCGATATGTAAAGGGGTGAAGAACACAGCATCCTGTACGTTAACGAAGGCTCCATGTTGCAGTAGGATGTCAACGATCTGTGGAAAATAACCCGAAAGAATTAGCAGGGGCTGCCGGGAAAGAAATGCAACTGTTGGAGGTGAAACCCAATCCGGGGGAAGGTTGTGTGTCTGTCTTGTGCCGTCTCCCTTTCCAATTATCCGCCCCCCTCCCCCGACCCTTGCTGATCCCTGGGGTAATGGTGTCCTGTCACCTCTCGGCTTGTATCTAAGCACAGATGGTGAACGTGGGTGCAGGTGGCATTGCAATTCAGCTGTCCTCGCCCGACATTTGCCCCCTCCCCCCCCCCCCCCCCACTCCACAAGATCCGCTAACTCAGCGCAGCTCCGGGAATGGGACCGTTAATAAAAAGTACTAAAGGCCTTGCATTTCTATAGCGCCTTTCAGAACCTCAGGATGCCTCTGAGTGCTGTAGAACCAATGGGAGTACTGTTATTTTTGAAGGGCCTTTCACTGTTGTAATGTTGGGAAACACGGGCATTACCAACTTCAGGGAACAGGTGTACAGCCAAGGAACTTACTGATTCCTCACACAAACTACACACAAACTACACACAAACTACACACAAATTACACACAGACTATGCACAAACTACACACAAACTACACACAAACTACACACAGACTGCACACAAACTACACACAAACTACACACAGACTGCACACAGACTACACACAGACTACACACAGACTATACACAAACTACACACAAATCACACACAGGCTACACACAGACTACACACAAACTACACACACACACAACACACAAATCACACACAGACTATACACAGACGACACACAAACTACACACAGACTACACACAAATCACACACAGACTACACACAAACTACACACAGACTGCACACAAATCACACACAGACTACATACAGACTACACAAAAACTACAGACTACATACAGACTACACACGAACTACACGCAGACTACACACAGACTATACACAAACTACACACAAACTATACACAAACTACAACAGACTACATACAGACTACACATAAACTATACACAAACTACACACAAGATACACACAAGATACACATAAACTACACACAGACTACACAAAGACTACACACAGACTACACACAGACTACACACAAACTACACACAAACTACACACAGACGACACACAGACGACACACAGTCTATACACAGACTACACACAAACTACACACAGATCACACACAGACGACACACAGTCTATACACAGACTACACACAAACTACACACAGATCACACACAGGCTACACACTGACTACACACAAACTACACACAGACAACACACAAATCACACACAGACTATACACAGAGTACACACAAACTACACACAGACTACACACAAACTACACACATACTACACACAAATCACACACAGACTATACAGAGACTACACACAAACTACGCACAAACTACACACAAACTACACAGACTGCACACAAATCACACACAGACTACACACAAACTACACACAGACTGCACACAAATCACACACAGACTACACACAGGCTACATACAGACTACGCACAAACTACACACAGACTACACAAAAACTACACACAGACTACATACAGACTACACACAAACTACACGCAGATTATACACAAACTACATACAAGATACACACAAACTACACACAAACTACACACAGACTACACACAAACTACACACAGACTACACAGACTACACACAAATCACATACAGACTATACACCGACTACACATAAACTACACACAGACTACACACAAATCACACACAGACTACACACAAACTACACGCAAACTACACACAGACTGCCATATCAAACACACAACAACATGCGTTTTATAGCACCTTTAACGTGTTAGAACATTCCGAGGTGCTTCACATGAGCGATTATCAAACAGAATTTGACACTGAGCCACATAAGGTTGGTCAAAGAGGCAGGGTTTAACGAATGTCTTAAAAGGAGGAGAGAGAGGCAGAGAGGTTTAGGGAGGGAATTCCAGAGCTGAGGGCCCAGGCAGCTGAAGGCACGGCCACCGATGATGGAGCGATGAAAATCAGGGGTGTGCAAGAGGCCAGAGTTGGAGGATCTCAGAAGGTTGTGGGGCTGGAGGAGGTTACAGAGATAGAAAGGGGCGAGGCCATGGAGAGATTTGAAAACAAGGATGAGAATTTTGAAATCGAGGTATTGCTGGACCGGAAGCCAATGTAGGTCAGCGAGCACAGGGGGTGATGGGTGAGCGGGACTCGGTGCGAGTTAGGACACGGGTCAGTGAGCACAGGGGGTGATGGGTGAGCGGGACTTGGTGTGAGTTAGGACACGGGGCAGTGAGCACAGAGGGTGATGGGTGAGCGGGACTGGGTGCGAGTTAGGACACAGGGCAGTGAGCACAGAGGGTGATGGGTGAGCGGGACTGGGTGCGAGTTAGGACACAGGGCAGTGAGCACAGGGGGTGATGGGTGAGCGGGACTGGGTGCGAGTTAGGACACAGGGCAGTGAGCACAGGGGGTGATGGGTGAGCGGGACTGGGTGCGAGTTAGGACACAGGGCAGTGAGCACAGAGGGTGATGGGTGAGCGGGACTCGGTGCGAGTTAGGACACAGGGCAGTGAGCACAGGGGGTGATGGGTGAGTGGGACTGGGTGCGAGTTAGGACACGGGGCAGCAGAGTTTGGGATGAGCTGAAGTTTGCGGAGGGTGGAAGGTGGGAGGCCGGCCAGGAGAACGTGGGAATAGTGGGGTCTGGAGGTGAATGAGGCACGAAATGGGCATTTCAGCAGCAGCTGAGCTGAGGCAGGAGCAGAGATGGCCGATGTTACACCTTGTGGAGCGCCGTGGGATGCTTTACTGCAACAACAGCTCATACTTAGACATCACCTTTAATGGGGTAACCCTCCCCAAGATACTTCACAGGAGCCATCATCAAACAGAATTTGACACCGAGCCACATAAGGAGACATAAGGACCAAGTGAGCAAAAGCTTGGTCAAAGAGGTAGGTTTTAAGGAATGTCTTAAAGGAGGAGAGAACAGTAGAGAGGTTTAGGGAGGGAATTCCAGAGCGTTGGACCCAGGCAGCTGAAGACACGGCCGCCATGAAAGGCACTGTGAAAATGAAAGTTGCTGTTGTTGTTTCGAGATGGAATCCTTACCTCATCGTGTGCAGCGATGGTTGCAATGTGAAGGGCAGTGAGCGCTCCATAGCCGACCTGCTGAATATCAGCTCCACCGTGCAGCAGTGCAGTGACCACCTCCGCATTGGCCTGAAGATCAAACGCAGTTATCAACAAACAATGCTTTTTATGTGCACCTTTGTCAGACTCAGCACGGTCCCACCCTCAGCCATGACAAAGAGTCGCACAGCCGTGGCTCAGTGAATAGTACTTCCTCATCTGGGTTACGTAACCACTACACCACCCGACCCTGATTGTTCTGCACCTCTTGCGATAAAACCCCCGACCTCTACCACCTCGAAGGACAAGGGCAGCAGGCGCATGGGAACACCATCACCTCCACGTTCCCCTCCCAGTCACACACCAAGCTGACTTGGAAATATGTCACCGTTCCTTCATCAAAAATCCTGGAACTCCCTCCCTAACAGCACCAAGCAAGTCGTTTTCACGTGGACTGCAATGGTTCAAGAAGGTGCTTCACCACCACCTTCTCCAGGGCAATTAGGGATGGGTAATAAATGCCGGCCTTGCCAGCGATGCCCACATTGCAGGAACAAATAATAACATTATTTTAATTCCTCATTTTTCCAAACAGCCACATCCCTCTGACCTTCCACAGCATCGAGCCAACCTTCAATCAGAGAGCGTGACAGTTCGACAATCTAAAGCTGAGGTCGGTGGAGCTTTGTTCAAAGAGTACCTTTCGTGTATCCTTCAATTCAAACAGCAGATGTCTGTCATGCGCATGTAGTAAGTATTTATCCACCAATATCACACTTAGTAACTTTAACCCTTCGTGTCAGACGTGGCTCAGTGGGCAGCACTCTTGCCTCTGAGACAGAAGGTTGTGGGATCAAGTCCCACTCCAGGAGAATAGAGCATATAATCCAGGCTGACACTCCAGCCACAGTACTGAGGGAGCGCTGCACTGTCGGAGGGGCAGTACTGAGGGAGCGCTGCACTGTCGGAGGGGCAGTACTGAGGGAGCACTGCACTGTCGGAGGGGCAGTACTGAGGGAGCGCTGCACTGTCGGAGGGGCAGTACTGAGGGAGTGCTGCACTGTCGGAGGGGCAGTACTGAGGGAGCGCCGCACTGTTGGAGGGGCAGTACTGAGGGAGCGCCGCACTGTCGGAGGGGCAGTACTGAGGGAGCGCTGCACTGTCGGATGGGCAGTACTGAGGGAGCGCTGCACTGTCGGAGGGGCAGTACTGAGGGAGCGCTGCACTGTCGGAGGGGCAGTACTGAGGGAGCGCCGCACTGTCGGAGGGGCAGTACTGAGGGAGCGCTGCACTGTCGGATGGGCAGTACTGAGGGAGCGCTGCACTGTCGGAGGGGCAGTACTGAGGGAGCGCCGCACTGTCGGAGGGGCAGTACTGAGGAAGCGCCGCACTGTCGGAGGGGCAGTACTGAGGGAGCGCCGCACTGTCGGAGGGGCAGTACTGAGGGAGCGCCGCACTGTCGGAGGGGCAGTACTGAGGGAGCGCCGCACTGTCGGAGGGGCAGTACTGAGGGAGCGCCGCACTGTCGGAGGGGCAGTACTGAGGGAGCGCCGCACTGTCGGAGGGGCAGTACTGAGGGAGCGCTGCACTGTCGGATGGTTGAAATCCCACGGAAACTAATATTGAATCGGGGACAGGGATACAATAAAATTAACGTAAGTAAAATATCAGTACAGAACAACAACAACTTGTATTTGTATAGCGCCTTTAACGTAGTGAAATGTCCCAAGGCGCTTCACAGGAGTATTATGCGCTAAAAAATTGACACCGAGCCATATAAGTAGAAATTAGCGCAGGTGACCAAAAGCTTGCTCAAGGAGCATATTGAAAGGGGAAAGAGAAGTAGAGAGGTGGAGAGGTTTAGGGAGGGAGTTCCAATGGTTGAGCGATTATAATCAGGGATGCTCAAGAGGGTAGAATTAGAGGAGCGCAGACATCTCGGTGGGTTGTGGGGCCGGAGGAGATTACAGAGATAGGGAGGGATGAGGCCATGGAGGGATTTGAAAATAAGGATGAGAATTTTGAAATCGCAGCGCTGCTTAACCTGAAGCCAATGTAGGTCGGTGAGCAGACGGGGCAAGCAGGACTTGGTGCGAGTTAGAACACGGGGCAGCCGAGTTTTGGATCACCTCTAGTTTATGTGGGGTAGAAGGTGGGAGGCCAGCCAGGAGTACGTTGGAATAGTCAAGTCAAGTCTAGAAGTAATAAAGGCATAGATGAGGGTTTCAGCAGATGAGCTGAGGCAAGAGCAGAGATGGGCGATGTTGTGGAGGTGGAAATAGGCGGTCTTAGTTATGCTGCGGATATGTGGCCAGAAGCTCATTTCAGGGTCAAATATGACACCAAGGTTGCCAATAGTGTGGTTTAGCCTCAGACAGAAGTTGGGGAGAGGGATGGAGTCAGTGTTCAGGGAACGGAGTTTGTGGTGGGGACCGAAAACAATGGCTTCGGTCTTCCCAATATTCAATTGGAGAAAATGTCTGCTCATCCAGAACTGGATGTGGGACAAGCAGTCTGGCAATTTAGAGACGGTGGAGGGGTCGAGAGAAGTGGTGGTGAGGTAGAGCTGGGTGTCTCAGCGTACATGTGGAAACTGCCGCTGTGTTTCCGGATGATGTCACCAAGGGGCAACATGTCGATGAGAAATAGGAGGGGGCCAAGGATAGATCCTTGGGGGACACCAGAGGTAACGATGCGGGGGTGGGAAGAGAAGCCATTGCAGGTGATTCCCTGGTTACGATTAGATAGATAAGAATGGAACCAGGCGAGTGCAGTCCCACCCAGCGGGACGATGGTGCAGAGGCGTTGGAGAAGGACAGAGTGGTCAACTGTGTCAAATATTGCCTTTGATGAGAGCCATTTCGGTACTGTGGCAGGCGAGGAAACCAAATTGGAGGTATTCAAACATGGAGTTGCGGGAAAAATGGACACGGATTTGGGCGGTGACAACGTGTTCAACGACTTTGGAGAGGAAAGGGAGGCTGGAGATGGGGTGGTAGTTTGCAATGACGGAGGGATCGAGGGTTGGTTTTTTGAGGAGAGGGGTGATGGAAGCAGGAAACTATAGACCAGTTAGCCTAACATCTGTGGTTGGGAAAATGCTGGAGTCCATTATTAAAGAAGCAGTAGCAGGACATTTGGAAAAGCAAAATTCGGCCAGGCAGAGTCAGCATGGATTTATGAAGGGGAAGTCATGAAGTTTGTCAAATTTGCTGGAGTTCTTTGAAGATGTAACGAACAGGGTGGATCAAGGGGAACCAGTGGATGTGGTGTATTTGGACTTCCAGAAGGCATTTGACAAGGTGCCACATAAAAGGTTACTGCACAAGATAAAAGTTCACGGGGTTGGGGGTAATATATTAGCATGGATAGAGGATTGGCTAACGAACAGAAAACAGAGAGTCGGGATAAATGGTTCATTCTCTGGTTGGTAACCAGTAACTAGTGGGGTACCGCAGGGATCAGTGCTGGGACCCCAACTATTTACAATCTATATTAATGACTTGGAAGAAGGGACTGAGTGTAACGTAGCCAAGTTTGCTGACGATACAAAGATGAGAGGAAAAGCAATGTGTGACGAGGACACAAAAAATCTGCAAAAGGACATAGACAGGCTCAGTGAGTGGGCAAAAATTTGGCAGATGGAATATATTGTTGGCAAGTGTGAGGTCATGAACTTTCGCAGAAGAAAATCAGAGAGTAAATTATTATTTAAATGGAGAAAGTTTGCAAAGTGCTGCAGTACAGCGGGACCTGGGGGTACTTGTGCATGAAACACAAAAGGATAGTATGCAAGTACAACAAGTGATCAGTAAGGCCAATGGTATCTTGGCCTTTATTGCAAAGGGGATGGAGTATAAAAGCAGGGAAGTCTTGCTACAGCTATACAGGGTATTGGTGATGTCACAGCTGGAATACTGCGTGCAGTTTTGGTTTCCATATTTATGAAAGGATATACTTGCTTTGGAGGCAGTTCAGAGAAGGTTTACTAGGTTGATTCCGGGGATGAAGGAGTTGACTTATGAGGAAAGGTTGAGTAGGTTGGGCCTCTACTCATTGGAGTTTAGAAGAATGAGAGGTGATCTTACCGAAACGAGTAAGATTATGAGGGGGCTTGACAAGGTGGATGCAGAGAGGATGTTTCCACTGGTGGGGGAGACTAGAACTAGAGGGCATGATCTTAGAATAAGGGGCCGCCCATTTAAAACTGAGATGAGGAGAAATTTCTTCTCTCAGAGGGTTGTAAATCTGTGGAATTCGCTGCCTCAGAGAGCTGTAGAAGCTGGAACATTGAATAAATTTAAGACAGAAATAAACAGTTTCTTACCCGATAAGGGAATAAGGGGTTATGGGGAGTGGGCAGGGAAGTGGAGCTGAGTCCATGATCAGATCAGCCATGATTGTATTGAATGATGGAGCAGGCTCGAGGGGCCGTATGGCCTACTCCTGTTCCTATTTCTTATGTTCTTATGTTCTTATGATGGCAGATTTGAGCGAGACAGTACCTGAGGAGAGAGAACCGTTAACAATGTCGGCTAACGTGGGAGCTAGAAAAAGAAGCTGGGTGGTCAGCAGTTTGGTGGGAATGGGTCAAGGGAGCAGGAAGTGGGTCTCATGGACAATATGAGCTCGGAGAGGTCATGAGGGGAGATCGGAGAGAAACTGGAGAAAGATATGAGGTCAGGGACAGGGGAGGGGGGATCCTTAGAGGAAGATTGGCCCGGTGGGCTAGGGGAAGGAAGGGAAGAGGAAAAGGCGGCCGAATGGATGGTCTCAATCTTAGAGACCAAGAAGTCCATGAGCTGCTCACACTTATTGTCGGAGGTGATGGGGGAGACTGGGGAGAGGGGTTTAAAAAGACGGTTAGCAGTGGAGAATAGAAGCCGGCTGTTATCTTTGCATTCCAGAATGATTCTGGAATAGCGAGCCAGTTTGGCAGACGAGAGCAGACCCGATGATGCTTTATGTGTTCCAGCCAGATCTAGCATTGAATGGATAAACCAGTTGTCCGCCATATCCGTTCAAGTCTACGGGCTAGATTTTACACTTTTGAGCAGATCGCCAAAAAATGGGCGTTATTTCCGGCGTGGGCGGTAAAAATGGGTTTTCAGATCGCCAGATTCTCGCCCATTCTCAAAGCACCTAGTCTCCATTTTTGAAATTGGACGTTACCGTGAGCGATATGAAATGGGCAGTAGCGTTAAATCGCGCTGACCTTCTGCCATAAAGTGTCGCTGACCTTAGCAATGGCATGGCAACGCTCGATTCCCGCGATTCAGGAGGTCAAAGGTCATCATGATATACACAGAAGAGGAGTCAGGGAGAGAGGGAGCTCAGAGGGACTGAAGGCATGTGTGGGTGTGGGTGTGGTGTGTGCTTGTTTGGGAGGCACGAGGGAGATTCACCAGCAGCAAAAAGCCCACTGAGCACCAAGAACATAGTTGGCACCGAGTTTTGGCCAACAAATATGATATAACATGGAAGGGATGTTGGAGGCCCTGGAGCTGGTAGCCAGGAACACTGGTGGCAGAGGGCTCCCAGTGGTCCCGGAGCACGGCACTGCACCCCAAGGTGACCCTCTCCATTGCCAACCACACATGAGAGCCAGGAGTAACATCTTGCTTCTGGCTCGGAGCATGTTCCCACCTCGGGACCGACCTCTCCAGTATCCATCCAAGCAGCGGTTCGGCCGTCATCCCCCCCATCAATGAAGCATCGCCTGAGGAGCTCCTCGGCCAGGAGGCTCGGAGTCAGGAGGGGAAGGGGAAGGGGTAGAGGTGGGGAGGAGAAGCGGGGCGGGGCGGGCGGGGGGAAGGGTTGGTTTTTACAGAAATACTGATGATTTCAGACAACGGTTCATTTTTTTATTTAATAAAACCTTGTTGCGCATTGTCTCAGATAGCTGCACCGTTACATGCTGGTGATTCCTTAACATCAAAGGGTATAATTACACTTAACTTCAATCAACTTAAACTTTAACTGTCTCCAAGGTGATGCCCACCATTGATGTATGACCTGCACACGCAGCAGTGTGTCAGCCTTGTAAATAACAACAACGTTCTTTCAGGCAAAGCGCTCATTGATGAGCTCCTGACGTAAGGCTCTTGCAGCTATCATGCCACTACGGGCCCTTTCATGCGGTCTACAGGGGGGCGGGGGCATGGCTTCAGCATCAGTCTGATTGTCTGGGCTGATGTCAGCATCCACCTCCGGGTCCTCCTCTTACTCTCTCTGGTGAGATGGACTGTCAGACTCTTGTCCCCTCCTGATAGCCAAGTTGTGCAGCATGGAGCACACCACCATGAATTGAGTTACCTGCTCAGGGTGGTATTGGAGCTCGCCTCTTGAGTGATCCAGTCATCTAAAGTGCTGCTAAGCACTCTAATGGTTTTCTCCATGATATTGCGAGTGGCCCTGTGGCTCTCGTTGTATCGCCTCTCGGCTTCGGTGTGGGTGTCATGAGAGGAGGTCATCAGCCAGGTGGCGGGGCCATATCCTTTGTAACCAAGCATCCAGCATTGACCTTGTGGCTGATTGTTAAACAAGTCAGTTACAGTGCTCTCACGCAGGATGCTGCCCAATGAATTATAATTCACTGCCATTATAATTTGCTGGTGGTCGACAACGAGTTGTACGTTCAGGGAGTGGAATCCCTTACAGTTCCTGAAAACCTCTGCATCCTGAAAAGTTGCCCACATCACGATGTGCGTACAGTCTATTGCTCCCTGAACCTTGGGGAAGTTAGCAATTTAGGAGAATCCTAAAGCCCTCTCAGTCCGAGCCTCCCTGGTCATAGGGAAGCTGATCAGGTCCATCCTGCGTGTGTACAGAGCTCTAATGCAGCGATGTGTGGCATGCTGAGACAGTCCACAAATGTCACCAGCTGAGGCCTGAAAAGAACCCGAGGCATAGAACGACAGTGCCGCAGTGACTTTGACCTGGACAGACAGTGCAGTACTGATAGTGCTGGCAGGCTGCAGATTTCCCCTTATGAGTTGGCATACCCCAGTGATAACCTCTTTGTGGAAGCGCAGTCTCCGAAAGCAGGTGGTGTCGGGCAAGTCGAGGTAAGACTGCTTCTGTCTGTACTTGCGGAGGGTGTAATGTCTGGTCCTCATCAGTCTGGCATGGCTTACATTGGGCACATAATGCTGTGGAGCGTACCTTTGCCCATCTCGAGTCTGCTGCATGTAATTGGTCATCAAGAGAGGGTGAGAAAGGACAGGTCCTATTGCAGTAGCTCTCTGTTTTCCACCGATTGGTCACAAAGAAGGAATGTCCCAACGAAGACACCTATTCAATTCCAATCGGTCACAGTATGGTCAAGATGTTTGTACAGATGTTCACATCAACTCCAATGACCAGCAGAGTACATCCGAACTCCCCCGAGGTTGAAGCAGAGCAGCCTTTTAAATGATGCGACATGTGATGTAGAACATGACGTCCATACCGCTGGGATTAGTTCCGATTAGTTCCACTTTTTCCGGGCGGTTTTTTGGGCGAGCGATATTGTGGCCGATATGTACACGAGGTGGTGAAAGTGACACTGGACGATCTCCTGGCTGCTAGTTTCGGCAAATATAATCTTTACAACAAAAAAAAGTGGGCGGGCGGTATTATTGAAACTCGGCATTAATTCCGTGCGGGAAGTAACGCTGGCCGATATTATGGCCGTTGATTTCGCCCATTCTGATGATTCCGCCCAAAAAAAGTGGGCGGGCGGTATTATTGAATCTCGGCGTTAAATCAGTGCGGAAATTAACGCTCGGCGATAAGTGTCTGAAAAATGCCCATCAGTTTCCATTTTGTGGCTAAATGGGCGATATCTGGGCCTTATACGTCATTTCAGCGGTAAATGGATGTTAAGTGGGCATTAAGCATGCAAATAAAGTGGAAAATCTAGCCCTATGTCCCTTGGACTTAAGGGAGCGAAGATCAGGGCTGTACCAGGGGGAACAGTCAGTGTGAGAGAGAGTAATCGTTTTAAAAAGAACTGGGGCATCAAAGGTGGTGATGAGGATGTGGATGAGCAGGTCGGAGGCTACAGATATGTCATGGTGAATGGAGGGCCCAAGGCTGGACAGTGGGGTGTTGATAAGTTGCGTGTTGGTAAGAGAGTCGGGAGAGAGTTTTTTCCAGGGACGGACACAAGAGGAGATAGGGTTGGGGGGGCAGGGTGCGGGGTAGATGGGGGATGTGGCTGGAGAGCGATACGAGCAAGTGGCCTTATCTGCGATTGACACAATGGGAGCATCGAGGCTACAAGGGATGGCAAGATCGAGGGGGTGGCCGTGAATATGGGTTGGGGAGTTTACATGGAGGGAGAGATTAAGGGAGGATAGGAGGGTAGTGAACTCAGAGGAGAGCCAGTATGATGAATTTAGATGGTGGTTGAAATCAACGAAGATGAGAAGTCGCTGGGTGCAGAGGCTGAGGGAGGAAAGCAGTGAGGATATATCAGTAATAAACTTTTTATTGTGCTTGGGTGGGCGGTAGAGAAGCAGAATTTTAAATGAGAGATGAGAGGGGTGGAATAAGGTGAGATGTTCAAAGGAGGAAAAGGTGCCGGAGGTATCTTGGTCTTTATTGCAAAGGGGATGGAGTATAAAAGCAGGGAAGTTTTGCTACAGTTATACAGGGTATTGGTGCGACCAAACCTGGAATACTGCGTGCAATTTTGGTTTCCATATTTACGAAAGTATATACTTGCTTTGGAGGCAGTTCAGAGAAGGTTCACTCAGTTGATTCCGGGGATGAGGGGGTTGACTTATGAGGAAAGGTTGAGTAGGTTGGGCCTCTACTCATTGGAATTCAGAAGAATGAGAGGTGAACTTATCGAAACGTGTAAGATTATGAGGGGGCTTGACAAGGTGGATGCAGAGGATGTTTCCACTGATGGGGGAGACTAGAACTAGAGGGCATAATCTTAGAATAAGGGGCCGGCCATTTAAAACTGAGATGAGGAGAAATTTCTTCTCTCAGAGAGTTGTAAATCTGTGGAATTCACTGCCTCAGAGAGCTGTGGAAGCTGGGACATTGAATAAATTTATGACAGAAATAGACATGTTCTTAAATGATAAGGGGATAAGGGGGTTATGGGGAGCGGGCAGGGAAGTGGACCTGAGTCCATGATCAGATCAGCCAGGATCTTATTGAATGGTGGAGCAGACTCGAGGGGCCGTATGGCCTACTCCTGCTCCTATTCCTTATGATCTTGTGAGCAGCGGGACAGACCAAGGTGGGATTTGCTGATGAGAGCTATACTGCCATCACGGGGCAAGTGGTGGAAGGTATAGCCAGGCGGGGAGGCCTTCCGTCAGCACCATGATGTCGATGCCATCGTCCACGATAGGCTCGTGGATGGGAAGGGCGTTGTTCGCAAGTGAATGGATGTTCTGGAGGGCGATGCGGAGAGGGTCAGTGGAGGTTGCTGTTATGTATGTAAACCTGTAAATACCATGTCTAACCACCAGAGGGCTTATCCCCTGGAGTCCCAAGGGATCCCACAATCCCTTGGGAGCACCTATATATAAGGAGGCCTCACAGGCAGGAGAGGCACTCTGAGATCTGTAATGAAGGACTACGGTCACACCTTACTTTGAGCTTACAGTATCTCGTCTGACTCTTTATTCAAGATGTAACAGTTGCCCCACTGCCAGCGTCCACAGAGTCAGCGCTGGGGGGGGGGGGGGGGGGGGAAGCGGGGGTGAGTGGGATGGGGAGAAGATGGGCAAGGTTAGCCCCCAGTGGCCGTGCTGGGCGAGAGAGTAGGATGGGACAGTTGGAGTTAAGCCTCACAGCTCAAATTCTCCAGTCCAGGCAACTTCCTAGTAAATCTCCTTTGCACCCTCTCCAGTGGAATCACATATTTCCTGTAATGCGGTGACTAGAACTGCACGCAGTACTCTAGCTGTGACCTAACCAAAGTTTCATACATTTCAAGCATTACATCCCTGCTCTTGTATTCTATGCCTTGGCTTATAAAGGCAAGCATTCTATATGCTTTCTTAACCACCTTATCTACCTGGCCTGCTACCTTCAGGGATCTGTGGACCTGCACTCCAAGGCCCCTTTGTTCCTCTACACTTTTCAGTGTGGTACCATTTAATGTGTAATCCCTTGCCTTGTTAGCCCTCCCCAAATGCATTACCTCACACTTCTCCAGATTGAATTCCATTTGCCACTGTTCTGCCCACCTGACCAGTACATTGATATCTTCCTGCAGTCCACAGCTTTCTTCTTCATTATCAACCACACAGCCGATTTTTGTATCTCTGCAAACTTCTTAATCATACCCCTTACATTCAAGTCTAAATAACTGATATATACAACAAAAAGCAAGGTACCGAGTACTGAGCCCTGCGGGTCCCCACTCACTCGAAACATCCTTCCAGTCACAAAAATACCCACCAACCATTACCCTGTGCTTCCTGCCTCTGAGCTAATTTTGGATCCAACTTGCCACTTTACCCTGGATCCCGTGGGTTTCTACTTTCATAACCAGTCTGCCAGGCTAACATCATGAGCCTTGCTAAAATCCATATACATTACATCAAGCGCACTACCCTCATCGACCCTCTTTGTTAATTCCTCAGAAAATTCAATCAAATTAGTCAGACACAATCTTCCCTTAACTCCGTCCAGGTGAAACAGCGATTTACTTGTACTTCTTTCAATTTAGTATACGGTATTCGCTGCTCGCGATGTGGTCTCCTCTACATTGGGGAGACCAAGCGCAGATTGGATGACTGCTTTGTGGAACACCTCCGTTCAGTCCGTAACCGTGACCCTGAGCTTCCGGTCGCCTGTCACTTTAATTCTCCGTTCCACTTCCACTCTGACCTCTCCGTCCTCGGCCTCCTGCACTGTTCCAATGAAGCTCAACGCAAGCTCGAGGAACAGCACCTCATCTTTCGATTAGGCACTTTACGGCGCAGATTCATCAGAATGATACCGGGGCTAAAAGGGTTAAATTATGAGTACAGGTGGCATAGACTGGGCTTGTATTCCCTTGAGTTTAGAAAATTAAGGGGTGATCTAATTGAGGTGATTAAGACGGTAAAAGGGTTTTGACAGGGTAGTCAAAGAGAAACTATTTTCTCTGGTGGGGGAGTCCAGAACAAGGGGGCAATAACCCTAAAATCAGAGCCAGGCCGTTCAGGGGTGATGTTAGGAAGCACTTCTTCACACAAAGGGCAGTGGGAATCTGGAACTCTCTCCCCCAAATAGCTGGGGATCAACTGAAAATTTCAAAACTGAGATTGAGATTTTTGTTCGGTAAGGGTATTGAGGGTTGTGAAACCAAGGTGAGTAGCTAGGTTTAAGATACAGATCAGCCATGATCTAATTGGATGGGGGAACAGGCTTGAGAGTCTGAATAGCTTCCCTCTGTTGCTATGTTACACATTTTTCACAAATGAGGGAGCAGTGTGTGGCGGCCCAGCCTGGCCCGGAAATCGGTGTAGTCCCAGCCTGCAACACCATCAGCAGGCCGGGGCCACTGGAGGGAGCAGCGTGTGGTGGCATACCACTGCAGGGAGCTAGGTCGCTGATTGCAGTGCGGACAGGCACAGCAGGAGGGGCGACGGAACAGCAATAGCCCGTAGATGGGAGTGATTGGGGCCCAGGAGTGGCGTGAATCTGGGGCCCAGAAGAGGCGAGGTGCCCAGGGGCAGCACAGGCCAGCCCACACTGCGATATGTGTGCGCACTAGGTACGTGCAGCAGAGCTGGTCTCCAGTCATTTTGGGTAACCCTTGCCACTGGACCAAGACCTCGCTCTGTCAAGCGCGTGTGGTGGCTGGTGTGCAACGGTCACTCCAAATTTGCGGGTGACACTAAGTTGGGTGGCAGTGTGAGCTGCGAGGAGGATGCTGTGAGGCTGCAGAGCGACTTGGATAGGTTAGGTGAGTGGGCAAATGCATGGCAGATGAAGTATAATGTTGATAAATGTGAGGTTATCCACTTTGGTGGTAAAAACAGAGAGACAGACAATTATCTGAATGGTGACAGATTAGGAAAAGGGGAGGTGCAACGAGACCTGGGTGTCATGGTACATCAGTCATTGAAGGTTGGCATGCAGGTACAGCAGGCGGTTAAGAAAGCAAATGGCATGTTGGCCTTCATAGCAAGGGGATTTGAGTACAGGGGCAGGGAGGTGTTGCTACAGTTGTACAGGGCATTGGTGAGGCCACACCTGGAGTATTGTGTACAGTTTTGGTCTCCTAACCTGAGGAAGGACATTCTTGCTATTGAGGGAGTGCAGCGAAGGTTCACCAGACTGATTCCCGGGATGGCGGGACTGACCTATCAAGAAAGACTGGATCAACTGGGCTTGTATTCACTGGAGTTCAGAAGAATGAGAGGGGACCTCATAGAAACATTTAAAATTCTGACGGGGTTAGACAGGTTAGATGCAGGAAGAATGTTCCCAATGTTGGGGAAGTCCAGAACCAGAGGTCACAGTCTAAGGATAAGGGGTAAGCCATTTAGGACCGAGATGCGGAGGAACTTCTTCACCCAGAGAGTGGTGAACCTGTGGAATTCTCTACCACAGAAAGTTGTTGAGGCCAATTCACTAAATATATTCAAAAAGGAGTTAGATGAGGTCCTTACTACTAGGGGGATCAAGGGGTATGGCGAGAAAGCAGGAATGGGGTACTGAAGTTGAATGTTCAGCCATGAACTCATTGAATGGCGGTGCAGGCTCGAAGGGCCGAATGGCCTACTCCTGCACCTATTTTCTATGTTTCTATGTTTCTATGTTAAAAAAATCCACGCACAGGCATCTTCCACTCTTCGGGATGTAGTTCAGTATCTGGAATATTAGGTCCTTCATTGAAACACCTGTGAACTCATTCCTTTTTGGCGTAGAAGCAAGTCATCCTCATTTCGAGGGACTGCGTATGATTTTCACGTCACAATGTTAAGCATAAAGAAAGCAATTTAAATCCCTCTGGAGCGGATGAGGCTCCGGGATATTGCTCCATTCATTGTCAACTCACACTCACCTTGAACGCAGCCAGATGCAGTGCCGTGAATCCATTCCTGGTGAGCCTCGATGGCCGAAGGCCTTTCAGCATCAAGGTCCTGATATGGGCCTTATTACCTTTAATGAACAACAGCTTGTATTGAGATATCGGGTACAGCAGCATAGCGGTTATGTTACTGGACTAGTAATCCAGAGGCCTGAACTGATAATCCAGGGACGTGAGTTCAAATCCCAACCATGGCAGTTTG
Organism: Pristiophorus japonicus; assembly: GCF_044704955.1. Taxonomy (NCBI): domain Eukaryota; kingdom Metazoa; phylum Chordata; class Chondrichthyes; family Pristiophoridae; genus Pristiophorus; species Pristiophorus japonicus. Next base: position 4,578,310 of record NC_091984.1, on the reverse strand, counting down.
TGAATTTAAATTCAGTTCATTAAATAAATCTGGAATTCAAAGCTGGTCTCGATAAAAGGGAGCCTGACGCTATCGGGTTGTCATCAAAACCCAACCGATTCACCAATATGCTCCCTTTAGAAACATAGAAACATAGAAAATAGGTGCAGGAGTAGGCCATTCGGTCCTTCGAGCCTGCACCGCCATTCAATGAGTTCATGGCTGAACATGCAACTTCAGTACCCCATTCCTGCTTTCTCAGGGAAGGAAACTTGCTGCCCTTACCCTGTCTGGGCCGATATATGACTCCAGACCCTCTGAAGTTGTCTAGCAAGATGCTCTGTTGCCACACAAAAAAGTCACCACATGGACTGCAGTGGTTCAAGGAGGCGGCTCACCATCACCTTCTCAAGGGGCAATTAGGGATGGGCAATAAATGCCGGCCTTGCCAGCGCTGCCCAGATCCCATGAATGAATAAATTGAAAAAATAAACATCATGAACAGACCATCCTGGGGGGGGTTACAGAGTCAAACAGACAGCCTGACGTCAACTCGGCACATTACTGTCTACCAATCAGATCTAGGATTTGAGATTGGGAGTACCCTTCATTGGGAATGTTCAACTCTCAACAATAACTGGCATTTATATAGTGCCCTGTTATAAAGCCTTTACAAAAGCTGTGTCCAATTCTGCGCTCCGCACTTTAGGAAGGATGTCAAGGCCTTGGAGAGGGTGCAGAGGAGATTTACTGGAATGGTTCCAGGGATGAGGGACTTCAGTTATGTGGGGAGACTGGAGAAGCTGGGGTTGTTCTCCTTAGAGCAGAGAAGGTTAAGATTTAATGGAGGTGTTCAAAACCATGAAGGCTTTTGATCGAGTAAATAAGGAGACACTGTTTCCTGTGGCAGGAGGGTCGGTAACCAGAGGACACAGATTGAAGGTGATCGGCAAAAGACCCAGAGGGGAGATGGGGAGAGTTTATTTACGCAGTGAGTTATTGTGATCGGGAACGCGCTGCCTGAAAGGGCGGTGGGAGCAGATTCAATAGTAACTTTCAAGAGGGAATTGGATAAATACTGGAAGGGGACATATTTGCCAGGCTGTGCGGAAAGAGCGGGGAGTGGGACTGATTGGATCTCTCTGTCACAGAGCCAGCACAGGCACGATGGGCCAAATGGCCTCTTTCTGTGCTATATGATTCGATCAATCTAGGAAAATACTTCAAAGGAGCATCATTAGATATGTTTTGAAACTGATCCACATAAGGAGATATTAGGATAGGCGAGGTAGGTTTTAAGGAGCATCTTAGAGGAGGAGAGAGACGGCGAGAGGTTTAGGGAGGGAGTTCCAGAGCTTGGGGCCCAGGCAGCTAAAGGCACGGCCGCCAATGATGGAGTGAAGGAAATCGGGGGATGCGCAAGAGGCCAGAATTGGAGGAGCGCAGAGATCTCGGAGGGTTGTAGGGCTGGAGGAGGTTACAGAGATAGGGAGGGGCGAGGCCACGGAGGGATTTGAATACGTGGATGAGAATTTTAAAATCGAGGTGTTGCCGGACCCTGACACCATGTAGGTCAGCGAGCACAGGGGTGATAGATGAGCGGGACTTGGTGTGAGTTAGGACATGGGCAGCAGAGTTTTGGATGAGCTAAGTTTACATAGGGTGGTAGGCAGGACGCCCACCAGGAGAGCATTGGAATAGTTGAGTCTGGAGGTAACTCACCATCACAAATGCAGCAGAGATGAAGGAGAGATAACCCATTCTTTGTCCGGTAGTTCATATTTACTTTACTGAAAGCTTCGTCTGAACTGGAAAGAAAAATATTTGCCAGGATTCAACACAGCATCAAATGAAATCACAGCGCAAAAAATGTAATTTGTTTTATTTACGAATGAAACATGTGTCCTTATCTTTGCTTCCATAGTGTGAGGTGGTATATTTTGGTAGGATGAATAAGGAGGCCACATACTGCTTGGAAAATAAACATAGAAACATAGAAAATAGGTGCAGGAGTAGGCCATTCAGCCCTTCGAGCCTGCACCGCCATTCAATATGATCATGGCTGATCATGCAACCTCAGTACCCTATTCCTGCTTTCTCTCCATACCCCTTGATCCCTTTGAGGGGCCTCATCTAACTCCCTCTTGAATATATCCAAGGAACTGGACTCCACAACTTTCTGTGGTAGAGAATTCCACAGGTTCACCACTCTCTCGGTGAAAAGGTTTCTCCTCATCTCGGTCCTTTATGACTTCCCCCTTATCCTTAGACTGTGACCCCTGGTTCTGGACTTCCCCAACATCGGGAATATTCTTCCTGTATCTAACCTGTCCAATCCCGTCAGAATTTTATATGTTTTTATGAGATCCCCTCTCATTCTTCTAAATTCGAGTGAGTATAAGCCAGTCTTTCTTCATATGTCAGTCCTGCCATCCCGGGAATTAGTCTGGTGAACCTTCGCTGCACTCATAAGAACATAAGAACATAAGAATTAGGAACAGGAGTAGGCTATCTAGCCCCTCGAGCCTGCTCTGCCATTCAACAAGATCATGGCTGATCTGGCCGTGGACTCAGCTCCACTTACCCGCCCGCTCCCCATAACCTTTAATTCCCTTATTGGTTAAAAATTTATCTATCTGTGACTTGAATACATTCAATGAGCTGGCCTCAACTGCTTCCTTGGGCAGAGAATTCCACAGATTCACAACCCTCTGGGAGAAGACATTCCTTCTCAACTCGGTTTTAAATTGGCGCCCCCGTATTTTGAGGCTGTGCCCCCTAGTTCTTGTCTCCCTGACCAGTGGAAACAACCTCTCTGCCTCTATCTTGTCTATCCCTTTCATTATTTTAAATGTTTCTATAAGATCACCCCTCATCCTTCTGAACTCCACCGAGTAAAGACCCAGTCTACTCAATCTATCATCATAAGGTAACCCCCTCATCTCCGGAATCAGCCTAGTGAATCGTCTCTGTACCCCCTCCAAAGCTAGTATATCCTTCCTTAAGTAAGGTGACCAAAACTGCATGCAGTACTCCAGGTGCGGCCTCACCAATACCCTATACAGTTGCAGAAGGACCTCCCTGCTTTTGTACTCCATCCCTCTCGCAATGAAGGCCAACATTCCATTCGCCTTCCTGATTACCTGCTGCACCTGCAAACTAACTTTTTGGGATTCATGCACAAGGACCCCCAGGTCCCTCTGCACCGCAGCATGTTGTAATTTCTCCCCATTCAAATAATATTCCCCTTTCCTGTTTTTTTTCCCAAGGTGGATGACCTCACATTTTCCGACATTGTATTCCATCTGCCAAACCTTAGCCCATTCGCTTAACCTATCTAAATCTCTTTGCAGCCTCTCTGTGTCCTCTACACAACCCGCTTTCCCACTAATCTTTGTGTCATCTGCAAATTTTGTTACACTACACTCTGTCCCCTCTACCAGGTCATCGATGTATATTGTAAACAGTTGTGGTCCCAGCACCGATCCCTGTGGCACACCACTAACCACCGATTTCCAACCCGAAAAGGACCCATTTATCCCGACTCTCTGCTTTCTGTTAGCCAGCCAATTCTCTATCCATGCTAATACATTTCCTCTGACTCCGGGTACCTTTATCTTCTGCAGTAACCTTTTGTGTGGGACCTTATCGAATGCCTTTTGGAAATCTAAATACACCACATCCATCGGTACACCTTTATCCACCATTCTCGTTATATCCTCAAAGAGCAATAGTAAGCACGTCCTTCTTCAGATTAGGAGACCAAAACTGCACACAATGCTCAAGGTGTGGTCTCATCAAGGCCCTGTACAATTGCAGTAAGACCTCCCTGACCCTGTACTCAAATCCTCTCGCTATGAAGGCCAGCATGCCATTTGCTTTCTTCACCGCCTGCTGTACCTGCATGCCTACCTTCAGTGACTGATGTACCATGACACCCAGGTCTCTTTGCACCTCCCCTTTTACTAATCTGTCACCATTCAGATAATAATCTGCCTTCCTGTTTTTGCCACCAAAGTGGATAACCTCACATTTATCTATATTATACTGCATCTGTCATGCATTTGCCCATTCATCTAACCTGTTCAAGTCACCCTGCAGCCTCTTTGCATCCTCCTCACAGCTCACACTGCCACCCAGCTTAGTGTTATCTGCAAACTTGGAGATATTACATTCAATTCCTTCGTCTAAATCATGAATGTATATTATAAATAGCTGGGATCCCAGCACTGAATCCTGCGGCACCCCACTAGTTCTCTATCCACGTCAATACATTACCCCCAATGACATGTGCCTTAATTTTGCACCTTAATCTCTTGTGTGGGACCTTGTCAAAAGCTTTTGAAAGTCCAAATGCACCACATCCACTGGTTTCCCTTATCCACTCTACTCGTTACATCCTCAGAAAAATCTAGAAGATTTGTCAAGCATGATTTCCCTTTCATAAATCCATGCTGACTTGGACCGATCCTGTCACTGCTTTCCAAATGCGCTGCTATTACATCTTTAACAATTGATTCCAGCATTTTCCCCACCACCGATGTCAGGCTAACCAGTCTATAATTCACTGTTTTCTCTCTCCCTCCTTTTTTAAAAAGTGGGGTTACTTTAGCTACCCTCCAATCCATAGGAACTGATCCAGAATCGATAGACTGTTGGAAAATGATCACCAATGCATCCACTATTTCTAGGGCCAGTTCCTTAAGTATTCTGGGATGCAGACTATCAGGCCCTGGGGATTTATCGGCTTTCAGTCCCACCAGTTTCCCTAACACCATTTCCTGACTAATAAGGATTTCCCTCAGTTCCTCCTTCCCGCTAGACTGTGTCTTCCTTGGTGAAGACAGAACCAAAGTATTTGTTCAATTAGTCTGCCATTTCCTTGTTCCCCATTATGAATTCACCTGATTCTGACTGCAAGGGGCCTACATTAGTTTTCACTAATCTTTTTGTCTTCACATATCTATAGAAGCTTTTGCAGTCAGTTTTTATGTTCCCGGCAAGATTCCCCTCATACTCTATTTTCCCCCTCTTAATTAAACACTTAGTCTTCCTCTGCTGAATTCTAAATGTCTCCCAGTCCTCAGGTTTGCTGCTTTTTCTGGCCAATTTATATGCCTCTTTCTTGGATTTAACACTATCCCTCATTTCCCTTGTTAGCCACGGTTGAGCCACCTTCCCTGTTTTATTTTTATGCCAGACAGGGATGAACAATAGTTGTAATTCATCCATGTGATCTTTAAATGTCTGCCATTGCCTATCCACCGTCAACCCTTTAAGTATAATTCGCCAGTCTATCCTAGCCAATTTACGTCTCATACCATCGAAGTCTAAATGGAGTAAAGGAGCAGAGGGGTTTGGGGTTATAGGGACACAGATCACTGCAATTAGCACCACTGTTTAATAAGGCCATACAAATTAAACAAAGCACTGTGGTTGATTTCTTGAGGGATAGAATTGAAAAGCAGAGAGGTTAGATTGTTTCACCACACTTGGAGTGCTGTGCAACTTTCTAGTCTCCATATTATAAAATGGATATAGAGGCACTGGAGAATGTAAATACAGATCAGGAAAGATTGGACAATCTGGGGCGCTATTCTCTAGAAAAGAGACAGTTGAGGGGTGACCCGATAGAGGTCTTTAAAATTATGAAAGAGTTCGATAGGGTTAGATGTGGAGGAGATGTTTCCACTTATGGGGGGAGACCAGAACGAGAGGCCATCAATATAAGATAGTCACTAATAAATCCAACGGGGAACTCAGGAGAAACTTCTTTACCCAGAGAGCGGTGAGAATGTGGAACTCGCTGCCACAGGGAAGGGTTGAGGTGAATAGTATCGATGCTTTAAGTGGATGCTGGATAAACACATGAGGGAGAAAGGAATAGAAGGATATGGTGATAGGGTGAGATGGAGAGGGGTGGGAGGGGGCTGGTGTGGAGCATAAACCCCGGCACGGAGCGGTGGGGCATAAACCCCGGCACGGAGCGGTGGGACATAAACCCCGGCACGGAGCGGTGGAGCATAAACCCCGGCACGGAGCGGTGGGGCCTGTTATTGTGCTGTAAATATGATATCATTCTTTGTAATACTTTCTCCCATTCCCCTCCTGAAGGAGCTGATTCTCTTAAATGGAAGATGGTAATTTTACTGTACCCTGCACAAGTGCCCATTACTCACGCGACACTGACTATTTCAACATCCCGTGCAAGGCGATGGTGCCCTCGCCTAAACCCCCCGGTACCCTGGCCACTGTCCCCGGCTGAACCAGACTGTTCGCAACATTGCCGCTCTATTCAACCCTGAGCTGAGCATCTGACCCCATAATCCTCTCTGCCACAAAGACCGACCACTTCCACCTCTGTATCATCATCATAGGCAGTCCCTCAAAGCGAGGATGACTTGCTTCCACGTCAAAAAGGGATGAGTTCACGGGTGTTTCAATGAAGTACCTAATATTCCAGGTCCCAAACTACACCCTGAAGGGTGGAAGATGCCTGTGCGTGGATTTTTTTAACGTGGGGTGACCGTTGCACACCAGCCACCACACGGGCTTGACAGAGCTAGGTCTTGGTCCAGTGGCAAGGATTACCCAGGATGACTGGAGACCTGCTCTGCTGCACAGACCTAGTGCGCACACATATCGCAGTGTGGGCTGGGCCCATGCTGCCCCAGGGCCCTCGCCTTTCCTGGGCCCCGGACTCACGCCTCTCCTGGGCCCCGGTCACTTCCCTCTACAGTCTCTTGCCGCTCCTTCGTCCCTCCTGCTGTGCCTGCCCGCGCTGCAGTCAGCGACCTGGCATCCCAGCCGTCGCCCTCCTGCAGCAACACGTGCTGCTCCCTGCAGTGGTCCCGGCCTACTGATGGTCTTGCAGGCTGGGACCGCGCCGATTTCCAGGCCGGGCCGCTGCACGCTGCTCCCTCCAATGGCCCCGGCCTGCTGATGTTACACCTCTGTAACATCGCCTGTCTCCGCCCCTGCCTCAGCCCATCTGCTGCTGAAACCCTCATCCATGCCTCTGTCCCCTCCAGACTCAACTATTCCAATGCTCTCTTGACCAGCCTCCCACTTTACACCATCAGCTCAACCAAAACTCTGCTGTCCATATCCTAACTCGCACCATGTCCCATTCACCCATCATCCTTGTCACCTTATCGTAGAATGAGACAGCACAGAAGGAGGCCATTCAGCCCATCGTGCCTGCTCTGTGAAAGAGCTATCCAGTTCGTCCCACTCCCCCCGCTCTTTCCCCACAGCCCGACAAATATTTCCTTTCCAAGTATTTATCCAATTCCCGTTTGAAAGTTACTATTGAATCTGCTCCCACTGCCCTTTCAGGCAGCGCGTTCCCGATCACAACAACTCGCTGTGTAAATAAACTCTCCTCTCCCGCTCTGGTCCTTTTACCAATTACCTTCAGTCTTTGTCCCTCTGGTTCCTGACCCTCCTGCCACTGGAAACAGTTTTTCATTATTTGCTCGATCAAAACCCCTTGTAATTTTGAACACTTCAAAATCTCCCCTCCTAGGCCCCTTGGCAATGCTTCTGACCAGAACCCACTCATGGTCTTAGGAACAGCTTCATTGACAGCATATACCGTTCCCAACCATTGGCCATGATTCCCCACGGATTGAGTTACCAGGGTCAGCTCCCAGGCCACTCGCAGTCAATGGATCTGGGATTACGTGGAACCCAGTGATGTCATGAAGCAGCCGAGCACAACAACCTTATATCGCGCCTGTAACATAGTAAAACGTCCCAAGGCGCTTCACAGGAGTATTATCAGACAAAAACTGACACCGTGTCACTTAAGGAGATATCAGGACAGGTCACCAAAAACTTGGTCAAAGAGGTAGGTTTTAAGGAGCGTCTTAAAGGAGGAGAGAGAGGAAGAGAGGTGGAGAGGTTTAGGGAGGGAATTCCAGAGCTTGGGGCCCAGGCAGCTGAAGGCACGGCCACCAAAGGTGGAGTGATGAAAACTGGGAATGGACAAGAGGCCAGAAATGGAGATGCACAGAGATCTCGGCGGGCTGTGGGGCAAGAGGATGTTGCAGAGACAGCGAGAGGCGAGGCCATGGAAGGATTTGAACACAAAGATGAGAATTTTAAAATCGAGGTGTTGCCGGACCGGGAGGCAATGTAGGTCGGCGAGCACAGGGAGTGATGGGTGAGTGGGACTGGGTGTGAGTTAGGACACGGGGCAGCGAGCACAGGGGGTGATGGGTGAGCGGGTCTGGGTGTGAGTTAGGACACGGGGCAGTGAGCACAGGGGGTGATGGGTGAGCGGGACTGGGTGTGAGTTAGGACATGGGGCAGTGAGCACAGGGGGTGATGGGTGAGCGGGACTGGGTGTGAGTTAGGACACGGGGCAGTGAGCACAGGGGGTGATGGGTGAGCGGGACTGGGCGTGAGTTAGGACATGGGGCAGTGAGCACAGCGGGTGATGGGTGAGTGGGACTCGGTGTGAGTTAGGACACGGGGCAGCGAGCACATGGGGTGATGGGTGAGCGGGACTGGGTGTGAGTTAGGACACGGGGCAGCGAGCACAGGGGGTGATGGGTGAGCGGGACTGGGTGCGAGTTAAGACACGGGCAGCAGAACTTTGGACGTTTTGAAGTTTACGGAAGGTGGAAGATGGGAGGCCAGCCAGGAATGCGTTGGAATAGTCGAGTCTGGAGGTAACAAAGGCATGGATGAGGATTTCAGCAGCTGATGAGCTGAGGCAGGGGTGGAAATGGGCGATGTTACGGCGGTGGTAGTAGACGGTCTTTGATGATGGAGAGGACATAGGGTCGGAAGCTCAGCTCAGGGGCAAATGGAACTCCAAGGTAACCAGGGATGACGCCCGCTTCGTAAAAACACTGAAAAAATTCAAAACAGTGTCCGCCTTTTCCTCCTCACCTGAAAACGTGCTTGAGTTCGAGAAGCTCGCTGTCTTTAATACATAGATCGTCCTCGAGTTTCTCGATCACCACAGCGTAAGATTCACTCACTTTCTTCTTCCATTCATCTGTCGGGAAACGGCACATTTTTATTTAAACTTCTTTTCTTCCCCCCCAGTTTACGCCCCCCCACAACCCCTTCCTTCTCCTTCCGAAGGCAGCGACTCCTTGCTGGGGTACAACATCCTGGGCACCAGTGACCTATGTACCTCACCTACGTGAGGGCAGTCTTCACCTATCGGCATGCACACTGAAGCCTAGATTCGTCAATCATAAAATCACACAGCGCAGGAGACCATTCGGCCCATCGTGCCTGTGACAGAGCGATCCAATTAGTCCCACTCCCCCTGCTCTTTCCCCCACGGCCCTGTAAATGTTTCCTTTTCAACTATTTGTCCAATTCTCGTTTGAAAGTTACTATTGAATCTGCTCCCACCGCCCTTTCAGGCAGCGCGTTCCCGATCACAACAACTCGCTGCGTAAATAAACTCTCCTCACCTACCCCTCTGGTTCTTTTGCCAATTACCCTCAATCTGTGTCCCCCTGGTTACCGACCCTCCTGCCATTAACACAGAAACATAGAAAATAGGTGCAGGAGCAGGCCATTCGGCCCTTCGATATGATCATGGCTGATCATGCAACCTCAGTACCCCATTCCTGCTTTCTCTCCATACCCCTTGATCCCTTTAGCTGTAAGGGCCACATCTAACTCCCTTTTGAATATATCTAACGAACTGGCCTCAACAACTTTCTGTGGTAGAGAATTCCACAGGTTCACAATTCTCTGAGTGAAAAAGTTTCTCCTCATCTCGGTCCTAAATGGCTTACCCCTTATCCTTAGACTGTGACCCCTGGTTCTGGATTTCCCCAACATCGGGAACATTCTTCCTGCATCTAACCTGTCCAATCCCGTCAAAATATTGGAAGCAGTTTCTCCAAATCTGCTCTATCAAAATTTTGAACGCTTCTACTAAGTCTCTCCTTAACCTCTCGAAGGAGAATAATCCCAGTTTCTCCAGTCTCTCCACATAACTGAAGTTCCCCATCCCGGATACCATTTTAGTAAATCACCTCTGCCCCCTCTCCAAGGCTTAATGATTTCACCCAATGAGAATCAGGGAAACCTGATTGGAGAAATCGAGCGAGGTCCATGATGCACTCTATGTCACATGACTACTTCCGAAACCTAAAACTTCAGGAGCCAGGAAACGCCCCCTACCCCTCGGAAAATCTTATTAACATATGTAAATTCATTTTCACTGTTCTAGATTAATGTATGCAAATATGTTCTCCCGGTTCCACATTAACATATGCAAATTAGCTCTCTGTTCTACATTAATGCACTGTCTGATAGATTCAATAGATGCCTTTAGAAGGGAATTCGGTAAATACTCAAAGGCAAAAAAATTGCAGGGATATGGGGAAAGAGCGGGGGAGTGGGACTGACTGGATCGCTCTTCAAAAGAGCCGGTGCAAACTCGGTGGGCTGAATGGCCTCGTTCTGTGCTGTATCATTGTATGATTAACATTTACAGGTTCGATCTCCAAAATCCAGAGTTCCGGAATCCAGAATGGTCCAGAATCTGGACACCGGGCCAATCCGTGGCGGGGTTGTCCAGAAACTGGAAAATGTTCCGATATCCGGATGCCCCCCCGCCTCGGCGAACCGACCTCGCCCCGGCCCCCCTCCCTCCCCTTTGTGGGGGCTGCCCGACCCCACTTACCTCGAGCCAGACAAGGAATTCCTCCTTGACGGCAGGGCCTCGCCCGAACACTTCCTCAGAGGTGGGGGTCCGCCCGAACACTTCCTCGGAGGTGGGGGTCCGCCCGAACACTTCCTCGGAGGTGGGGGCCCACCCGAACACTTCCTCGGAGGTGGGGCCCGCCCGAACACTTCCTCGGAGGTGGGGCCCGCCCGAACACTTCCTCGGAGGTGGGGCCCGCCCGAACACTTCCTCGGAGGTGGGGCCCGCCAGAACACTTACACTGAGGTGGGGGCCCGCCCGAACACTTCCTCGGAGGTGGGGGTCCGCCCGAACACTTCCTCGGAGGTGGGGCCCGCCAGAACACTTCCTCGGAGGTGGGGCCCGCCCGAACACTTCCTCGGAGGTGGGGCCCGCCCGAGCACTTCCTCGGAGGTGGGGGTCCGCCCGAACACTTCCTCGGAGGTGGGGGTCCGCCCGAACACTTCCTCGGAGGTGGGGGCCACCAGAACACTTCCTCGGAGGTGGGGGTCCGCCCGAATACTTCCTCGGAGGTGGGGCCCGCCCGAACACTTCCTCGGAGGTGGGGCCCGCCCGAACACTTCCTCGGAGGTGGGGGCCACCAGAACACTTCCTCGGAGGTGGGGGTCCGCCCGAACACTTCCTCGGAGGTGGGGGCCACCAGAACACTTCCTCGGCGGTGGGGGGCCCACCCAAACACTTCCTCGGAGGTGGGGGCCCGCCCGAACACTTCCTCGGAGGTGGGGGCCCCGCCAGAACACTTCCTCGGAGGTGGGGGCCCCGCCAGAACACTTCCTCGGAGGTGGGGCCCGCCCGAACACTTCCTCGGAGGTGGGGGCCACCAGAACACTTCCTCGGCGGTGGGGGGCCCACCCAAACACTTCCTCGGAGGTGGGGGCCCGCCCGAACACTTCCTCGGAGGTGGGGGCCCCGCCAGAACACTTCCTCGGAGGTGGGGGCCCCGCCAGAACACTTCCTCGGAGGTGGGGGCCCGCCCGAACACTTCCTCGGAGGTGGGGGCCCCGCCAGAACACTTCCTCGGAGGTGGGGCCCGCAAGAACACTTCCTCGGAGGTTGGGGCCCCGCCAGAACACTTCCTCGGAGGTGGGGGCCCCGCCAGAACACTTCCTCGGAGGTGGGGGCCCGCCCGAACACTTCCTCGGCGGTGGGGGCCACCAGAACACTTCCTCGGAGGTGGGGGTCCGCCCGAACACTTCCTCGGAGGTGGGGGCCCGCCCGAACACTTCCTCGGCGGTGGGGGCCACCAGAACACTTCCTCGGAGGTGGGGGCCCACCCAAACACTTCCTCGGAGGTGGGGGCCCGCCCGAACACTTCCTCGGAGGTGGGGGCCCGCCCGAACACTTCCTCTGAGGTGGGGGCCCGCCCGAACACTTCCTCGGAGGTGGGGGCCCGCCCGAACACTTCCTCGGAGGTGGGGGCCCGCCCGAACACTTCCTCGGAGGTGGGGGCCCGCCCGAACACTTCCTCGGAGGTGGGGGCCCGCCCGAACACTTCCTCGGCGTGGGGCCCCACTCGCCGACCCGAACAGCTCATCGCCGAGCACTCCCCTTCTCCCCTTCTCCCCCCCTCACCCCCACCCCTTTCTGACGTTCCGAAATCTGGAAATACCCGAACCTGGACTCGTGAGTTTCCGGACTCGTTCCGTCAGAAAGACGTTCCAAAATCTGGCAAAACGCAAAATCAGGAACGGCCTCGGTCCTGAGGATTCCAGATTCGGGACGCTGCACCTGTATAAATGAGCTCTCCCTGTTCTGCATTAACATATATAAATGAGCTCTCCGCACAACCCCCTGTGTTGCAGGGTGTAGGGTGCCCATTTATAATTAGACCCTTGAGAAATGGGTGTCACGGGTCAGCACAGAATGGCCATCAAACCTGGGACCAGAAAGCTCGGCCATTCAATGGAGAAAAAGCACCGAGCTGTCTGGGAGGGAGTAGTGAGGGGGTACTAAATATTAATAAGACATTACAGAAAGGCTTGGCCCGCCACACTGTCCAACACACTGGACAGAAAGCCTGGCATCTGCTTCACACACGGGACCAGCAAACTCAAGGACTCGCCTTCCTAAAATGACCGCTTTAATCTTCCCTTTCACATGAAATTGAGTCGCACAAAGGTTGCTTTACCCGTGCAGGTCTGGTTCGGCCTGGATTTGTAGTTCCCCATTGCGTTTCTTCTCCACGGTAACGTTGTTTGATGTCGGTTGTTAGAAAGCAGAATCTCACTCGCTCTCTCCCTGACAGTAAAAGTCTTTTCCTCGCTGTGACACTGCTGATAAACCCGGCTAAAAATAAACCTCATCTCAAACTGGAATGTTGGAATACAATAGCAGGACAAAACAAAGCTTCATCGCTTGGAACATGAGATCAAAGTGGCAGCTGGGGCCTGTCAAAGTATTAAAGTTATCCAGCAACACTTGCAGAGAATTACGTAGTATTTTCAGCACAGCAACAGGCCGCTGGCCCAACAAGTCCATGCCTGAATATATGCTCCTTTACCACACTCTGATCTTCATCTAAACTTCACCACCTTCAACATTCACTCCCTCCACCACCGGCGCCCCCTGGCTGCAGTGTGTACCATCTACAAGATGCACTGCAGCAACTCGCTAAGGCTTCTTCGGCAGCACCTCCCAAACCCGCGACCTCTACCACCTAGAAGGACAAGGGCAGCAGGTGCATGGGAACACCACCACCTCCACGTTCCCCTCCCAGTCACACACCATCCTGACTTGGGAAATATATCGGCCGTTCCTTCATCGTCGCTGGGTCACAATCCTGAAACTCCCTCCCTAACAGCACTGTGGGAGCACCTTCACCACACGGACTGCAGCGGTTCAAGAAGGCGGCTCACCACCACCTTCTCAAGTTGGCAATTAGGGATGGGCAATAAATGCCGGCCTTGCCAGCAATGCCCACATCTCAAGAACAAATAAAAAACACTACTCCATGTGGTAGCAAGTTCCTCATTCTCGCTACTCTCTGAACCTCCTGAATTCCCTGTTGGATTTATTGGTGGCAATCTTATATTCATGGCCCTTAGTTCTGGTCTCCCCAACAAGTGGAAGCATCATCTCTTGGTCTTGTTATGTATGCAATAAAGGTACAAACTGAGTACTGTTTAACTGAACAAGGTACAACATTGGCTCTGCTTTATTACGGCCCAAAAGTGCCTGACTCACAAAATGGCTGGCCTTTTATACCAGAGCGGCACCATGTGCGTGCTGTTCAGTGGCCTCCAACAATGACACCATCTGGTGGCTACAAACAGCATGTACATACATGCCAGGTCTACCCTATCGAATCCCTTCATGAATGTAAAGACCCTGTATCGGGTCATCCCTCAGCCTTGTCTTTTCCTGTTCAATCTTTGCTGCTAGTTGTAACCTCTCAGTTCTGGTACCATCATTTGTAAATCTTTTATGCAGTCGGACCTCTCTATCCTTTTTGTAATATTACAAATGAAGCCCTCATCCATGCCTTTGTTACCTCCAGACTTGACTATTCCAACACACTCCTGGCTGGCCTCCCACATTCTACGTAAACTAGCGGTGATCTAAAACTCGGCTGCCCGTGTCCTAACTCGCACCAAGGCGCTTCAAGGTAGGTTTTAAGAAGCGTCTTGAAGGAGGAAAGAGAGGTTTAGGCAGGGAGTTCCAGAGCTTGGGGCCTCGGCAACAGAATGTTTGGGCGATTATAATCAGGGATGCTCAAAAGGGCAGAATTCGACGAGTGCAGCTCACCCATCAGCCCTGTGCTCACTGATCTACATTGGCTTCTGGTTAAGCAACGCCTCAATTTCAAAATTCTCATCATTATTTTCAAATCCCTCCATGGCCTCACCTCTCCCTATCTCTGTAACCTCCAGCCCCATAATCCCCTCGAGATGTCTGCACTCCTCGAATTCTGCCCTTTTGAGCATCCCTGATTATAATCGCTCCACCATTGGTGGCCGTGCCTTCTGTTGCCAAGGCCCTAAGCTCGGGAACTCCCTCCCTAAGCCTCTCTTTCTTCCTTCAAGACGCTTCTTAAACCCTACCTTGAAGCGCCTTGGGACGTTTTACTACGTTAAAGGCGCTATAGAAATATGTTATTAAAGTTATGTACCTCTTTGACCACGCTTTTGGTCACCTGCGCTAACCTCTACTTATGCGGCTCGGTGTCAAATTGTTTAGCAAATAAAATCCTGTGAAGCACCTTGGGATGTTTCATTACGTTAATGGTGCTATATAAATACAAGGGGCTCGATTTTCGGTTGCCTAATGCCTCAGTTAGCGACCAGAGAGGGCGTTAATGTGTAAGAAGTTACCGACAGAGCCCCGACTGAAAATCCATTAGAGGCTCACCGGGGGCGGGTACCAGTAGTGCCCGGCTGCTGACGATCACACCGATCATGTCACATATTCCTGGTGCAACGCCCACGCTTCGCCCCCGGTCGGCCACCTCATTGAGTGATCGCCAAGAACAACGTCTGGAAAACCAGGCTTGCAGAGTCATTAACTGGTGGATTCTTAAAGGGATGAGGAAACACTTCTGTCGGAGATCAGTCAGTGCAACGTTTACACACAGCACGGTGCGTGAGCCTCCGAGTTTGCAGCGACGGACAGAAATAAGAGTTCAGCTTGAGAAAAAGTGGTTTTGAAAACTTTAATGGGTGCATTACTGTGCCGCGCCTTTAAGACTCGGCTTTTCCCGGGATCTGAATCAGAGTTCGGCGCGTGCGCAATGACTTGGTAAAATTTAGTGCCGGCATTTTCATTAGCGTCCCCCCAGCTCTGGTGTGCAACGGGTGATTTAGTGCCCCTCGCAGCTCTTCCACCGATTCTCACGAATTTCTGGGCGGCGGGTGCAAACTTTTTCAAGGCACTAAAATTACCGTTCTGCCTGAGTTAATGCTGCAACAGGGGTGTGACCACATTTCTCCCCACTGTTGTTGTTAAGATCAGAACTGTGCCTAAGGTTCTATATAAGTGTAACATAACTTCACTGCTTCTATTTCTCCAGAAATGAAGCCCTGTGCTTGGTCTGTATGTTTATGGCCACCAGTGTTTTGGGTATCGCACTCCAGCTCTAGTTAATCAGGTAACATGTGTTACAAAGGGTGAATAAACAATAGCTGGCATTTATATAGCGCCTGTAAGGTAACACTTCCCAAGGCACTTAATTGAAATTCCATTTTTATTACTTGGGATTCTGTGCAGAGAATGTTCTGGAACGCAAATTCTGCGATTCCCTCTTTGTTCCCGCCACCCGTGGTAGTCCTGGACAATATATAAAAGCACACTACTGCGGATGCTGGAAATCTAGCACTCAGCGGGTCAGGCAGCATCTGTGGAGAGAGAATCAGAGTTAACGTTTCAGGTCGATGACCTTTTGTCATCTATCAGGTCTCCTCTGTTCCGGGGAAAGGTGCCCCAGCCAGCTCAATCTCTGCTGACAGTCCCATCCTTGCAAATCTTCTCTGCACTTTCTCAAGTGCGTCAATATCCGTTTCATCCACAATATTAATTAATTGATAAATTGATCATTCGATAACAGACACAAGAAAGAATTTGCATTCATATAGCGCCTTTCATGACCTCAGGATGTACCAAAACGCCTTACAGCCAATGAAGTACTTTTGAAGTGTGGTCACTATTGCAATGTAGGATACGCGGCAGCCAATTTTTGCATAGCAAGTTCCCACAAACAGCGATGTGATAATGCCCAAATAATCTTTTTATTTTTAAATGATGTTGATTGAGGAATAAATGTTGGCCAGGACACCATGGAAACCCCCCCTGCTCTTCTTCGAAATAGTGCCGTGGGATCTTTCACATCCTCCTGAGAGAGCAGACGGGGCCTCGGTATAACATCTCATCTAAAAGACAGCACCACCGACAGTGCAGCACTCCCTCAGTACTGCCCCTCCGACAGTGCACCGCTCCCTCAGTACTGCCCCTCCGACAGTGCAGCGCTCCCTCAGTACTGTCCCTCCGACAGTGCAGCGCTCCCTCAGTACTGCCCCTCCGACAGTGCAGCGCTCCCTCAGTACTGCCCCTCCGACAGTGCAGCGCTCCCTCAGTACTGCCCCTCCGACAGTGCAGCACTCCCTCAGTACTGCCCCTCCGACAGTGCGGCGCTCCCTCATTACTGCCCCTCCGACAGTGTGGCGCTCCTTCAGTACTCAGTACTGCCCCTCCGACAGTGCAGCACTCCCTCAGTACTACCCCTCCAACAGTGTAGCACTCCCTCAGTACTGCCCCTCCGACAGTGCAGCACTCCCTCAGTACTACCCCTCCGACAGTGCGGCACTCCCTCAGTACTGCCCCTCCGACAGTGCGGCACTCCTTCAGTACTGCCCCTCCGACAATGTGGCACTCTCTCAGTACTGCCCCTCCGACAGTGCAGCACTCCCTCAGTACTGCCCCTCCGACAGTGCGGCACTCCCTCAGTACTGTCCCTCCGACAGTGCGGCACTCCCTCAGTATTGCCCCTCCGACAGTGCAGCACTCCCTCAGTACTGCACCTCCGACAGTACAGCACTCCCTTAGTACTGCCCCTCCGACAGTGCAGCGCTCTCTCATTACTGCCCCTCCGACAATGCAGCTCTCCCTCAGTACTGCCCCTCCAACAGTGCAGCACTCCCTCAGTACTGCCCCTCTGACAGTGCAGCGTTCCCTCAGTATCGCCCCTCCGGGAGTGCAGCACTCCCTCAGTACTGCCCCTCCGACAGTGCGGCGCTCCCACATTACTGCCCCTCCGACAGTACAGCACTCCCTCAGTACTGCCCCTCCGACAGTGCAGCGCGCCCTCAGTAATGCCCCTCAGACAGTGCAGCACTCCCTCAGTACTGCCCCTCTGACAGTGCAGCGCTCCCTCAGTAATGCCCCTCAGACAGTGCAGCACTCCCTCAGTACTGCCCCTCCGACAGTGCAGCACTCCCTCAGTACTGCCCCTCTGACAGTGCAGCACTCCCTCAGTACTGCCCCTCCGACAGTGCAGCACTCCCTCAGTACTGCCCCTCTGACAGTGCAGCATTCCCTCAGTATCGCCCCTCCGGGAGTGCAGCACTCCCTCAGTACTGCCCCTCCGACAGTGCGGCGCTCCCTCATTACTGCCCCTCCGACAGTGCGGCGCTCCCTCATTACTGCCCCTCCGACAGTGCAGCACCAGGGCTAACATGCTAACATAATTTATATTTCTTTGTTCTCAACTCACCCACTAGTGGAAAGTTTCTCCACATCCACCCTATCAAAGTCCTTCATCATTTTAAAGACTTTGATCAGGTCTCCTCTTAGTCTTCCCTTTTCCAATCTAACCTGATAGTTGCATCCTCCCGATTCTGGTAATATCCTTGAAAACTTGATTGACTTTTTTGAGGAGGTAACAGGAGAGTTGTTGAAGGCAGCGTATTTTAATGTGGTCTATATGGATTTTAGCGAGGCTTTTGACAAGGTCCCATGTGGCAAGTTGGTCAGAACAGTAAAAACCCATGGGATCCAAAGGAAAATTGGAAGTTGCATCTAAAATTGCCTCAGAGACAGGAAGCAAAGGGTAAGGGTCGATGGGTGCTTCTGTGACTGGAAGGCTGTTTCCAGTGAGGTTCCTCAGGGCTCAGTACTGGGCCCCTTGCGGTATATATCAATGGCTTTTTGTGGTATATATTAATGACTTGAACTTCAATGTAGGAGGCATGATTAAGATGTTTGCAGATATTACAAAAATTCGCTGTATGTAAACAAGCGCAGGCAGCGGAAAGAGCGTGCGGCAAACCTGTCCCACCCACCCCTCCCCTCAATGACTATCTACCCCTGTGACAGACACTGTGGCTCTCGTATTGGACTGTTCAGTCACATAAGAACTTTTTCAGTATACAAGAACTCCACGAGGCTGAGAACTGTGAGCTAAACTTAGTGTGACCTAAGCCTTCTTTATTACAACTCCAGAGTGCCTAAACAACATGGCAGCCAACCTTTTATACCGGCCCTGCACGTGTGTGCAGGTGACCATTAGGACTCCAGCGCCCTCTGGTGGCAAGTATTACATAGTTACTTACATAACATTACTCCCCCCCCCCCCCCCACCCCCCAAAGTCTTCGGTACAAGGTACTAACAAGTTGAGGCGATCCGGAGCCCTTCGCTCCCTGGTTGATCGTCTAAGTTCAAACCCTGGCGTGTGTGAGTTGGTCGGACCATTGCTGCACTGCACCGCGGACTGTCAGGAACGGTGGGTTCATCCTTGTGATTGACAGCGAGGTCGATTGCTGGTTGTGTGTGTGTTGGTGGATCGTCGATGGTGATGTCCTCTTCAAGTCGTTACGGGTTGTCAGTAAATCACAATTTGGTCTGATCTGAATGTTTTCTGCACGTTTGGCCATTTAACAGTTTGATTATCAACACCCTATTCCCTTCCTTGGCCAAAACAGTGCCAGCAACCCACTTGGGACCATGACCTTAATTCAGGACAAACACAGGGTCGTTAACATCAATGTCACGTGAAACAGCCGCACGATCGTGGTACATGTTCTGCAGATGACACTGGGTTTCCACGTGATCATTAAGATCCGAGTGGATTAAGGAGAGCCTGATTTTGAGGGCTCACTTCATTAACAATTCTGCCGGGGGAATCCCGGTAAGCGAGTGGGGTCACATCCGATAACTGAGCAGAATGCGAGGTAAACGGGTCTGCAGGGAGCCTTCCGTCACGTGTTTCATGCTCTGCTTGATTGTTTGGACTGCCCACTCCGCTTGACCGTTAGACCGTGGGCTTAAATGGAGCAGACCTGACATGCTTGATGCCATTGCGGGTCATAAACTCGTTGAATTCTGAGCTGGTGAAACACGGTCCATTATCGCTGACAAGGACGTCGGGCAGGCCATGGGTGGCGAACATGGCCAGAAGGCTTTCAATGGTAGTTGTGGACATGCTGGATGACATGATTACGCATTCAATCCATTTGGAATAAGCGTCCACTACTACTAAAATCATCTTTCCTAGAAAGGGGCGGGCAAAATCTACGTGGATCCTGGACCACGGTTTGGAGGGCTATGACCACAGACTCAGTGGAGCCTCCCTTGGTGCATTGTTCAGTTGCGAGCAAGTGTTGCACTGATACACGCATGACTCCAAGTCCGAGTCAATGCCGGGCCACCAAACATGCGACCTGGCAATTGCCTTCATCATGACAATGCCTGGGTGGGTACTGTTTAGGTTGTGTATATATGTTTCCCTGCCTTTTTTTGGCAAAACCAGTTCCCATTTAGGACGCAACTCTTTACTAATGATAGGACCTGGACCATCTAGGATCCTGTGCTGATCTGGCGAGCCATGACGGGTGACCCCTCGCTCTCAAAAGCATCCATGACCAGTAGCAAGTCTGCGGGCTGCGCCATTTCAACCCCACTGGTGAATAATTGTAGCCGGCTGAGAGCATCGGCACAATTTTCAGTGCCTGGTCTGCGGTGGATAACATAGTCATAGGCAAATAATGTTAGTGCCCATCTTTGGATGTGGGATGAAGCATCGGTGTTTATACCTTTGCTCTCTGAACATAGCGAAATGAGCGGCTTGTGGTCAGTTTCAAGCTCAAACCGAAGTCCAAATAGGTATTGGTGCATTTTCTTAACCCCATGTACACATGCTAACGCCTCTTTCTCGACTATACTGTCGGCTCTCTCGGCCTTAGACAGACTTCTAGACGCGTATGCAACCAGATGGAGGTTGCCTGATACATTGGCCTGCTGTAACACACAGCCGACCCCGTATGATGAGGCGTCACAAGCTAGCGCTAAATGTTTACATGGGTCATGGTGTTCAAGTAACTTATTTGAACATAGCAAGTTCCTGGCCTTCTCAAAGGCTGTGTCTTGGGATTTTCCCCAAACTCAGTCGTCACCCTTACGTAGCAACATGTGCAAAGGCTCCAGCAACGTGCTCAACCCGGGTAGAAAGTTACTGAAATAGTTGAGGAGTCCCAGGAACAAACACAGCTCTGTCACCTTCTGTGGTCTGGGTGCATCCTTGATGGCCTCTGTCTTTGAGTCCGTGGGCCTGATGCCGTTTGCTGCAATCTTTCTCCCCAAAAATTCGACTTCTGGCGCCAGGAAAACACACTTGGAGCATTTCAGCCTGAGTCCCATTCCATCTAGGCGACTTAGAAACTCTTCCAGGTTGTGTAGATGTTCGATGGTGTCACGACCGGTGATCAGGATGTCGTCTTGAAACACAACGGTGCGTGGAACAGATTTCAGCAAACTCTCTATGTTTCTGTGGAAAATGGCTGCAGCCAAGCGAATCCCGAAAGGGCACCTGTGGTATATAAACAGCCCTCTGTGTGTGTTGATGCATGTCAGTCTTTTTGAAGATTCAGCCAGCTCCTGCGTCATGTAGGCGGAGGTTAGGTCCAACTTAGTGAACGACTTCCCCCCGCCCCCCCCCCCCCCCACCCCCGCTAACGTTACAAACAGGTCAGCCGCCTTGGGCAGTGGGTACTGGTCCTGTAGTGAGACTCGGTTAATCGTTACCTTGTAGTCTCCACAGATTCTGACCGTGCCATCGCTTTTCAACACCGGAACAATTGGATGGGCCCACTCATTGAACTCAACTGGCAATATGATTCCTTCGCGTTGGACCTCGACTTTCTCCCTCATCATGTACGGAACCGCCCGAGCCTTGTGATGGATCTGTACCTTGGCGCCTGGGAAGTTGCCGATGCCTGGTTCGAATAGCAAGGGAAACTTGCCCTGCACTTGAGCACATGAGGAGTCATCCACTGAAGATCGTGCTTTGATGTCGTTCCAATTCCATCTAATCATTTCTAGCCAGCTTCTGCCAAACAGCGTTGGGCCATTGCCTGGAACAATCCACAATGATAGGTCATGCACAGCTCCATCATACGATACCTTCACTGCCGCACTTCCAATGACTAGTATGAGCTCTTTGGTGTAGGTATGCAGCTTTGCATTAATTGGGCTCAGTTTGGGCCTTTGTGCCTTATTGCCCCAGTTTCTTGAAAGCCTTCTGGCTCATTATTGACTGACTCGCACCCGTGTC